>NC_092205.1:70925527-70950221 GCF_043381705.1 Parasteatoda tepidariorum | reverse complement strand
TATGAGACAATTACAATAACTAATAGTCTGCATTGAAGTAATAAAATACCGATTTTTCTGCATATTGAATTATTTTATATCTCTCACAGGACCTTCTATGGGCCAAAACGAATGTTAATTAATTTATTAATTAGCAAATTAATCAATTTACAAATTAATTACAAATTAATTAGATTATGAGACAATTACAATAACTAATAGACTGCATTGAAGTAATAAAATACCGATTTTTCTATATATTTCTTATCTCTCACAGGACCTTCTATGGGCCGAAACGAATGTTGCCCCCTAAAATTATTCCTCATAAGGCATACATCCCACCAGTTTAGTTCAAAATTGGCGAGTCACACTTCCCTAGTTTCCCTTGTAAGTGACAAAAATTATTTTGATTTAACATAATACAAAAATATGAAAATTTGAAAACATTTTAATTAAATTTTGTTTTTGTTTAATTTATTCAACGAATGAAAATTTTACTGGAAAATTAATCACAAATATGACGGTACAGGGTCATTGATAAAAATCTTTATTGGTGAAAGTTTGTTGCTACTCCTAACTAGTTTCATTCATTCATTCATTCAAAAGCGATTAAATTTATTCAATAGCGATAAATATATGATCAAAAAGCGGTTCACAGATTAAAAATCATCAAACTGTCTGCAGTTATCTAAGGATGTAAAGTTACGTTAAAGTGTTACGTCTCTCCGTATAATGCAAGAATGAAAAACAAAAAGTGATTAGAAAAAATAGTTTCGGTATTTAAATATATTGGAATAAATAAATGTAATAAAATATATATTTTTAGTGAGTCTGCCTTAAGGATTGTAGTTCAAAGAGTAAAAGTTTGGTACTAAACTGAAAATTTAAAATTTATTTAATGTAACATAATTTAAAAACTTTTTTTTTTCTAAAAATGACTTAATAAGCAAAAATACTTTTTCAAACTAAATAAAATTAGAGCTCATTTTTTAGAAACTTAGCTTCTGATTGCCTCTATAAGATATATTTTTTTCTAACTTAATACCTGAAGTTAATTTTTTTAATCTTCATTATAAAATAAACAAAAATAGTTTATTAAGCTTTGGTGTTTAATTAAATCTCTCTATTAACTCTAATTAATCTATAAAACTCTCGTTAGGCCTCTCTTAATATATGATTTATAATAACTATAAAAAAAGTGTGGAATTTTTAAGCATGTACAAAAATTCGTCAATGTTATTCATTTTACACTTATGTTGCTTCTAAGTAGTCGCCTTAAGTACTTCAATGTTCGTATGAATTAGTGCCGATATTGAAAGCTTCAATTTTTCAAAAGAATTATGTTCACTTTTTAAGCTATTGGCCGAATGACTTCTGAATCACTTTTTAAGCCGAATGGCAACGCTAGAAAATCGACCAATGATTGCCGCTAAAAATGTCACATGCCAAATCTAGCTGAGATGGCTCAACATATAGCGCTTTTAAAAACGGAAACTGAAATAACCAGAGAGAACATAAGCTAGGCATATGAAGTATAAGCTAGGTATATGAGAAGTGAGTAGTCTTTGTCGATAGATCTCTATTTTAGTATTTTGTCGAAAGCGCTTTTTTTTCACGAATTTATATGCTATTACGAATTTATTTGACTATTTTTGATTTATATCACGAATTTATTTCTTTTACTAGAATTTATTTGTTTATGCAGGTTTTTGCATTGCAATTCACTTATTTCAATTTTTAATAGACTTAATTATAGCCAAAATTTTAACCTTTTTANAATATAAAAAAAAAAAAATAAAAATAAAAATTCTTAGTAACCAGAAATATTTTTTTCAGACTAGATAAAATAAAATGTTCAATTTTTAGGAATTTTATTTCCAATTGATAATATCCTGCAAAAGATATTTTTGCCTTACTAAGTATTTTTTAAAATTGATTTCTTAGAAAACAAAGAGAATTTAATGTATTAGATTTTGGTGTTCAATTAAATCTCTCTATTAACTTTAATTAATCTATAAAACTCTCATTAGGCCAGTCCTTATTATATGGTTTAGAAAACTGGTCTCTTAACTGAAATTGGAGATAATAATGGAGATAATCTTTCAAAATAGCGATTTTAGAAAGAAAGGTACTCAGGCGTTTTCTTCGCGTAGTCAAACAAAATGGCTTTTTGCAAAGGACTCAGAATTTATAAAATTTTTAAAGAGTCCTTTTTCATCTAGCTTGTTTATATTAAAAGAATGAACTGCGATGCTCAAATCGTCAGAATGGATGAAAAAGATTTTTGGGTCATGACCCTTCACTAGTTGAAAAAGAGAAAGGCCAAAACATAGGTTGTCCTGATTGAATCTTCAGTAGAAGGTCTTGGTCCACCTTGACCTGTTGTGTCAAATATGGTGATGATTAACTCTTAATTATTTACAATAAAAATTCATTGCTGAAATTATCTTAACTAATCAAAAAGTGTTTTTTCAATCCTTGACACTGGGTAAATTTTAGGACCCCTTTCAACCCCCTGCCGTCAGAACGTTTATGAAATTACATGCATTGTTATTAATTTTTAATTTCACTCAATGCTGTCGTTCGTTTATAATTTTTTTTTATGCCAGAAAAAGATATTATCGTTTTTTTCGACAGAAAATCACTTGAAATGGGCATCATCAATATGCAAAGAAGATCTAGATATCTTAGGCATTTGTCAGCATAAAATTAATAAAAGTTATCACAGTATTTACTGATCAATTATTTGTTTATCATCATTCCAAGGTAATTACCCGTATTTACCATCCCTTCTTTATATTTTCTCTGATATTATATTACATTATAGTAGATTTTGATTATTGAAAATTAAACGGTTAAAAACTAAAAGTGTTCTTTTATTATAAAATAATCGCATGGTATTACCTTATTGCGCAGCACTTTATAATAAAGATATTTAGTTATCCTTTTAAAATTTGAAACAGTAAATTAAATTTACTTTTATAATAAATTTTATGTTAAAACTATGTTCAGCCAACTATCAAAAAATAACGATTTAAAATTTTAATATAATGTAATTATAGTAANTGATAAAGATATTTAGTTATCCTTTAAAATTTGAAACAGTAAATTAAATTTACTTTTATAATAAATTTTATGTTAAAACTATGTTTAGTCAACTATTAAAAAAAACGATTTATTATAATATAACAATAATTATAACAATAATTAATAAAAAATTATAATAATAATTATGATAATAATTAATAAATAATTATAATAATAATTATGATAATAATTAATAAATAATTATAATAAATAATTATGATAATGTTAATAAATAATTATAATAAATAATTATGATAATAATTATGATAATAATTAATAAATAATTATAATAACTAATAAATTACAATATTAAATTAGAAATAAGTTACAATTAAGAAATAAAATTTCTTACTGTTGTTAATATACTAAAAAAAATTGTAATATTTCAAATGAATAATGATTAGACATAGGTTAATTGTCAAGAAATAAAAGTGATTTCGTAGCATTCTTGCGTTCAAAGCGACAAGGGGGTGGAGCCCCTGAGTTTTCCAAATTTGCGGGGATAAATAGGAGTTTAGAAAGTTGAACTAGATACCTCATTAAACGTAATCTAGTTTCTTATGTTTCTGGCAATAAGTCATATCAGTGTTTGAAGTTCTTTTGTATCTTGACGTCATTTGTATTAGGGAGGGGGGAGATGTTATCTTCATCGCTTGCTGTTCAATATGTTTGTTATTTCTTTCCCTTGAAGACTTCCGTTCGATAACACTTGTTCATTTAAGACTGTTCAGGACAATCTTTTTTTTTTTCTTCACTCAATCATCTGATATTGATGTTAAGCTTTAGGTAAATAATTATTGCTTCCTTAGTTCATCATCGGAAACCGAGAATTTTTCCAGACAGGTATGAAAATATTTGAAGTCTACTTGAGATGTTTTTGAGTTATCGAACGGTATTTATATTAGTTTATAGAATTTTTTTTTTGTAGCTTTTTGGCGTCATTTTCTTATTAAAGACTAACATTACATAAATTCTCTTCAAAACTCATAGGTAAAAAGTCATAGTCTCTAATAAGCTGGATTGTATGTATGCCTAACTAAATTTTTCTGTAAGTGTGTTGATAGGAAAAATTTGGAAATGCTTCTCGAATTTGTGTTATACTATCTTGTTTTCAAGCCCTTTCAGTATTGTTTAAATATCCGATGTTGCGCATACATAAGTTAACAATCTGTATATGTGCTTAAAAAAAGTGTGATTTCAACGAATGAAATTGCATAAGTACTAATTGTTACAGTGTTGCGCATACATAAGTTAACAATCTGTATATGTGTTAAAAAAATTAGGATTTCAACGAATGAAACTGCATAAGTACTAATTGTTACAGCTTTTATACGACACTTTCATGATCTTTTACGAAAATCGAGTGTACTTTGTTAGTCTAGTAAGGGGACCGAAAAGTAATGTCGTTTCGGCGCATTTGATATTTGTTATCACGGTTTTATTTTGGATCAATAGTGCATTCACCCTCGCTAGCAACAACCTTTCAATGCCGGATCGAAAAAAAATGAATTTGTTTTTAAGATTAACGAATATTTAATGCCCCGAAACGACATTTCGACGAAACGACTTTCCAGTCCCCCTAATATTTGTTTTATTTTTTGTTGTATAATGTGCAAAAATTTCCTGAAAACGTTTTAGTATTTAAAATAGTGTATTAAAATAATTTTCAAAACTCCTTACCTTCAGTTTTAGCGACTTTTTTATTCCAAAAACAAATATTTTTCATGTGTGGTAGTCAGGGAGCTGACCTCACTTCAGAAAGGTCCTGGGTTCCAATCCTGGACAAGGCGTGGATGTTCTATCATTCATTGTACTATTTGTCCTTACTGGGGGAGTAACGTTGGCCCACCTAATATGGTGCCCCTGAAAGAGTGGCCAACTAATCTGTCCTACTGATATCTGAATGAGTACTGTCAATCGGGCGGGCATTGCAAGTAAAAAAAGTATAATGTCTACGTTTCTTTAAGCATATTATTACATCTTTTGTTAATTATTTCTCATTTACCAAAAACGTATAATGAAGATTACTGTAAACACAGGTTTCTAAGTCTTGTAAATATAGTTCATTTGTATTGACTGATAATTTTTTTAAATGCAATTTGGAAATTAGTTTACGATGCTCTTCGCACAATTAGTAAATACAATTCTAAATCAGAATTTTTTTTTCATATTAAACATTGCATTTCTTCTGATTTATTTTGTTTGATGAAAAAAATATTCACTTTTAATGAGTTAATTACTTGTGTCGTGGTGTATTCTCTATCTTGGGATTCATTACTGAAATTTTTATTTTTATTATTTTATTTTCCAAATAACATCAATCTGAGATTTAATTAACGAACAGAGTATTGGTTTAAAGTTGTGCATACGCAACTAGCATTCACTGCATTGAAGGAATTAAGCGTGAATAAAGAAATGAAAACTCTTTTGTGGTATATAAACTTTAAACAGAGGCTTGTTACTAAATGGTACGATTTTTTTTTTTATAGAATTTTTAATGTAGAATCCTGATTGCTCTTGTTTTATCAATATTTGTAAAATTGTTTGGCTTGACTTTCGTAACTTAAATTAAAAACGACTATTTATTTTATTTTGAAGTTTTCGTTTGATTTAAACTCCTTGAAATGGTGTTATGGAAAATGTGCATCTTGTGGAAATTACTGAGTTCATTAGACAAGAAAAATGCATTCAATGTTTTTCTTTTAATATGTGTTGTGAGTTTGCATAACACTCAACTCTAAACGTAATTTCCATATAACTGAAAAGGCCGATTTAAAATGAACAATTTAGCATCGCTTGTCAAAAAAGAAGCCCGAAAACTATTTTAACCTTTGACGGATTTGCAAATGGACATGTTTTTGAAAACTGTCCCCTATACAATTTCCTATCTATGAATTGGGGTTCCGGTAAAATTAGTGGGGCAAGATTTGTCAAGCGATAATACTTGCAATTTGAATTGCACATTTTCACGGGACCATTAGAGGGTTAAAATACCGAGTACGAGCCCTTGCTAAGCATGTCTCATTTATTATTAATACGTGTCTTTGAACAGCTGACCCAATTTTGAGTTTGCGACTACCAATGTTTAACTCCCCGTAGCCGTGTAATTTTGAACCCAATCCAGAAAACAAGTAAACTCTTGGATCGAGTATTCGGATAAATTTGCCTTCGTGGTGGACTTTTTGATGTAACTAACGCTTATTTTTGTTCTATGGAGAGATAAACCACGAAAACCTCCTACTGTTAGTCCGACAGCAAAGGGACTCTAACTCATGATCCGTCTACCAGTGAGGATAATATTTTGCGTCAGAATTGTGGTCGGTACTAGCTGGATGCGGAATTCGTATCCACTAGCCACCACTGGAATTCTTACCCGGATCACCTCATATGGAGACGAGTACACCAAGGCTCATCTCTCATTTGTAGAGGTAAACCAATTAAAAAAAAAAGGGAAAAAAAGAACTAATTTTAATTTGTCATAGGAAATGTATCTGCAACTGGCAATGATTTAGAACTTAAACTGTCAGTCATTCTGTTACATCTCTTGGGTTAATTTGTTGTAGTTGTTGCAACTTTTCTCTAAATGACAAATTTTTCAGAAGCGTTTGACTACCTTGACTTTCTGTGTACTTACTTGGTTCGGATAACAATCTGTGGAGGTTCTGAACTCAGGAAATAACAATCGAGCAAAGATAAGATTTCATTGAACGAAGAAGATTGCTTTATATTGCAGTTTTCTGATAAAATAAAATTTTGAGGCTTGGAAACCTAGTTTCCGGTTTATTGATAAGATTTGAATGCTACTTTTTTTTTTTTTTACATTTAAGTGATAAATGTTATGAAATTGTTTTAAATGTTTATTTTTGATTGTTTTGCACAGCCTTCACTGAATGTCATCTTACATAATTTTTTTTAAATATTATTTTGCTGAGCTTTTGTTAAATTACGCATTTGATCCATATTTGCTTATAGATTGTAGACGTTTCCGGTAGATGTTTAAAGCTGATGTCTTGTTTAGGAGGGGAGTGGGATTTTATTAACTTGCTTTCGTGTATGTGACGATTCTATCTTGCTCTTTAAAACTATCTAGAGCAGCGGTTCACAATTTTAATTTTTTTTTGCTATGAAACCCTAAATGTTTGACTAACCGAAGAAACTAACCAAAGAAAGATTACTCAAGATTTTTAAAATATTTAATGTGAAGAACAGAATTTTCGTAGTTTTACCAATAATAGTCTTAAAATTATATTTTAATTAAAAATAGACTCGCTGGTCTAAAGCTCCTTCTAGTCTAGCTCTGAATTGTTTTTGGAGTATGCATAGGATGAAAAATCCTTACTCTGGGAACCCCTATGTCACTTCTGCGAAACTTTAGGGTTCCGCGGAACACCTTTTGAGAACCTCTGATCTTCTCTCTTGGGGATGTGAGTGCTGAATAATACTGCCATGGGAAAAAAAAAAATCAAATTTGAGGTTTTTATATTTGGTATTTTTGTATGATTAAGTTTCTTATTGCCAAAAAAAAAAAAATTTTTTTTTATAGGTTTTTAAAATATCGTTAATAGCAATAGCGATAGGAAGAAAATAGTAGCTGTCAATCCTCCTTTCCCGAAATCTATCGTGAAACCCTTTCGTTGTTTTTATTTCATTTGCACGGCGGAATATAAGTTATAATCATTTCTTGGTAGCCACAAACATAGCTTTTTACGATAATATCTCGAAATATTTCTACTGCTTTCTGTGTGCCTGGAGCGCTTAAATTTTAAATGAAGCTTTATATTGTTATGGCAATACAAGTTTAAACCATTTCTTGCTTGCTTGCTTGTAACAGAATTTCGACCTCTTTCCGATTTGCTAGAGTGCTCTTTCAATAGGAGCTCGGTGCCGAATGACAAGGCGATTTATAATTTTTCATTAGATGTTGCTAACAAAATTTTTGTCTCTATTATCACCAATCGAAATTTAAAACACTTTCTGACTTGAAATAACACACTAAACTTAAATGAAGAAAAGGATAAAATAAAAAAGATAATTGCTTCTTTTTTAAGCGGATTTTATTTATATTCGTAAAATTGTTCCGCTTTACATCTTACTTGTAAAAATAAATTCCAATAAAAAAAATATTGTCGAAATTTTTACAATATACCTTTGTTGAAATGACAATAGCGAATTGACTTAAAATGCGAAAAACGCAAGGATATTGAATTTAGTACGGTCTACTTTTAGATAAAAATGCGTTGTATTTGAAACAAAAACGTGTTATATTTCGAATGTTTTTCTTCCTCTTTCAAGTTTTTTTAATATTTATTTTTTCTATCAAATTAAATATCTTCATTAGATTATTGATTGAGTTAACCATTTTTGTGACTGTATTTCACAAAACTACATTGCTAACTAAATATTACTTACTAAAGCAGCATTGCTTACTAAATAAAAATTTTTGTGAAAGGTGCATAGACGTAACAAACGATTGATTTGCTTTTCAATTTGTTTCTTTCATCCACTAACGAGTTCTTTTTCTTTTTTTTCTTTCAAGAAATAATTTCTAAACATTTTTCTTATTTATGTTCGGACGATTTAAAGAAACAAAGAAGTATATTTTATACTCGAAACTCCTTTAATTATTTTTAATGATGCGTGTCTATTTTGAAGTCAATTTCATTAATTCTTGTTGTGTAATGCATTATATTAAAACCACTTACGAAAACGTCAAATCGTTTTCCAGAATTCTAGAACTAGCGGAAGTAATTCAAATGTAAAAAGACGTCTGGCATTGGGAAACAATAGCAACCGCGTTCATAGACAGCGCTATAAAATTTTTGAGTCATGTATCTAAAATTCTCTGGACCTGGAAGTAGGCGATTCATCAATTCTCCAAATGCACACACTTATATGAGTGCTTTTCGGAAGCAAAAGAATTATCAATTTGCACGTGAAACTGATGACGTAGTTGAGTGATGACGTATGCGATACGTCATCGCGTTTTCTGTTGTGAGTGACTTATAGTTCGTAATTTTCTTTTTTAATGACTTTCTATTCTAATAAAAAATATGATCTCATTTCATTTTGGTGATTTTTTTTATGTGGTTAGAAACGATTATAATATCTAACAACTGTTTAATTTTTTTTAAGCGGAATTCTCTGTAACATATTTAAAGATTTGATTAGGGTTTTATTCAGATTTCCACGTTAAATGTGTTTTCTATATTGCTCATGAAAGATTATTAAGATTATCAAGATAAAGCCAATTTTTTTTTAATGTTAAGATATTTTTGGAATTTAGATTCATTTATGAGAAAAGAAATCATTTAGCATATTTCCAAAAATTAATTGGAATTTTCAAACTATTTTCATTTGGTGGGCAAGGCGGTTGAATTTCCAAAATTTTACCTACTATAAAGATTTGGCCATACAGTGGCGGATTCAGAGGGGGGGGGGTCATATGGGTCATGACTCCCCCTCCAAAATTGAAAAGTAAAAAAAATAATAATTTTTTTAATAGAATAGAAAAGAATTAAAATATTTTAGAAATTATTTGAGGGGGAATATACACCAAGGTAGGTCGAAAAAATTGATTTTTTTCCCATCGAATTATGTTCTTCACTGTTTCAATAATCGTAATCCAAAAGATTAAAATGAAATTCGTCATAGCTTCATTGTAAACATTAATAATGTTGAAGCGCTCGAATCGCGCTTCAACAGGTTTAACCATAGATTGTGTTTGCCAAAGTTTCTAAAAAACGCGTTGCATTTATTATTTAAATATTTTGAATACTTGAATTATTTATGTATTGCTCTATTGTTCATTATGAAAAAAAATAAATGAGAAGACTAGCATTAAAAACTCCAGTTTTTTTTTTTTCAAAAAAAATATTAAAAATTTTTTTTTGTAAAAAAATTAATTGTGGGGTGGGGGATATGAGTCTATGACCCCCCGCCCCCAGAAAAAATTTCTGGATCCGCCCCTGTGGCCATAAATTTAAATTTCTGTGCTTATATGTAACTGAATTTATAATTTCTGTGTTTGTATATCTACAAATAAATTTTATGAGAAATGATCAAAATTACGAATCCTTAACGCGCAAGAGAAAACTACACTTCTTGATCCCTTTACTAACTTTTACTGTTAAGAGACCTCTACCCTCGCTATATTGGATTTTAGGTTCAATTTTTAATTTGTGCTTTCTTGGTATTTTTGTATTTCACAAACTTTTGATTGTATACTATTATCAAACAGCACTATAATTTTCCAAAAAGGAAAAAAAAAGGCAGGAAATAAAGGGATTGCTTTATTAGATTAGGAGAAATAGCGCTAGATAATTTTTAGAACTTCTATGAATATTTCCTCAAAACTTTAATGCAATAAAATTCTGCGTTTTGTGGTTTTTAGTACGTACCTTAAAACTACACCTCTCTCAGTTTTTTTTAAATATAGATTTACTACTGTTTAAGCTGATGAAAATAAATTTGGACAACGCAAAAAAAATTATTTTAACGTTAATTGTATTAAAACGAAGATGCTTATCAAAGCACAAGCAACTGTATACTATTTAACTACTAATAAAAATCGTTGGTTGCAGAATTGTATTGGCCTGTATTGTCACCACAAAATTAATAGAGAGTCTAAAATACCGCACGCTTTATTATCTCAAATTGTGATTGGGTGATGGCCTTGTATTTTAATTAGATCAGAAGATACTGCTAAATAGAATTTGTTAGTCATTATCAGTTTATTTGTGAAAATTAAATAAAGAGGATTTAAGGAATATTTAGAACTTTCCCTGACCATCTCCACCTTTCTTTCTTTTTCATCTTTTTTTTTCATTTATGTAATCAACCCCTTTCATTAAGATCTTTTTTTATTTCATTTTTGTAATCAAACCCTTTCATTGAGATCTTTTTTTTTTCATTTTTGTAGTCAAACTCTTTCATTGGTATCTTTTCTTCATTTATGTAATCAAACCCTTTCATTGGGATTTTTTTTTTTTTCATTTATGTAATCAAACTCTTTCATGGGATCTTTTTTTTTCATCTATGTAATCAAACCCTTTCATTAAGATCTTTTTTTATTTCATTTTTGTAATCAAACCCTTTCATTGAGATCTTTTTTTATTTCATTTTTGTAATCAAACCCTTTCATTGATCTTTTTTTTTTTTCATTTTTGTAGTCAAACTCTTTCATTGGTATCTTTTCTTCATTTATGTAATCAAACCCTTTCATTGGGATATTTTTTTTTTTTCATTTTTGTAGTCAAACTCTTTCATTGGTATCTTTTCTTCATTTATGTAATCAAACCCTTTCATTGGGATCTCTTTTTTTTTCATTTATGTAATCAAACTCTTTCATGGGATCTTTTTTTTTTCATTTATGCAATCAAACCCTTTCATTAAGATCTTTTTTTATTTCATTTTTGTAATCAAACCCTTTCATTGATCTTTTTTTTCCATTTTTGTAGCTAACTCTTTCATTGGTATCTTTTCTTCATTTATGTAATCAAAACCCTTTCATGGGATCTTTTTTTTTCATTTATGTAATCAAAGCTTTCATGAATTTTAACAAAAATTGAAGTAAATTAAAAAAAAAAATCTGATTTATAAAATGCAGTAATAAATTTTTACCCAAATTTACTGACTCTATTATTTGATTGCTTTACATTTTAAAGAAAAAAAAAATTTCATTGAAGTTCTAAAAAATCGAACGAAAATAAGAAATTTTACCTAAAATTCAGTTCAGTCTAGTTAACAGCTTCAAGCCTATTTGTTTCCTCTTTTTTTCACACTTTTTAAAACTGCATAGATCGTAAATTGCAGGTAGCCACAACTGTTCTTTTCATTGTAAGTCGTAAAATTTTCCTTTAACGACTTAAACAGTTTGTTTAGCTTTTCTTTTTAGTGCAATTTATACGATGGGCTTTGGTAGAAAGATGATTTGTTCGTATCGAATTATCCCCCCCTTTTTTTCCTTCTTTTTTTCTAAAGATAAGATTAAAAAAAAAGAAGCTTTGAACGCTATCAAATGATTTTTTTAATTGTGAAAGTTCTGTTTATTATATACTAATAATTTTTTTCTAACCGAAAATATTTTTCAGAAATTGTTTTTGCATTCAAAAATGTTCTATTTATGTAATCGATAATTACCACAGTTCTTTACATTGGTTTTAGTAGTTTTGGAAACTCTTACGAACTGTACAGCACAGAAACTCTTTCTCTGCAAGAATGCAAAAAATGTGCTCTAGGAAAAAGTATTCCGATGCATTTAATTCCCTCTAATATTCCATCTAATGAGAAACTTCGGCGAGAATGGATCTCAAAAAATTTGCCGGAAATAAATCATGGAATCTATGGCCGTAGGCCTTGTTTGTGTTCTACTATATTTGTTTACCTTATCTTTCACTTTTGGAAATATACTAAGCTTTTCCATCAATCCCGAACAATGTGAAATTTTCTCTGATGTAGCTGGTGGCGTCACTGTTATCACACATATTCAAATACCCTGCTTCCATTTTCTTTAAATTTTCTGAGACTGAAGTCAACGTTTCTAACATAGTAAGAAAACCGGCTTTTTTATTAGGGGGACCGAAAAGTAATGTCGTTTTGGTGCATTTGATATTTGTTATCAAGATTTTAATTTTAATCAATGTGTTCACCCTCGTTAGCAACAACCTCTCAATGCCGAATCGAAAATTATTTAGAAAAAATTTATTGGTCTTAAAGACTAACCAATATTTCATGCGCCGAAACGACATTACTTTCTGGTCCCTCTAATAGTGTGGTTATATACCCCTATCTGCTGAATCCTTTCTTTTGGTAATTCATTGATTCTTAGAAAATGTTTACCATTTTCAGGTAATCACTAGTTCATTCATTGTTCAAGTTTGCCAAGAGTGCAAATGACTAACCCATTTTGTGTTAGCTAAATTTTTACCCTATTTTTTATAATGCAATTGAAATATTATAATAGTTTTAGTAAGTTACGCTTATTTGTTTGAAATAAAGGAAACATAAAAAAATATTTTTTCTAATACAAAGCCAATTTGTCGTATGAATAGTTCATAGATTTACACTGATTTTAAGTTTTTCAATAAAAAGGATTAGTAGTTGAAGTATGGTAAGTTGAAAACTCGAAAGGGAGGAGTGCAACCTTGAATTATATTGGTACTTTCAGTAGTTGTTCGCAAAATATATTTTCCTTAAAATATTTTGCAAATTGCTTTATCTAAAAATGTGACGGAAAAAATGTTTTTAACGTGTTTGTTCCATTGAGCTCTTAAACTATCAATAATAATTTTACGCTATGCATGCTGATATTCCTTTGCAATCATTCTATTTTCGAAAGTTAATTAAGACTTTTGTTCGAGAACTCCGAGTTTACTATAGGACATTTTAAAGCACGTAATTTATCTATTCAAATAGCAAATGTCTTTCTCTTTGGTCGTGGAAATTTATAAATAGACTTCCATTAAAATTACACGATTGCGGAGAAGAGGAATTACCTGGAGAATTGGCGATCAACTGATGCTGCCCCGTGGAAATCTATCGTGGACCAATAACAAAAGGCTCCCCTTTTTCTTTTGAAGACGGTGACGGAAATTTCTTTTTCCGAAAACAAATATCTCAATGAAACTGGTCACGCTATATTCTCTTTCTGAAGTTTTTTCTTTTTTTCACATAAACGAGGAAAAATGCTGAAGTTCCAACTTTTTTTTTTTTGAGTGGTTTTACAGCTCTTCAAAACCAGAACGTCATCACGTGAAATAATTTTTTTTATTTATATTAAGATTTATACACAAAGAGTTGTTTTTCAGCGGCACTTCTTATAATTGAAAAGTTAATTTCCGTGCTTCAAATCCAAAAACGCAGCCGCTTTCTTTTTTATCCAGTAAATTGATAAATTTTACTATTAAATCTATTTCAGTCATAATATACTTATCGCGACTAAAGCTCGCATTAACTCTTTTGGTTTCTGAATGATTTCAGCTATAGTTACATCTATAGTGTCTAAGTATAGTAAAATAGCTATATGCTATTTTACTATACTTAGAACTATACTATATTGCTGAATACTATTACTTACTATATTGCTGAAAGCCATAGAACTATCCCTTTTATTTCGAAAACGGTATAAGATGCGTCAAAAAAGAATTATTAAGTTAAGCGACATTGATTTCATACGAATGCACCCCTAATGGAAATTAATGATCAGAAAAGCGCATTTGTTGTTTTCCTCACAATGTGACGTAATAAAACAATCTGGGCAAAAAAAATATTACTAAGTTATCATAAGATACCTTTTCTTTTAATTTCCTTGCTCAAACTTTTGTTTTATTCGCTTGGCGTTTATGCGTGTTAAATCGATGATTGCAAAACTTTATTTCAGTTTCTCCCTTTGTTTGTCGAACGCAAAGATAACTCAATAGTGTTTCACTAGGTGGCGCTGTGCATTTTTATTCTATTCGCATTGTCACTTTACTGTACTTAGGCACTATAGAAGTGTAAGTTATTCACTTTATAACCATAGAAGTTCATTTTGATAGTGATGCACCCTGCGTTTTTCGTTTTATGTGTAGCAAAAAGTAAACTATTTTCTCCTTTTTAATCCACTTGATAAACGTTCTTAGTTTTTCTTTCCCCCATTTTAAATTCGTGTTCATTAGTTCATGCTATAAATAGGTCGAAATTTTAATGAAATTAATTATTATTATTATTTATTTGTTGATAAAATCATGGCACATTCTGTATTCTTGTATAAAGTAAAACTCCGATTAAAATTAAGCTTTAATATCGCGATTATTACTGTTCTCAGAATAGTTGAAAATCATTCATTATATACTGAGGAATTCTTGTTGCAACGTTCTTTCTCATTTATATTAAAAGAAGAGACATTATTATACAAATTTTTAGTTCTAAAATGTTCGTTTAAAGAAATGCATCTGAATATTAATAAACTGTAAATTTAGCATTGACTCTTCATTGTTGCAGTTTCCGATAATGACATTTTGAAATCGAAGTTTTCTATTTTTATGTGAACACGAGTTTACAAAATATGACAGTTAATGTCGTTTGTCCTGCGATTCGAGATTTTCTGTGAAATAAATAAAACAATTTCGTTCGTAAAATGGCACAATGAAATTTTATGACTGACATATTTGTTATTTCAGTCTTGAAAACCCGGACTAAATCGAATTTGAAAGTGATTGGCATATTTGCTGAAACCAGATGTTTAGAGGTGTTTCACCCGTATGTGTACATATACAATAAGCGTTACGACTACGAATGACAACGTAGATATAAATCGAGTGACTCACGACAGTTACCTAAATATAATACCAAGAAAATAAATATCGTTTACTGCTACTGTTGATCATGACCGTGACTTTTGTTTCATAAAAATTATGACCCAATAATGTTCTCTGGTTAATGTGTTTTTATTAAAACAATTGTTTTTATCGATGAAAATTATCGTTTGCTGTTTCTGTAGCTTCTAAATGCAATCTTTGTCAAGAAAACTGTGGAATTTAATAATTAAAATTGTTTTTTGGTTTATGTGGTGTTCACATGTGTTATGTGTATCCATTTGTTGTAGGATATATTTTCTCTGATTGAAAAATACTAAGCCTAATATACTTTTGTGCGAATTAGTAAGTATAAATAAAACTGTTGTTCTTATCCAACTATAATCTAAAAGAGATTATTGATACCATTTAAATAGTTATTCTTTAGTTTAGTTTTTAATTAATAATTAATTTTTAATTAATTTTTTTGTTAATATTAATTAAAACTCATGAGAATTATTATGTTGGGCGTAGCTCAAATTCCGCGTTTAGAAAATAGGCATAGCTTGAAATGTATGTTTGAAGAAAATAGACATTGTTTAAACTGCGCGTTTAAGGAAATGGACGTACTGTTTAAGAAAATTAATCCCGTTCTTGGGATTATTATATTGTAAAAGAATTCGAATGATAATTACTTGTGTTTGTAGTGATCAAACAAAACATTAATTTCATTTTCCTCTATATTTTAAAGAGTAGCCTAGTTCTTGAAAATTCGGGTTCATTTTGTTTGGGTTGTTTCATTTTGAAAAGTGCAGTTTCGTTAACTCGCATTTTGAGCTGTGTCCTTTTTTCAAAGACGCATTTTAATTTTGTCCAGTTCCTTAAATACGCTTTTTGAACTAATTTTTAAGGCTCATTTTAACTATGTCAAAAATAAAACGTTAACCGGCGAAAACTATTACTTATGTTACCATTAAAAAATAAAACTCTACTATTTTAAGTTCTACTATTATTCTACTATTATTTGATATTTATTGTTATAAATGGATTTGTTTACCATCTTTTTTATACATCTCATTAATAATTCATCTTTTTATCTGGATCAATAATTATTCTATTGAAATTAGTTTTTCATTTCTGACAGGTTTTCGATATATGCTATGCGATTAAAATATTTTAATACTGGAAATTTTCTTTTATTCCGTTGTAAATTTCTAAAAATATCACCATCGTAAGCTAGATCAAATTATTTGGGAGATAAGTACCGGGAAAAAAGGACTGGCTTTCTTTTTTTTTTCTTCTTTTTTTTCCAGGCTATTGGTGCCATTTCTGAGTTCACATCCGATCTTCAGTGATGATACGTGCCAGTTGATGAGGTGGTTGGAATTTTTCATATTACGCAAACAACCGCCAACTTCTCTTCAAACATATTTTGGGTTTACTAAAAGAAATTGGCTCTCGAATTTATGTTACTTTTGGAAAATTATTTCTTCCAATAGCAAGGGAGCATTTTTAAGTATAAAAAGAGTAGGGTGTAAACTTCTAATTTTTTTTCTGTAAAATTTAAAAATTAATTTCCTAGATGACATAATTTTTATAAGAAAATATTCTGGTGAACCTCATTTTTGAGATTTTTTAAAATTACATTTTAGATCCTGAAAAGATGGTCTAGGGCAGAGATTCCTTATTTTTTTCGGCTACGGAACCCTAAATAATCAATCTTCTTTCTGCGGAATCCCGATTTTATAAATGAAGATTATTAAGGTAATAGTGAAATTTACAAAACTAGTTTTAATAAAATTTAAAATATTTAATTAGGGGAATGAAGAGTTTTAAACATTTTATTATTAATAATATTAAGTTATTTTTTATGTCAGACAGTTGAATTTGCAGTGCTTATGCAATATTTAGTCTGGTTATGAATTTCTTTTTTGTGTATATATACGTAAGTTGAAAATGAAATGAAAACTTTAAACTGCTTTGAAAATGGTTATTTGGGAAAGTTTTCTTTAAAGATATTAGTTATTTTATTTTGATTTGAAAAGCTTAATGAAAAATACTTATGCAATAATGTAATAATGCAATATTAAGTAAATACTTGTTCTTTTCATAATTTGTTCTATATATTAATTTTAGTAATATTATATTTTCTTTTAGAAAATGCGATTTCTATTTGGCATTTTATTTGAAATAATTTCGTTAAGGCAACCAAATGAAAAGATAAATTATGAATTGTATTTAGATCCAACCAATAATTCATAATTTAATTTGAGATTTCAAAACTCATCACTGGTTATAGAGGGTACAAACTCGTGGAACCCCTTTCATGCACGGAGCCCTAGGGTACCTAGGAACACCATTTATGAAACGGTGGTCTCGTGTGCCCCATGTATGAAAAATAGTGTACTTAATGAATAATAGAATGAGACAGACCACTTTCATCTGTAAGCGAAAATTTAAAAATTTTATTGTCTTTCAATTTTGAAAGTGCAGTTACCCAACTTAGTCTGTCGCTTTAGAGCAGTGCCGTGCGATTTTTTAAAATTTTTTTTGTAAAATAAAAATCATTAAATTGTTTTTAATATTTAAAATTTTGTCTAATATTTTGATATTCTTTTTTCAATGTACTTTTTTTTCTCTTCTTTATACTGCTTTTATAAATGACCTTAAGTTACTTTGCTTTAGATTTGTGTGAGTTATTTTCTTAATGCACGTCAACTTGAGTGATTTAATCCTTGATAGTATTTTTTTCCCTAATCGAAAGAACTATTTAATTAATGCTGCCTTGGATTTGATCATTTTCCAAGTGTAAAGTTGGTTTAAATACCGTGGGAACACGCAATTGGTAAATTAAGCAGCTACAAATTACTTTTTCCACTAAAATGCTTAGTCAAGCTCTCCGTTCATTTTGAGTTAAATATTATGTAAACGTTTTTAAAAATATTAATAATAGCTTTCAAGGTTTAATTTTATGCATGCATGCGTTTTATAGAAAAATCGTATTTATTGTAAATTGTCGTGCAATTGGAAAAAAAAAACCTGCTTTACGATTGATTTTGAGAAAATTGCGCTATTTGCTATTTTCTTTTTATTGCTAATGCTATGAACTCTTAAAATAAAAATTCAGAAAATCAATAAAAAAAGGAATTTTTTTGTGATGTCTTGCAAATCATACAAAAAGTCCAAATACATAAAGTTTTTGTTACTTACGTTGATTTTACACCGCAGCTTTCTTTTTGTATGTAAAAAACATATTAATACTATGAAAATTAATTTTTTAATGAATCTAATACCACCATCCTTCACTAAAATCGAACCTATTAATTCTTGTTTCAAGTTTTGGAGGTTACGAATTTAAGAATAGAAAATAAAATTAATTAAAGTTTACGAAAAACTATTAAAGATTCATTAACTAAATACGACATAAGCATGATTGGCGATCTAGAAACAACTTTAACATCAAAATAGGTTTATACAAATTATCTTATTCATAAAGCTTTATTGTTAGTTATATACCATCTTTTATTTCACAAAATAGAAATAATACTTTTGTATCAGTTTCAATTAAGGAAAAAAAAATTATGTAAATTAAACTAATGCAAATTGTATGTACAAAATCTTAAATTATTCTAAATAACTGCGTACTTCTAGAAGCCGAATAACCTCAATGAAACTTATAAATTATGAAAAATCTTTTTAAAAATGATTGAATATGCGCTCCACAATACAAACATATTATAAAAACTGGTTTATATTATTTATAGCAAATAAAAGAATTCGAATACAAAATTAACGATTCGTGAAATATGCTCGTGTGTGTTTCTTTTGTTTACGCGATCCATAAATTCACTTGCACGAAGAGGCCTTTTCTGGGAAAATCGGAGCGTTGTTTCCCCCTAATGAACAATTCTTTTGCTTGGCTTCTCGCAGGCTTACCTGTAAAATTGTTTCCCTGCTGTTCTCGGGTGCACGCAGGAATGCTCTAATGCAGGATGATGCATAGGGACATTCTTCCGAAGGGGTTGGAAGGAAGATAACCTTTTCGCCAGGATTCTAAATTTTTCCTCTAATCAAAATACTGTTATTAATATATATTTTCTCATTTTCGTTCTAAAATAGTATTGGTTAAACATTGTAAGTTTTTTTACACAACTCGAGAAGAATACTGTTAAAATTACGTGATTGTGCTTGAAGTTTGTTTTATCATCATGTTGAATTAATTTTCGGATTAGATTTAATGGAATACCTGGCAGTGACGTCACGCATATGTGTCGAATCTGATTGGCTTCTAAATCGTAACAACAAAAGTTACGATTTACTCGCGTGTGACGTCGCACTTGCAGGTATCAAATTGTTTAATTTAGTTTATATTTTGATTTTAAATTCTTGCTTTTTGTAAATATTTTACTCTAAAAGTAAACATCAGTTTTTTTTCATTAACTAATTTGTCTTTTTAAAAATATTTTTATTTGACGACCTTTTTTTTCGTTGGAATTAGATTTCTGATCCTCAAAATATAGGGGGCGGCCAAAATCTAAAAATAATTATATGCAAAAAATATTTTTAATTTTTTAAAAATTTTATTTAATAGCAATCGAAAAATTTATTTCGAATCGTAAGGAATATAAATTTTTACGTCATTTTTAAGAATGTGATTTTATATGTTCAAATACAAAAATTGTGCGAAATCTGTCAGATCCTGAAAAATCGAATTTTTACTATACCACTTGTTAAGATTCGATTTCTCAGGAACTATTTGACCGATTTCGTTCAAATATTATATTTCGACATAAAATTAGATTCTTTTAAAATGATGTAAAAACTTGTGTACCTTACAATTCGACTGTTAACAGTAATATAAATTTTATTAATGTAAATAATACGAATTTTATTAATTAAAATAATAAAAACATTTCAAAAAAGTTATTCTTTGCTAGTCATTATATTTATATAAACGTATTTTATAATTTTGTGCAAAAGGTTTTTGATTCTCTTAAAAAGTTTTCGAGAAATGGTGAATCACGCAAAAAGTAAATTTATTATTAAGGGGTCCAAATTTTAGACCGTTGTCCTGACCTAACTATTCGAACCAAATTTCCCTGATTGCGGTTGCACCTTATATTTTGTGGGTCAGAAATCCGAATCCATCGAAAAAAAAAGTATGTTTATTCAGAGAAAGTACCTTTTTGTGTCTGATTTCGTAACTTAAAATATCTGTACTTACTAACTAGCATATGTGGGGTCACACCCTCAAACCATTAATACTAAGTCCTAGTATTTCAGATTAGGATCAAAAGTTAGTCAGGATTTTTTTTCCGCTCTGTACACATACAACAAACCATTTCAACGATTTTCATTTGTTTGCTGCTACATCATCAATATTTTTAAAACCATTTTTATGTGTAGTTAAAAATTAATTTTTATTTTAAGTATCACGAAAATGTTTACTAATGTAAAAATAACATAAATGAGTTAAACTGGAAAAATATCGTGATAAATCGTTAAATATCAAATATTTATCGCGCTATAAAATACCGACTTTCCTCAGCTCAAATCTTAAATTCAAAGAATCCGATTCTCAACATGTGAATTGCAAATACGCCTGAAAATGTAATGTTTTTAGTAAACTTGAATATTGTGAATTTCCCATTGGGCGCTGTTGAATTCGGCAGAACCCTTCCAGGGCGAACTACACAGCCACTTAGATCAATAAATAGAACGAAATTGAAGCATTGGGAATCAATAAGCGGAAGCAAATGAAGCGGTAGTGGGGGACAAGACAATGATTTTCTTATTTTTACATCATTGATTATCTATCCATTTTGAATGATAATGATATTCTTATTGTACAAAGGTCCAGCGCAAATACATTCTCATAATGGGAATAATGATTCACCATCGACTCTTTAGTTTTATTTATAAGTTGCCTTGTTTTGACCTTTGTTTTTTTTTTATGACATTTATTAAATGATTTTCAACCGCTGGTATGATGTGTTGTCTTTGATCAGGGATGTACCAAATATATAATTTTATTCTAAATTTTGTTTTCCCTTTTCATTGTACTTAATAAATAATACGACTTTTCCAATATTTCATCGAAATAAGAGTGCTACAAATAATGCACAGTTCAACTTCGTCTTAAGAGTGCTTCGTGTGCCAGTCTTATGCTTTATTTACATTTATCTCGGAAAAATAGAGCACACGGTTTTACAGAAAATTGAACTGTAATTTATTTTGGATTGGTTGCATTGTCTTTAAAACACATTTACGCTTAGTATTTAAAATTGCTATGAACTTTATATAGATAGGTTTGCAGATGTTTATGGTATCCATTCAGGGATCTGTTTAGAAGAAATTTGGGTTCATTAACGGACCCTTCACGGAAGATCATTTCATAAAAACGGACCCTTCACTAAATATTTTAACTTAAAAACGGACCCTTCACAAAATAATTTTTCTTTTAATCGGGACCCTTCACAAATTTGTTTATCTTCATTATTGTTTTGTTAATAGAATAAACCCTTCCCAGGGGAAGAATGTAAACGAAGTAAGTTTTGTCTGCAGCAGACGCTTCTTCCTTTATTCGTCCGAAATGAATATTCTGCGTTCAGCAGTGTAGACTAAATACCAAATATTTGTATATTGCATCTCTAATTTAGTAGCAGCAATCGCTCTTTACTTTTTAAAATTAAATTTTTTAAATTATAATTTTGCAGTGTTGAGCATAATCTTGTATCTCTTTACAATTTAAAAACTCCTTGAAAAGGTTTTTTTTCAATAACACGACCCTTTTTGCACAAATTCACAAAAGCAGGACCATGGTTGAAAGAATTTGACTTAACGTTTATTTTACATTCACAAATTACGAGTAATTTTTTCACAATTTTACAAAAACGGACCTTTCACAAAGTGTCTGGACAGACCCCTGCCATTATTATTATTATTTTTTTAAAGAATCATAAATTTTGCTTCAGAATTGTTTATCTCTTGCTTTCAGTCTAAAACCTCAATCCCGAAACCAATATCTATGTAAACTCAATGCATTCGGCACTATGATTATGTAAACAGGGTGCATGGAGCTTTTAAAAAGTGCTTACAGATGTTTATGTTCGATTTCCACTTTTAAAAGGCCTTAAAGGTGTTTTTTTCATTGGGTGTTTTTAAAAAGTGCTTGATTTTTTCCGATTTCTAAAGTGAGTTTTTGGCAAGATATAAAGCGTGGTACCATTCAACATTTTCCCAATTCTTTCAACCACAATTCATTTTCGCGTACCGTAGCGCATGAAAGAGCCAATTATTTTTGCATATTTGATGAAATACTAGTGGTTCCGCAGGTGCTGACGCCAAGGTGGATTCGATGAGAAGCATTCTTGCGCTCTCACTCCGCAAAAAGAATATTCTGGATTTCATTTTCTGCTTTTTAAAATCGAGCCGAAAATTCATTGGGACCAACTAAACATTGCCAATTTTATGCCAATTTGCCGTGATAGCAAAAGATATTATTTTTCTTGTTAATTCATCGCTAGTGAAGCGCCATCGTCTTCATCACAGGCAAGCAAGTGTCCTTCTTATGCTATTCTATTTATAGATCTGTACCATAATTTTTGAATTTGACTTGGGGACCATTCATTAATAACGTATTTTCATGTGGTCCAGAACAGTCAACAAAGTTTCATCACCTCAAAATTTCCATCCCCCTTTTATTCATTAAATTTAGTTAAAATAAGAATTAAAATAAATTTTCAATAATAGGATATTTATTGTATGGGTCATCAACTAATTGCATAAAAATGTTAAACTTCTTTTTGTTCTTTATTACTTCTAAAAATTTCAGTGCTTTTAAATTATTTTATGAGATAACTCCACTAAATTTAAATTTTGATATATCGAGGCAAGTTTTTTTTTTAAGAAGTTTAAAGTGAGGGGCTTTTTACTATTTTAACATTTAGCAAGTTCAGTAAAAAATCTTATGTTAATTCACATTTGTTATTCCAAAAAACTTTAAATTCATCTCTTAATCATTGAAATAAAAAAGTCAATCTCAGATTTGTTAAATATTATGAATGTAGGGTTCAGATAGTACTTCCAACTACCTTTACTTATTAACTTAACTTTTCAAAATTATTAAAAAAAATATTTTTAATCGTTTCATTAATTAGGTACTGAATCAAGTAACAAATTGTAATAAAATTTTAACAGGGGCCATTCACTAATCTACATTATTACGAATTTATTAAGTTTTCTTAGTTTGCTTAATTCTTTACATATCTTTATAAATTCAATATGATTAAAAATATTAATCTTGTTAATGACTTGTTGAATATGGTCTTATTAATATTTTCTATTTAAATCCAAAAAATACGCCCGATAACTTTCTTTAAATTATTGTTTAACTAATCAACAACAACTTAATATTGAATGTATTTAAAATTCTACCTAAATCGTTTTTATAGGGGGTAATATAATCAAGAAAAAGAGTTCTCTGTCAGAAACTAAATATTTTATCATGATCATGTAAAGTTTTATGATCTATCCTATTTCTTCAAAAGAAAAAGTGCTTAAAATTATTTTTAGAGTGCTTAAAAGTTGCTTATTTTTTCTTGAAAAATTTCTCTGTCCGGTACGGGTATTAAAGCTACGATATAATTTATTTTTTACTACAAATCGGTCCTCCATAGCTATTTTAATTTATTCTTTTTCTACCTTTATACAAGTTTTGATTCGAATTTTGAAAAAAAAAATGGCACTTCATCTTCAATGGCACTTCATTTTTTCTTGAAAAATTTCCCTACGCTCTCTCTGTCCGGTACGGGTATTAAAGCTACGATCTAATTTATTTTTTACTACAAATCGGTCCTCCATAGCTATTTTAATTTATTCTTTCTCTACCTTTGTACGAGTTTTGGTTCGAATTTTGAAAAAAAAAAAATGACTCTTCATCTTCAATGGCACTTCATTTTTTCTTGAAAAATTTCCCTACGCTCTCTCTGTCCGGTACGGGTATTAAAGCTACGATCTAATTTATTTTTTACTACAAATCGGTCCTCCATAGCTATTTTAATTTATTCTTTCTCTACCTTTGTACGAGTTTTGGTTCGAATTTTGAAAAAAAAAAAATAACTCTTCATCTTCAATGGCACTTCATTTTTTCTTGAAAAATTTCCCTACGCTCTCTCTGTCCGGTACGGGTATTAAAGCTACGATCTAATTTATTTTTTACTACAAATCGGTCCTCCATAGCTATTTTAATTTATTCTTTCTCTACCTTTGTACGAGTTTTGGTTCGAATTTTGAAAAAAAAAAAATAACTCTTCATCTTCAATGGCACTTCATTTTTTCTTGAAAAATTTCCCTAC
>NC_092205.1:70908923-70925351 GCF_043381705.1 Parasteatoda tepidariorum | reverse complement strand
TTATTCGTCCGAAATGAATATTCTGCGTTCAGCAGTATAGGCTAAATACCAAATATTTGTATGTTGCATCTCTAATTTAGTAGCAGCAATCGCTCTTTATTTTTTAAAATAAAATTTTTTTAATTATAATTTTACAGTGTTGAGCATAATCTTGTATCTCTTTACTATTTAAAAACTCCTTGAAAAAGTTTTTTGCAATAACATGACCCTATTTGCACAAATTCACAAAACCAGGACCCTGGTTGAACGAATTTTACTTAACGTTTATTTTACATTCACAAATTACAAGTAATTTTTTTCACAATTTTACAAAAACGGACCTTTCACAAAATGTCTGGACAGACCCCTGCCATTATTATTATTTTTTTTAAAGAATCATAAATTTTGCTTCAGAATTGTTTATCCCTTGTTTTCAGTCTAAAACCTCAATCCCGAAACCAATAACTCAATGTAAACTCAATGCATTCGGCACTATGATTATGTAAACAGGGTGCATGGAGCTTTTAAAAAGTGTTCGATTTTAACTTTTAAAAGGCCTTAAAGGTATTTTTTTTCATTGGGTGTTTTTAAAAAGTGCTTGATTTTTTCCCGATTTTTAAAGTGAGTGCTTATGCTATTCTATTTATAGATCTGTACCGTAATTTTTGAATTTGACTTGGGAACCATTCATTAATAACGTATTTTCATGTGGGTCCAGAATAGTCAACAAAGTTTCATCACCTCATAATTTCCATCCCCCTTTTATTCATTAAATTTAGTTAAAATAAGAATTAAATGAAATTTTTAATGGTTGGATATTTGTCGTATGGGCCATCCACTAATTGCATAAAAATGTTAAACTTATTGTTCTTTAATACTACTAAAATTCTCAGTGCTTTTAAATTATTTTATGAAAAAACTCCACTAAATTAAAATTTTGATCTATCGAGGCAAGATTTTCTTTTAAAAAAAGTTTTAAAGTGAGGGGCTTTTTACTATTTTAACATTTAGCAAGTTCAGTAAAAATTCTTATGTTAATTCACATTTGTTATTCCAAAAAACTTAAATTCATCTCTTAATCATTGAAATAAAAAATTCAGTAATCTCAGATTTGTTAAATATTATGAATGTAGGGTTCATATAGTACTTCTGACTACCCTTACTTATTAAATTTACTTTTCAAAATTATTAAAACTTTTTAAGTAGCAAATTTTAATAAAATTTCAATAGGGGCCATTCACTAATCTACATTATTACGAATTTATTAAGTTTTCTTGGTTTGCTTAATTCTTTACATATCTTCATATCTCAATATGATCAAGAATATTAATCTTGTTAATGACTTGTTGAATATGGTCTTATAAGTATTTTCCATTTAAATCCAAAAAATACGCCCGATAACTTTCATTAAATTATACTTTAACTAATTAACAACAACTTAATATTGAATGTATTTAAAATTCTGCGTAAATTGCTTTTATAGTGGTTAATATAATCAAGAAAAGGAGTTCTTTGTCAGAAACTAGTTATTTTATCATGATCATGTAAAGTTTTATGATCTATCCTATTTCTTCAAAAAAAAAAAAGTGCTTAAAATTATTTTTAGAGTGCTTAAAGTTGCTTATTAGTTAAAATTTCCCTACGCTCTTTCTGTTCGGTACGGATATTAAAGCTACGATCTAATTTATTTTTTACTGCAAATCGGTCCTCCATAGCTATTTTAATTTACTCTTTCTCTACCTTTGTACGAGTTTTGGTTCGAATTTTGAGATTTTTTTTAAAAAAAAAAAAAAAAAAAGGAATAAATTAATGGANAAAAAAAAAAAAAAAAAAGAAGTATTTTATCTCATAGACACGTGTATTCTAGCAAGTCGTTCTTTCGTTTAGTTCATTTATTTTTATGGCTCATCAAACAAAGGTATTTCCTGTTCTTTTGTGAGTGTTTGGCCTTGTGGTGGCTTATGTAGTTACCGATCCTCTGTCACGAATGCCGTTCATCATTGGCTTCTTAATAGACATTTGGAGTGAGAAAGTGTTACCTGTGGCGCAGCAGAATTTCGGATCGTGCAGTTTCTTCCCATTCATAACTTTGCCTCCTAAACATAACTGTTATAAACTATGTAATTACTGTTATATTAGTCACAGCAGCTGAGAAGGGCGTTGTTAGGAAATTCTGAAGGCTTTATTTGAATAGTGGGCCAACTCGCCTTATTAAAAGAAATGGTGTTAGAGTTTCATTTTGATTTGTGCTGCCTTACACCACAATTCAGGAGGGAAAGAAATGCAGGCATTAGACTTAAAGGTTCTGGACCTCAAAATGTCAAAAAATGGATTGGGTCAACGAAGAAAATAAGACCTTCAAATTTAATATAAGAATAGCCTGCAAGCTTAAGAATGATTTACGTTTACGAACTATGATTCCCCCTTTTTTCTTTGTCTTTCTTTTTTATCGTTCTTATTTTCTTTCTTTTTTTTTCTTTCAAAATTACGTGAAAGTTACGTTTAAATTCTTTCCCTTTGTATGTATTATGTTTTTAGTAGCTTGTTGCTCCTATAAGTGATGTCATTAGTGTCATATAGGTAATTAGATATGTTATCGATATCTTAAGCTATCGTTACTTGTAGTTAAGGATAGTTTGTAGTTACCATACTTGCGAATAAAATATCTCCCTCAGTGGATTAACCATAACATACGGTTCCCACTATATCCAAATAAAGCTTTAATAGAGCCCAGTATTGCTTCACTAATACGTAGGATTTTCTTGCTGTATTATATTGCAATGTCTTGACTAATGCATCTCGGTGTTGTGATCTTTTTATTTGTTAGAATATTATACCCATGTAATGGTTTGATATATCCAAATGAAGCTTTAATAGAACCCAGTGCTGCTTCATTAGTACGCAGGATTCTCTGGCTGTAATATATTGTAATGTCTTGACTAATGCCTCTGTTAGAATATTATACCGATGTAATGGCTTGATATATCCAAATAAGGCTTAAAAGCCGGCTGGGTGGCGCAGTTGGTTTGTCGTCGGCATTCTGGGCCCAAGTCTGCGGGTTCGATCCCGGCCCAGACACCGGATTTTCGGGATGCAGAAAATCCTCAGCTGCCATGTCGTGTGATTATGCGGCATGTAAAAGATCTCTGGAGTGCCTTATTGGCTCTTGGCATTTCCGGCAAAACTAAATTCCTAGTGCACTTTAGCATTCAAATAGTCTCGGGGCTGCCATCTAGTGTGGCAGAAACTAGACGTCCAAATTAACATGGCCAACGGTATCTCTCCCGTTGTGGCGGTCCTGAAAGAGTGGATACCACTTCTGGAGAACGCACTAGGTCTGCTCATCGGGAAGACTGATTGTGCAGCTCATAGGAAATAAAAAAGCTTTAAAGCCCTGTCCTGCTTCATTAGTACGTAGGGTTCTTTTAACTGCTTTATACCGTAACATCGCGACTACTGCTTCTCGGTGTTTTAATCTTTTTATTTGTTAGAATATTATATCCATGTAATGTTTTGATATATCTAAATAAAGCTTTGATAGAATCCAGTTGCTTCATCGCGCCTACTGCTTGTCGGTGTTCTAAAATTTTTAATTGTATGAAACTGTAAAACAGAATGTGCTTTAACTGCAAAAAAAAAAAAATTGCTCTTTTGTTAATTCAAATATATCATTGGTGTTGTTTTCTTAAATGTTGGCTTGTTGATGTCAAAACTAAGCTGTGATTTATGCTTTGTATCCATTGAATGAGACTCGTTTTCACGCTGTTCTGAAAAAGAGGTAGAATGGAGAAAAATAATCTATCCTTAAACGCTTGACAACCGGTGTTACTTAACGCGTGTCAGCCAGCCCTCTTATTTGTATGCGTGGCTGGTGACTGTGCTTTGTCATTTACATAGCATGCGCTTTCCACATTCCGATCTCGTTTCGATTACAGTCCTCTGCGACGTGATCTATGACTAAATCGTCTTCGTTGATATTTCCGGAAAAATATCTGTCTCTATTTCAATGTTTTTTCCAATAGTCTTGCGTTAGTAAAAATCGTTTTTATGAATGATTTCTAAGCTTTGTTTTGAATGAAGGTTGAGATGCGGTGGTACTTCGTATGATGTAGCAAAGGAACAAAAGATAAATATACGGTATTAATAGATAGAAAAAAAATTAGTTTGGGGTCGTTCATATATTACGAAAGAATGCATAAAGCAAGCATAAAAGTTTAGAAACGTGTATACCATAGTTTCACTTGTATAAACGAGAGTGTCCCCAGTGTCTAAATAAAATAAAAAATAAAAAAATGGTATTTAGATGCTAAGGTAGTTTCTTTTTTATAGAACCGAAAATATGGTATGTCCATTTCTGTACCTTTATTTGTGCTTTATTCATAAGCACACAATATATGCCTTACCCTCATTTGGATTTTAAACATGTTTTTGGCACTTTTGACATCTCTTCCTTGTGAACCAAAAATAAACAAACCCTCTCCAATACTTGCTAGAAAGTCTCAGCACCCTTTGTTTTTTGCATTAACTTTTTCTGTAGTAATTTAATTTTAAGATTAAATTAAAATTACAGGTGTAGCTTCGCATAAAATAAAATTCGCATTTTATTTTTTTTTACAAAATTTTAAAACTATTTATAATTTTTTTTTCTTTCTAACTTTTCCTTTTCGCTAATTTAACTTTTATTTTGAATTATATATTTTTCCTAGTGTTTTGAATTTTTTTTTCGTTTAAAAAAATTGAAAATAAGGAGTGTATAAGGTCGTACGTAAACATTGCTCACATCCTTACCTCACCTTGCTAGCTAAAGTAAGCACTAACTCCCACCTTCTATAGGTGTTTACATATAACTAACTCCTTCTTTAAGTGATTGTAGAAAAATGTACTCATTGTGCGGCAGCGTGGAAAATAACCTTTATGATCCAAATAACCAGAGCTGCCAACTTTTTGTTTTGTTTTGTTACGGAGAATCCTTAATATTTCATTTTTCTGTATTGAATTGTAATAAAGCATCTAAATTTATTTTTTAACTGTAACATTTTTACGGCTTCGAATTTTTTGGCCCTCAATAAATAACGATTTTGAATTTTAGTGTTAAAATTTTGCGAATTATGTACGTTTTCATTTTAGAAATAGGAGAAACGTAAATTTTATTATTTGGATAATGTTAGTTATTTAATTGGTAATGATGGATTTTATTATATTTTAATTCATTTCATCATGCATACTTTTAAATTATTCGTTATATTATTATTTATTTTCACTTTTTTTAAAATTTTTTTTTTTATTTTTGTTCCACAAGGGGACTCTAACCTATGAAACGTCTAACACTGAGGATATTTTATGTCAGCACTGTGATTGGTGCGAGCTGGATGCGGAATTCGTATTGTCCAGCCATCGCCGGGATTCGAACCCGGTTCACCTGATTGGATGGCGAATGCTCCAACCTCTAATTCACCGCGGCTCCATTTTTTCACATTAAATAATATCAAAATAATTGATAGTCTTTGGACAATCACGACTGCTACTAAATTTTATTTATATGTTTGGGGTTTCGCCAAAAGATACTCAATCATTTAGGGTTCCAAAAAAAATTGTGAACTAGAGACCGTAAATTCCTTCCACTTCAATTCTAGAATCTCAAAGTGGATAACCACTATGTCACTCTAACCTCATCACTTTTTCCTTCTGTCTCTCTTTTCCATTCTTGCTTGTTTAATGTTGGATTAGCTCTCTTGTTGACTCTATCACCAGCATCTCTCTAAGATTTTCTTGAACTTAGTCTAGAAATATGTTTTCCTATCAGTAGTCTTCCCCCATTCCTCTGAAGATGACTCATATGCCAAGAAGCCTATTCGAGATACGGTTTTAAGCATATTTTTTATTATCTTTCCTATGCTCGGATATCATCTTTTGGGGAAGGAACTCTGGATTGTTTATTTATGTGGTGTGTGCATAGAATATTTATGATTTCATTTTATTTCGGCATTGGTTTGAAAAAAAAAATTTATGGCCCAGCAACTCTATAAGTATAGACTGAGTTTGATAGTATTCCTGTGGGAATAGCATTTCTGGATGTTTGACAGACCGCTCACGATTATACTGGTGTTTTTCCTTTTTTGCCATGAAATATTTCAAATCTAAACCAGTTGTATATAGTTCTTACTACTGTAATTAAGTAAATTTTTGTAAGATATCTATCCTCCTTGTCCAACGAATAATATCGGTGTGAGATTTTTAAAAAATAAAATTTCTTTGTTGATGATCAACCTATTAAAAACCAAAGTAGTGTGTGCTTAATCCCGTTATATGTGCAATATTCCTAACATAAAGGAATGAGTAAATTAAATCCTGGTTCCTCTCTGATTAGCATTAAACAAAGCATTTTTAAAAAATTTTCTAAGCATTATCCTTCCTAGTTCTCTTATCTAGCATAGTGTTTCCCCCCACCCCCCTAAAGTGTTAATTTTTTTCCTTCATAATAATAAGATTTTTAGATTTGAGTTGTATCACCTTGCAATACGCATTGTATCGGTACGGTAATATTATTTTAACATCATAACCACCAAATAATATATTTCTTTGTAAATGGTATGATGCAAATTTTTTTAAAATTCAAGTAATCACGAATTGTTGCATCTGGTATGTACGCGAACCCAACACTAAGACCTAAAAATAATGAACTGAAACTAATTTCTCGAAAGTTTGGTACTTTAATTTTTCTTAAAAAATAAAATTGAAAGACAGAGAAAACAAGATATCTTAATTATTGTAAATAATATTGATTATACATCATTGTTTGGAAATTGTTTTTCTGTATGATATGTTCTGTTCGGCTATCGGTGCAGGTCAAATTATTACAATAAATAGAATCCCCCCCCCCCTCTCTAGTTTCAAACTTGCGATAAGTTTGGAAATAAAACTTTTAGAAGTCACGAATAATTTTAAGAAAAGGTTCATATGCATGTTTAAAGACTATTTGCAATTTTATAGCAAAACTAGGTTGTGTTAGTGCTAGAATTTTAGAATAAGTTTAGTATAATATTAGCCAATTTTCCAGTTGTGTAGGTTATGTACAGAAAAAGGTTTTTAAATTATTATTCCATAATTATGTTAAAAATAAAAATGATAAAAATGACACACTAGTTTGCGTAAAATGTAAAATAATGACTTTTCAAATAAAATTATATTTAGTTAATGCCGTGTAGATTCAGACTTAATCCTGCCAAATAAAAAATGGTCTTACGCTGATCTGAGCAAAAGTATCTAAACACTCAGTAGTATGGAGTTGTTAGAGTTTTGACGCATACATTAATATGCTGTTAATCTACCTTTTGCATTGAGGACAGGTTGCACGCATGTCGGGGGAAATTTTCCACCAGTTTTAGATAGGTGGCCATACGAATTTATTTTCAGGCGTTCGCCACAGCTGAAGTGGAGTACTGGCAATGAGGATGGTCAATTTGGCTAGCTAAATGATCGGCTTTTTAATTCTTTACAAAAGTGTTCTATGGGATTTAAACCGGAGTTTTACAGTTTTTGAACACCTATTTCGTCAAACTATGTCTGAGCAAATTTCGATGTGTGAATGAAGCAGTTATCCTGTTGGAAGAGAAACGGGCCTTTCTTTCCCGATATCCAGTTCATGTTTCCAATCACGGGAACTAATGGACCCAGGTCAAACCATGAAAAACACCCCTACTCTATGATGCGTAGATGGGTGTCCAGATACTTATAGCTAGAATGTGTATAACTGCGAAATGTTAACGCGTTGAATGTCATGGGGGTCACCGGTGACCGGCACTGAGTTTGTTCGTAATGTCACGGGGGTCACCGGTGACCGGAGAAGCCAAGATTATTAGAAGCACATAATTCGAGTAAATTTTTAGTGCTTTTAATTTTATTTATATTATTATCGTTACTAAAATGGTTTGAAGAAATTAATGCATTGTAGATCACACAAAAATCATTTTGGCCAGACGGGCAAGCCATGTAAAATTAGCGTGGCTTTCAACGTGTTAATAAAACATATTTTAAACATATTTTGTGGATGAATTGTTTCATGAATTCTTCTTATTGTCATATGTCGTTAAATTATTGTAAAAAGGTTAAAAAAATATTACATTAATATTTGTCAATAGCTATATTTTGGTATTTATTTTTTTAATTTTTAAAAAAATTTTTGTTTTTTATTTTTCAGTTTACTTTCTGTCCTTTTTGTGAATTATAGTATTTGGATTAATGTAGAAATTAAAGAACTCAACGTTTTATGAAAAAAGGTAAGAAATTGCATTATAAAATATATATGTATAATAGCATAAAAAACGTATGGACTTGTGCTATTATATTCTTTTAATTGTGTTTCATTTTTAAAAAAGTACAATATTTTTAATGAAAGCAATGCTTGCTTACTGGCGAAGGAAATAATTGTAGCTCCTGGAACTTTTAATTTGTAATTATTTTTCGCTAACTTAGAAGAGGTTTTTTTTCTCTTTTTTTTCTGCGAATTAATTTTAATTTGTATTTAAAATTCTTGGCGACTTCTCGGCATTAAGGGAGAAATTTTCATTGTTTTAATGTGCATTTTATTTAAAGTTTATTTTTTCCAAAAAAAAAAAAAAAAAAAAAAANTCCCTTTTTAAATTTTTTTTTTTCAAAAAAAAAAAAAAAAAAAAAAACTACTTTCTTACTTTTACTATTTATCTTTGTATTTTATTAATATAAAAAGCTACATTACATTTTATTAACGTTACGTAAAAAAACTATCGCTGTATTTTGTTAGCTGCTCCAAAACTATCAGAATTAAAATTTTGGAAGTATAATAGAAGATAGACAAAACAATGTATAAAGAATACAATGGTATAAAACAATATTATCATTCGATTCTTATCTCGAGAATTATTAGCTGTTAAACCTACAGTAAAAAATACTACGTGGGCCGTTTTGCTGCTCACAGAATGGCAACTTCAGAATGGTATAGTCTGGTTGGTATGGCGTTGGGTCCCTGTCGGCCGAAAACTTCCCGTGTAGTAAATAGTGACAGGTGCACTTTAAATCTATCGGGTCACCAAGTCTTTCATGAACTCATAGCAAATCAATATCTCTGAGGTACTGAATTGGAGATAGATTGTTCTCTGGTTCAGGTCAAAATTACGATCTGTGAATGGATGTATGAATCGGTTCGCTCTACGCATCGGGCTGTGATGTGTGTGTGGCTGAAGTCGTATTTTGGATATAAATGGCCCGACTTAAAAGCATGAAATGTATTTTCGGCCTTAAATTCGCTTAGTTTCACCAAGCAGGCTTGCTGGTATTTGGCAAGTGGCATTAGAAACAACAAACCATCACAATACTATAAACCAGCAGTTCCTAAAAGGTGTTTCTTGGAAAAATTACAAAGGGTTCCGCTAGATTAGATTCCTTTCAATTATTAATGACTTTTGAAACTTGTAATTACCTTCGCATCCAATCAATAATCCAGTTATTTAATATTTGAATTGTTTTTATTATGAATTCATTTAAGTGCTGATAAAAAAAACAAGTAAATTTTTGGATAAAGCATTTTTTTCTTCATAAAATTGCTTAATAATCAAAATAATTTAAGAATTGAATTAGCAGAAAAGAAATATACTTTTCTGCTAACCATTCTCGAAGCTTATGACAGTTCTTTTAACTTTAATTTCAATGAAAGAATGAAAATGTTCAGCTTATTTTTTATTAATTTACAGCTTATGCTCACACCAAGCACAAATTCAGAATCAGATTAGATGCCGATCCCGAAACTCAGAGAGTTACGCTTTTTTTTTTTTTTGAAACGTTCAATTAGATTTAAATTCAATCAATGTACTATTTGCTTGATATTTTGGTGGCCTTTACGAAATTATTTAATGAAAAGGGAAAATGCAAAAGAAGGAGCTTTTTTCTCAGAAACTATGATTTTTCTTATTTAAATGCATTGAACGAATTATGAAAAAGACGTGCATTTATTTATTAAAAAAAATTAATATTTCCTATCGCGCTTTTCTAATAAAATAAAATGACTAAATGCATTAATCTAGACATGTTTCTCCAATACCTATGTCTAACGTTTTTTTTTGTTTATTTTTTTAAAATTAATTTTCAGTTTTTTTTTAACGGAAACCACAGTTTGGTTTAGGATATTAATTTCCTGCTTATGCTTATACACCAAAAACAAATTCATATAGCAAGACTAGATTCAACTCCAGGACGCTTATACACCAAAAACAAATTCATATAGCAAGACTAGATTCAACTCCAGGACTGCAATTTCAACTGTATTATATAAATCTATGATTTTAATTTAACTAATTTGTGATTATTAAACTAAACTAATCAAACTAATTTATGATTATTATTGATAAAGTAAAGTTACATTTTCAAAAGAAAGTTTTATTTATTTTTTATTGTTAAATATGTTCACAATTGTCTTTATTATAGTTATAAAATCGGGGTTCCGCCAAAACAAAGTTGATCATTCATAGTTCCATTGCCGAAGAAAATTTAGAACAGTAGTATCTCTAAACGAAAGTGTTAAAAAATAAAATTTAAAACTACTAGCGTAAAATATTTAAAAAAGAAAAGTTTGAATTCCTTTCCTTCTTCAGATTCTTTTTCATTTAGTTCGTTCCAATGGAATTTGGGATGTACAAGTACGCTTGTTAGCACTGATATTTTCCGTTGGGACTGTTCGTGCCCCCAACCTTTTCGCTGAAGGATCGATTCAGAGTCGGGAACCCCGGTTTACTATAAATCGTCCAACCCAATTTTAACGTAATATTTTCGGGGGTGGAAGAGGGCCTTTTCCACTCATTCAGCTCGAACTAGACGCTCCTACCTGTTTCGAGAGGGTTAAAGCATACCTGGGGTCGTCCTGTCTCGCGTCCAATACTTCCCTATCGACTTTTTCCTCTGCGATTGATTTCGTTTCCAACGAATTTTTCTTACTCTCTTTTCCTGCCTTACCTTCTCTCTATCTGTCGCTCTCTTCAAGAAGGAAAAGAAAAAAATAAAAGAGAAGCCACGGGATTGACGTCACGGAGCACTCACTCCCACCTACCCACCTTCCCCCCTCCGGAGTGATCCTTTCCCGTGAAACAACATCCCACCATTCCTCGTTCAAGATGGAGGATATGACGGAACGATCCTCGACGAAGATCCTCAATCACTCCTCTCAGCGGGAATTATCTTCGTTGGACTAAAATATTCCATTCGTGTCCTTACAACCACTTGGGGATAGGTCCGATCAACAGTTATCTTCCAGGAAGTAACAGTTATCCTCTGTGTATGTGTGCTCGTCTGATCTCCCTAATACACCACCCCTGGAGGCAAAAATCCCGGCAATGTGATAACCGGTTCCGGTAAAATCCGGGGACTAGTGAAGTGTTGTGATTTTTGAACCAGTTTCGACAAGCAACAGTGCATTGAAGGGAAAGGATTGATTCGGTTAGGAGACAACCTCCGGTAAATAAGTTCTTTTGTTTTTCTCCTTTCTTCTTCATTCCCATTTGGAGCGTTCGAGCACCCGGCATTGTATATGAATTTGTGTATATTTTTGGAATCTCCGAGAAATTCTGGGTGAACTTTTTTTTATTTTGGTTGTCCCTCTCTGGGAATTCGGAATAGCTTTGCTTTCTTTCTTTTTTCTGGATTCCCTCATTAATTCCTCGTTCTACCTACCTCCACACCTGAAAAATCGGATGGCATCTTCCCATTCGAGGGGTCGCCCCATGCGCTTACCTGAAGATCTTTTCTTTTTCTTCTAAAGAACTATTTAAAAAAGATTCTTCGAGTCTAAAAATAAATAACTTCTGTTAAAAATAAAGGAGTTATTAGTAAACTTTATATTAAACGTCCTTTTAGTAATTTCTGTTAAAGCTGTTGTTTTTCTCAAAGTTAAAATGTAAGAAAATTGAGTACAGTTAACAAAATGAACAAACAACTTTTAATCGAAAATGTTTTTTCCCATGATTTATTTTAGTCAAAATTTATACTTTAAAATTGTGAAAAAAATATATTTTATGTATATGGGCAAATTTTTCGCAGGTTGTAACATAAAGACTTTTCCGTTGATTTATTTTATTCAAAAATTATGATTTAAAGACAGAAAAAAATACAATTTTGCAATATACAATTTTTAGAAAAAAAAAAGATAAAATTTTTAGAAAAAGAAAAAAAAAATTTTGGACTTTTTGAACGATTAGTTTCATAATTAGTTAATTTTCAAATAACGACATTTTAAATTTGCGTCTGTGAATGCTAATTAATGAATGTCAAGATACTTTTCCAGTAAATTTTTTTTTTAAATTACTAATTTGTGCAAATTTTAGTGATTTATATCTTAATGAAATTATATATTCAGGGATATTTTAATCAGCATTTATTTTATTCTTGAAGTTTCGGTTGATGCATCTTCTGTATTTTGTTTGTAAGTATCCTCTTACGGACAATGTAACAGTTGATTTTTATTTAGTTTAAATATTTTAAATTTTAAGAAAATTTTTTCGCTGGATCGTTCTTTTACCCTTATATTGACCTTCAAATTTCGTATATTTTAATTGCATCTTTAAAAAAACATTCTTGCAAAGAAGGCAGTAATTCCGAATTTACCTTTATTACTGTGGATTTTTCTTATTATTACACAAATATAAGGCGTTTGAAATTGTCTGACTTCCAGATTTTTGTTACGTGACCTCTTTTTCACGAAACATAATTTAAAAAAAAAAAAAAAAAAATCATGATGGTAAACTTTTTTTTTATCTTTCCTTTTTTCTCTTAATCTTTTCGAATTTTTAAGAAAATTCATTATAATAAAGTAATTTATTTGAAAATTTCAAAGAAAAGCTGATTATTTATCTTACTATAATTAAATATATTTTACAAGGATATCACGAGTGCAATAGTGGTAGTAAAATTTATAATTTTATAGTGGTAGTTATTAATATAGTGGTAATAAAGTCACATTTATGATTAATATAATTATTACTGTGACTATTAATATGCTACTACTGAACACTATTAATATAATTAATAGTGATGATGTAGTCTAATATGATTAATAGTAAAGTATACTATATTGACTAATATTAATATAATTAATAGTGGTAGTAAAGTAGCATTAATCCTAGTGGAATTACCCGTTTTAAGATGTTACTTACACGTTTAGATATTTGGTTGGACATAGTTCTTATACCGAAATATTTTCTTTACGAAATCTTTTAGTGGTGGTCACAAATGTTAAATGATCGAGATTTACCTACTTTTCGTTATATCTATTAAATATCTCTAGCATCCGTGGGAAATCTGTTCAATCCTTTTAATCATCATTTTGAATTTTAATGTTATTTCGAAAATTTATCTCTGTTAATTATTAATATTATTCGGAAAAAAAAATATAGTTAATGCGACTACGAAACTGCATCGTTGCTGCTTAGCTCTTTTGTGCTTGTAATTATAATGAGAGTTTAATTTTTATTAAAAAAGAGAGTTATACATCATTAAGATTTTCGGATATTAGAATTAGAACTGTGAAACTGTTTTAAAGCTTATTTGATATATGTGCATTTGAGGTTAAACTACAATCCTAATTAATGAACTTTTGTCTGCATTTCAATGAAATTCAAAATTTTATTTTGTGTATATAATTGTGAAATTCCGAAACTAGGTTGGATGAAGTAATTCTTCGGTGAAAATCACGCAACTTCTTTACTTCTTTGGTGAATAAATGTCCGAAATATTTTGTGTAATAGACTTGAAATTAATTTTTGTAAAATTTTAAAATTTATTTTAATATTAATAAGATTCGATTGGGATCGACGAATTAGAACGAGAAAAAAAAAATTTCAATGTTGGAAATATTGGAAAAATATACCACACTATGGCTAACACATTTATCCCTTGTTATTATTTGGGTAAATTTAATTATTTTTAATAGCAACCGCGTCTTTTGGTGCCTGGTATTTCTGACACTTGCTTTTTTTTTTCTCTGTAGGTTTAGGTATAAACAATATAATTAGTAATAACTAACAATTATTTCTAACATTCCATTAAAGCGATCATGAAAATACTGAATATCGATATTCAACAGATATTGTCCACATACTAATTTCCTTTCTTTCACATAAGCATACACAATCGAAGAGGCTACCGCTGGCGAATATTTTTTATTTAAATAATATGGCTTCTGAAGTTATAAGTTAGATGAATACTGAATACACTTATATGTGTAACAATAAACCAATTTCAAATTTGCATTAAATTCGTATAAAATTCAACCTTATTTTTGGTTACTGTGGCAAAATTAATTATTTATACTTATTTTAACTTGTAATAGTTAATTATAAAATGGAAATTTTTTGTAATGACCTGAACGGAAGTCAAAACCCTCATTACCCCCATGGTTGGATAAATACGTGATTTACAATCCAGACTGACTTTTTATGATTTTCTTTTCAACTACGATTTTAGCATCGCATTTTTTTCAATAAAGATATAGCAAGTATAGTGGTTCAAGTATTTAATTATGGTGTTTTTATGTTATTAACCCACTATTGTCGAAATCTGAATTTTTCAATGATATTTTATTTTTTCATTATCAAAACATCGTCAAGAAATTACAAAAAAGAGAAGAAAAGAAATATATGTATATATATATAAAATTATGAGAACTTTCTTTTATTAGGTTAAATTGAATGTTTCATGTGCCTTGAAAACATTTTAAACAAATCTCGTAAATTATTTCAAGTAACTAATTTCTACTTTAAAATGCGAGAAAGACAACTCATTAATTTTTCTTTTTAAAATATGAAATTTAATTGTAAATTTAGGTCTCTTTATTTTATAAAGTTAACTGAATAGTAGGCGACAAGAATTGCTGAAGGAATATTTTGATTCAACCTAAAATGGGTATAACAAAATAGTATAACCGAAATAAAAATCTAAGTTCTAAGGGGTTTTCGAGAATAAAAAAAAATTATTGGTGTTTATTACCTATAAGAACAAAAACTGCACTCATAAATTTTCATTAAATCTTATTTGATAAGGAAGTAAAAGATATTTTTAGAAACTTTTTTACGTAGTTTTAGAAAATCAAACTTAAGTTCGTTCAAAAAGTATTTTGATATAATTCATCATTTTTTACATTTATCTTCAAAGGAATTCTGCACTATGTTTAATAAAAATAGAATATTTAATTAAAGTTAAATTCAGATTCAATTATAGTAAAGATTAATCGGAGTACGGAAATCTGTTTTACAATTTCTTTTTAATGATGCTTTCTCTTGTTAATACGTATTTATAATTAATTCTACTTCATATGCTAAACCTTCTTTGTTAAAAATTCCGTGATTACTGACCAATTACTGTCTTATTTAAAACTTTTCTTACAGTACTTCTGAATTTTTAATTGTAAGTCACTCAGAGTCGATTTTTTTTGATTAAAATTATAAATGATAACGAAAAAGTTGGAAAATTTTTTTTTAGAATGATCCTGTGTTGGAGTCATTCTTTCATTCAATCTGTCTTATGATTAAAAAAAATATAGGAATTTTTTTATGTTGTGCAAACAGATTATATATTCTTTGTAAATTTCTATTTTCCTTTAATTCTTTTTTGTCCCTTTATTATTTCTTTAATTTAATAATGGTTAAAAAAAATTTGAAATACGTAGTACTTACATTTTTTCTACAATTTAATCTATGTAATTTTAAGTGACAAAATCAGATTTGAGGAAAATCGATAATATTTCTTAAAAATTAAAATTTTATTTCTTCTTTGAGATGGGGAAATATGTAAAAGATGAAATTAAAGGGCCTAAACTTATGACCATAAACTTACCTAAATTATTAGGACTATATTTTCCAGGTTGCAACTATCTTCCATATTTTTAGGATCAGGAATTGAAATCCGTAGAGAAAAAAAAGCATATTTATTCAAAGAAAGTACACTTTTGTACTTGCATTAATTTATTGGAATATTTAAGATAAGCACTTTGTAGTATTACGATTGTACTTGAAAATCCGATATCAAAAGATATTAAAGGGTTTATTTTTTGCTCTCTGTAAAATCAAAAGTACTAGCAATGCTGTTTAATTATTTTTAAATCTTTAAAACATATTTATATATTTTTTTTATGTGGCCTGTTGTGTCATTATCTCACAATGAGCTCTTCAATCGAAGAGGCGAGTGCAAGAACGCGTTAAGTGATGTTCTAAGTATATCTATTTTTCAGATTTAAGAGTGTGTCGTTGTCGGCTTTTAAGTATTGGCTACTATATAACTATACGTACTATATCTTTTTTACTTAAACATGAGTGTCAACTCCAACGCATTTTTCCTCTATTCCCCCAACCTTCTGATTCAATCAAGAATTCAATTTGGAAAAAAAAAAAAAAAAAAAAAAAAAAAAAAAAAAAAAAAAAAAAAAAAAAAAAAAAA
>NC_092205.1:70870331-70906512 GCF_043381705.1 Parasteatoda tepidariorum | reverse complement strand
CACCCCATCTCTATATTAAAAAAAAAAAAAAATTCAAAATTAAATTTTCTTAAAGACTAATGAAAGAGCCATGGTGGCTCAAAGGACAAAACGTTAGCCTGGAATGCTTGACCCATCCTAAGTCTTCAAGGTTGGGTTCAAAACTACAAGGTTACGAAATTCAACATTGATACTCAGAATTAGTTAGGCTGTTCAACACCGGTTATAAAATAAAAATTAAATTTTACTTATCGGTTAAAAATCGGTTCTACGCAAAATCGTAATATCGGTATCTTGAACCTTAATAGGGTTCAAAAGTGCTGCAATCTCAATAAGGTTTTGGAGTTGAACCCTATTTCGAACCAAGTTTAAATTCTTGTTGTATTTTCGTAATAATGTTACCTATGCATTATATTCAGTTTTTAAACGTATGCATATATAGAACTGCACTTTACCCTGTAGCATAAGTTTAGTTACAAATTAACCACTTACTTGCTATGGTCGAACTCCGTTCGGGTGCCGCGAAAGGGGACTTTTTCGGTTTGCCCGTATACACCGCTCGGGCAGTGTATTTTCTTACTCCAATCCACTGTTTTGCGCCGCTTTTTCGCATGTTTTTTATTACTTTATAGTGTTTTTAATAGATATTTCTAGTAATCCAGGAGAGATTGGATTGTTAAACTATTTCAGGAACAAGCTTTATCGCTTTTCGTTTGGCGGCAAATTTGAGAGCGTTTTTCACTTGTTCAGTGTATTACGCTTTACCAAAGGGCTGGAATAGTCTGGTTGGTCGAACGCTGGGCGCGTGTTGAAAACGTGAGTTCCAATCCCGCCGACCCGTGTATTAAATGGTGACTGTTGAATTTGTCGGGGTCACCAAGTCCTCCAAGTTCCTATATTAAATCCGTACCTCAGGGTGTACAGATTTAGAGATTGGTCATTCTCTGGTTCAGGTCAAAATTATGATCTGTCAATGAAGTAAAACTGGGTCGTTACTGTAAAACGGGCTGTGACGTTTGTGGGACTGAAGTCCTATCGTTGACCATAGATGACGCCACTGAAAAAAACAAAAGCACCCTCTGCCTTGAAAATTCGCTTGATTTCAGACAGGCTTGATGGTATTGACAGAGGTGGCATATGTACAGTGCTTACGTAAAATATCCTCAGTGGTTGATGGATCATCGTTAGAGTTCCGTTGCCGTCAGGCTAACCGTGGAAGGTTTTCGTGGTTTTCCTCTCTGTGTAACGCAAATGCGTGTTAGTTCCATTTTAAAGTCCTTTATGAAAGCTGGTTTCTCCCATTTACTGATCCTAGAGTTCTCTTGTCTTCTGAATTGGGTTCAAAATTACAAGGCTACGGAGTTGTACATTAGAAGTCGTAAACCCGAAATTGGGTCAGCTGTTCAACGTGATATTTCTTCCTAATTTTGTCTTGAAATAATAGGATGGGTGACAGCAAGTGTCATTGGTGAATATAATTATGATATCTCCATGTTTTAACATATGCTATACGTAAGCTGAATTTTGAACAGAAATAATATTAGGTATTAAAAAAAATGAAAGTTTTCTTTATTCATTTGTCTCCTGTAAATGTTTTTTTCCCCACCTTCTTTAGAAAAAGCCAATTTTCAATAGAATTGCCTTTTATTCGTAATAATTAAAAGTTATCATACATTAATAAATGCAATATTTATAATACTTTTGATTGCTGATTTGAATTCATATAATCGATTAGAATACAAAATAGTTATTTTTTTTTAAAATGCTTCTTTTTGTTCACGATATGGCAGGAAAACAAAACAATTAATATCTGAAAAGGATTTTTTCTCCCTTGGAATGTATTATGAAACTCATCAATTTGAATGAATCGAACCCTGGCAATTCTTTCACCCGTCAATCAATTTGTCATTGATTGTATTATTTAGGAGAGAAAAAAGAATGCATTCTTAAATCAAAAATTTCATTCGACCTTTTACTCATACGGTCGACCGCTTTGTATTAATAAGCGCTATCTGTTAAACATGTTATTAAAAATTTTCGTTACAAAATTTATTTGTTATCGAAGCTGGGTTATTATATTTAAAACATTTTTGCATAATTACTCGTAATTAGGGTTCAAGAATAGTAAATTGAAATAACCAGCGGGAAATAAATTTTCGTAACAAAAACTGTTTTTATTATTGGAGCTGGATTATTAAATTATAAAATTTCTCGCATAATTACTTGTCATTAGGCTTCAGGAGTAGTAAATTGCATTAACCAACGAGAAGTAAATTTTCGTAACAAAAACTGCTATTATAATTGAAGCTGGATTATTAAATTATAAAATTTCTCGCATAATTACTTGCCATTAGGCTTCAGGAGTAGTAAATTGCATTAACCAACGAGAAGTAAATTTTCGTAACAAAAACTGCTATTATTATTGAAGCTGGATTATTAAATTATAAACTTCTCGTATAATTTCTTGTTATTAGGCTTCAGGAGTAGTAAATTGCATCAACCAGTGAGAAATAAAATTTTATTCCATGCAAAAATAGCTTTCATTTTTATTACGTGACCAATTGGAATAAATTTTTTTTCGTAACTTCAATCTATAATAATAATAAATTAACTTTTTTTTAAATCGACATTAAAACAGTTTTAATGATGTCATTAATTTTTTTAATTACGATTAGTTTCCCACAATGGCTGCAGGATTACAAAATTCATTTTAAAGATAATTGTTAACACTTGTACGTTTGAGGATTAAGGTTTTACATATGTTTTCTGGGTAATTATTGAAGCCATTCTTTACCTTAGAGATGTTCGTCACTATGTCGTAAATGATTTTAAAAAAAAAGTATTTAGAAATAGTATATCTTGGTAATTGATAATTCAATTGTTAAATGAAAATAAGCTTTGAAATTAATTTTTTTAATAATTTTAGAAACTCTTAATATCTATAGAAGACAATTGGCGATACTAATTTAATAAAATAATACGAACGTATGAAATTTTCAGAAGAATATGACTTATATTGAGTGAATGATCATATACGCTACCCTACAATAGTGCAAAAGACTTTCAGCTTTTGATATTTTTTAAATTTTTCAAGAAATATTTAAAAGATTATTTTGTTACTTTAGAATTGCTTAGCTCCTGCAACTTTTCTTATTTAGCAATAAGATTTAAAGCTTTCAGAGGTTTGGGAGACCTACAATAAGTTACGAGAAAAAAAAAACAAGTATTTTCGAGCACCCTATGCTAGAAAGTCAAGATATAAGCTTGTAACTTCGGAAATATGTATGGACATTTTTATAAAATAATTAATTTTTTGGTCTTACGTGTTTTTGCTATATAACTTTAAAAATATTCTATGGAATTAAGCAAAATTTTTGGAGCTATTTACATTAGTTACAATATTATTGATTTAAATTTTAAAAAAAAGAATTAGTTAAAACTTCGCAAGATATAAATGTTTAAAGTAGCTCTTTACTTTTTTTCGGCGCATGTGCAGTATACAACTTTTTTCTTCTTAATTTTGTAGTGTATTTGGAAACTAATGAAAAAGCTTGATTTGAATATTTTCACTTCGTAAAAGAAAGCTAAAAAAGAACGTTTTTTCCACGAATTTCATTTTGTGCTAGTAATCAAGATTTATTTAAAATGAAACCGACATTGTGAGAGATCATCCCTCATAAAAGTTTGTTTTCTTTCCTTATATCATCACATTTTGGTAAACCAAAATAAACAAGTATTTTCGAGCACCCTCCACATGGTAAGTTATTATAATTTTTTTTTTTAAAATTTTGTCTTATGACGCAAAATAAAATTTGTGGAGGAAAACCCCTGATTGTTTTGAGCTTTCTTTTAAAAAGTACTAAAACTACTCAGAAAATTGCTTGAAATTGCTTGAATTGCTAAATTTTTAAGTTATTCAAATCAGTTTTTTGACAGTTGGCAAATAGATAGACTACAAAATTATGAAAAAACTTATGCATTTTTTCTGCGCTTTCGCAGTATGGAAGACCTTAAATATTTATATCTTGCGCAATTTTTAGAGAATTTTTTTATTATTTTAAATCAATAACTTTGCAATTAATTTTAAATTGCTCCAAAAATTTTGTTTAATTTTATTGAATATTTATAAAGTTATAACAAAAAAAACTTAGAACAAAAAAAAATGTCCATATTTTCGTTAATATTTACTTTGAGTTTATGAAATTTTACTCAGTTATTAAAAATAAGAACTTAAGTAATCGATATTAGTTACAAGCTTTTTGCTTGATTTTTTGGCAAAGGGTGTTCAAAAATACTTATTTTCTTTCGTTAGTTATTGTAGGTCTCCCAAGCCTCTGAAGGCTTGAAATCTTATTGCTAAGAATGAAAAATTGCATGAATTTTAGAAAATTTTACAAAATTTCAAAAGCTGAAAATGTTTCTTCCATTATTATAGGATAGTGAAAGTGACGTTTTCGAAAATTTTAAAATTAACAAAAACTGTTTTATTATACAGTGCGAAAAAAAAATCACCCAGAATAGCTTATGACTTAGTGATCGGAAGGTCACGTAAAAGTATTCTATCTTAATGGTTTGAGTGCTTAACCTTAAGTTTGCCCGATTGATTAGTGTGGATGATATTTTGAGTTACTAAATCCAAAATTGAAATCTGAATAAATATACCCTTTTTTCTAAGATGGATTTGGAATTTTGACTATCAAGATATGAGAGTAGCCGCAATGTAAAATATATAATCCTAATAGTATAATCAAGAGAGCGATCGAAAATTCAAGCTCCTTAATGTTAATTTCCTTTAAGCATATTTAGCTATTTCTTGGGAATATTTTTAATAATTTTTTTAAAAATTTTATTCAATAATGGTGGTAAAAGTTTTTAATTGTACGAAAAATTTTTGCATGTCATTGTAAACTTTGCATTTGAAAACGGCAGAGCGAAATTTGGACGTAAACGGTTAAATAGTTTCTGAGTAATAAATTTAAGCAGCTGTATTTTTAAACTTTCGCATATACCCTCTATATTTATGCTTAAAATTTTAAATTCGTCGAATAAAGTCAAAGTGTGTTTATTCAGCAGAAGTTCTTTTTTGTGTCGAATATCTTAATGTTATGATATTATTACCGTTGCTATTTTAAGTACTTAAAATATCATCTGTAGTGGTTAACTGGCAATTTGAGGTCACTCCTTTGATTCATAAATTGGCACTTAGTTTGGTAAAATCCGAACATGTGAGCAAAATTCATCTATTTATTTATTATTTATTTATTTATTATTTATCGTTTATTTATTTATTATTTATTTATTTATTTATATATAAGTAAATGACTTACAAGGAAACTAATGGCTAACTTTTTATGTAATTATCAGATTTTCACGTATTAACAGACTCTTTCGATTGAAATTATATATTAGTATATAAAGATCCGATCCGATATTAGATCAGAAGTTACTCAAGTGTTCCGTTTTATTTTTTAAATGGTGTACTTTCATTTTAATGGTTTAGAGGCTTGAATTTTAAAAACTAGTTTAGAGCTCTGAATGTTAAGACTTTTCTATTAAGTATTAACTACTAGGGGACCCCACTCCCTGTTTAATCCCAGGGCTAAAGAGAACAGATTCTCTTTATCCCTGGTTTAATCCAGCCTTTCGGATCCTATATCACTTCGCTTCCTCGTTGGATGTTTTAGTCTTCAGTCTCGCTCTGACGTGTTTCAGTTTATCTTTGTATGTATGCTGTAGTCTTTTAAAATGAAGTAATAAAAATATGCAACACATTAAAGAACGTTTTATCGTAAAATCCTGCAAATTTGCTGCAACTTTTAAGGTGCCTTATTAAATCATATACATCATAAAAGCCAGTTGCAAACGTATGGCATTGCTTGACCACAGATTTCTATGGACTAATCAACAAAATGCGACTGCAAAAGGTTAATTCTGAAACTTGATTCCACGATACAGTGGTTCAATTTGAACGGAAGCATGATCCAACTTAACGTGTCAACTTAAGTTACTTAACATACTTTAACATAATATAAGTAAATTCATTTTGTAAATTTACTTATATTTAATTTTATTTGTTTCAAGTTGCGAGCTTCAGCACGTAATTTGGCAATTGTAAAAATGAGTTAGACTTACATGTGCATGTTATGATCTTTATAAGAAACCAACGATTGTTTCAGTTCGCAAGCATTATTTTAGTCTAGAATATTTCTTAATTTGATCATTACGTTACAAATCATATGTGATAAATCAATAAACATTATTTATGGCTATGATAAAAGTAGACTCTTGATTTATTATATGAAAAGACGCATCATTACGACATAATGGCTTTTGCTAATGTTTTTTCCTTGCTTTTTTATTTTCTTAAGTAAGTTTTCTTGGGAGGAACTTCTAAAGCTGGCAAAAAAAAAAAAAATTTTTAACTTCTTTTGTAACAATTATCTTAAAAATTTATAATGCGTGTGGAAAAATGTTAAAAATATTATTACATACATAAAAAATTCGTGATATAATAGTTGAATTAAATATTTTGTAAAACATAGTTTTTAAAACAAATTACCTTCATGTTCAATTTTCTTGGCAAATATATATATGTGTGTGTTTTTTGAAAAATTTGGGAGAGAAATTATTTCTGAAACGAAGACTTTTTTAAATCTTCTTGGTCTAAATTTTGATTTACAAATATTATCATTTAGAATTGCCACTAACGCATAAAATACCCAAAAATTTTAAAGTAGAATAGAAAGAAGTGACGGTTATGCGTCCCGTGGGGCGTGTAAATTTGTAAGCAAAATCGAGAGAAAAAAAAATCTGGAAAAGTTGTTTTATTTTTGTGATTTTTAATCTCATACTCTCAATTTTTATCTCTGAAACAATGTTATGATGACGAAAACATTATTTACTAAAAATTCATTTACCAAACTTTTAATTGATATAAAGTTGGTTTTTCTTTATATCACTTCGATGATGCTGTTTAATTTTTTCCCCATTTCAGCAATTTTTATTTATTTTTATCTCATTTTTTCCTTTTGAACGACTCTACTTTTTCTGCAGGTTCTTGGGGTCCAAGTTAAATAGGTGACTACTTTGTCCATAGCCATGGATATAAAGGCAGGAATCCCCTATATTAGTCCCTGACCATAGCTAATAATTTCATTAATCCTGACTAACTTCTTCAACGGAGAGAGAGAAAAAACGCTACTAAATAAAGTGCCCCTTTCACTGCCAACCTGAGTAAATAATTTTTTTTAACAAAAAAATAAATAAATAAATAAAATAAAAATTTAAAAAAAAACTTAAGGCAATTTTTTAGTTTAATACTATTACTAAATCTAGATTGAAATGATTAAGTTTCTCGAGCCATTTGATTCTTTCAGAAAGAAGAATAAAAAAATAAATGTATTCAGAAATTGAAATAATTGTAAGAGTGCTAGGGAAACTAATTTTCCAATAATATATATATATATATATAAAAATAAAAAAACTCTTAAAATAATTTAATCAAATCTTATAAATAGAATTAAAAAATCACATTGTATCCACAATTGCAATTAACATCCTAATTTTCATTGTCAAATACAATTTAGTAGAAATACTTTAAAGATAATTTTTCAAAGATATTGCTAAGGTAAACAAAAAAAAGAAGTTTTTCATACAGATTTTGTTTTTACATTATCTTTAAGTTGTTAATTCATTTATTATTAATAAATAATACTGTCTTGGTGCGGATATTAACTGTGCATAAATTTTTAAGAAAAGCATATTATGTAGTAAGATAAAAATTCGTAGATGCTAAAATGCTTAAGCTCCCTGAAGTAACGGTTTCCCTCAATATTTAAAGCTTTACGAGATAACATTTTAAGGGTAACTTGCTTTGTTAATTTTTCCAGCAAAGTGATTCACGGCATAATTATCAGGTCTTTAAAATATATAAAGATGCATGCGGTTGATTCTTAAAAGCGCGCGCGATTAGAAGAAAAAACTATTTTGCCCGCAGAAAGGAGAGTTTTTCTCTACAATGCGGCTCATCTTCTGTGTAGTAACTCTGGGAAAACCGATATTTTACGTTATTTATTTCAAAACTTAGTAAATCTCAAATGGCAACAGATGGCGATCCATTGAGGTCCCCCAGATTCGAATCCCAGCTGGTCGATACGAATTCTGCTCCTGGTTCGCACCGATCACAGTGCTGACATAAAATATCATCAGTGATGGACGGATCATGGGTTAGAATCCCCTCTCCGTCGGGCTAACCGTGGGAGGTTTTCGTGGTTTTTTTCTCCATGTAAATCAAATATTGGTTAGCCCCATCATGAGGCTTGTTTGTCCCATTGTTTAATCCTGGAGTTCCCTTGTCTTCTGGATTACTTCAAAATTACAAGACTACAAAGTTGAACATTGAGCCACGCTCACACTGACTAGAGAAAAAAAAAGGTTTGCTTATAAAAGTTTATATAACTTATGTAAGTCAACCCTTAAATTATTCACTTTTTAATGCTGGTACGTTTTTTATTTTAATATTTCACGTTGTCCAATGTGCATTAAAAAAATAGTTGAATTCACAATAATTAAAAAGCAATCGTAATTGCTTACATGCTCTTTGTAGACATTTAATGTTATTGACATAATTATCACCGTTATTGCTATTTTAAGAACCTTTTTCATTGCTTATATATGTTTTCAACTTATTGCAAACAATATAATAAATTTGTTTCATGTAAGCATTTAATTATGTTAATTTTACAACAAACTTTCTGCACTGAAGTTTCAAATATACTACGAGCACTGCAAAACCTTTAAGATGCCTTGAACTATTATCCTGGTTTTTATCCAACTGCAAAAATAGCAGTGCATTAAGGCTTAAGTAGTAGCTGATTCTCTCCACCCCTATCTTCCAATGCAATATAATATCCTAGGAGCAATACTCGTCTGCCAGAGAGTATTCCCCGTGAACTTTGACTTTCATCCGAAAAGCCATTTTTGGATCACGTGACACATTTTCATCGATCTCTCGAGCAAGAGAAGGGGGGAGGGCTTAGTATTATATTCCTTTAATCGAAAGAAGGAAGCTTTCAATGAATTAAAGACATACATCGTCCTCCCTTTGTGCATACATGTTCTCTTACCAACGCACGCCAATGCTTTACACCTCCCCCAAGGCTAAGAGACCTATTTCGTGCTTTTCCTGAATGACCTTATCCCTTCTATTCTTAGTCCAGAAATACGCTCTATTGAGTTAAGTCTGCACACCTTTTCTTATTCTCTTTCTTCCCTCCCCCTTTTGTAGCTTCCGGGGAATTTTTGGATGGCATTTAAATTAATTTCTGTAGCTTTTTTCTTTCGTTTTAATAACTTGTTCCCGGTAATAGAATAAAGGCATTTCTTAATATAAAGGAACGATTTTTATGGAATTTGATTTCTCAGAAACTAACCGACCGATTTCGTTCGAATTTGGGGATTTGCCATTTAAAATTACATTCTTTAAAGAGATGTAAAAATCTGCTTAACTTACGATTCGGAATATTTTTTGACTATTATTATTTTGTTTTTGTTATTAATAAAAATAATAAAATTAAATAACGATAAACAAATAATTTTTAAAAATTATTTTTTTTGATGCATGGAATTATCTTTGGATAAACGAATTTTATAATTAAGTGCTAAAAGTTTACAAGAAGTTTTTGAAATATTGTGAAATACGCAAAAAGGCATAACTAACATTAAAGGGTGCAACTTTCAACTGATTCGAACCATATTTTCTTGATTGCGGTTACCCCTTCCCCTATATTTTGAGAGATAGTGGTTATTCACTCTATTTTGTGAGACTGTAGTTACCCCTTCCCCAATATTTTGAGAGATAGTGGTTACCCCTTCCCCTATATTTTGAGAGATTGTGGTTATCCCTTCCCCTATATTTTGAGAGATAGTGGTTATTCCCTCCCCTATATTTTGAGAAATTGTAGTTACCCCTTCCTCAATATTTTGAGAGATTGTGGTTAGCCTTTCCCCTATATTTTGAGATATTGTGGTTACCCCCTCCCTTATATTTTGAGAGTCAGATATCCAAATCCGTTGGGAAAAAAATCTGTGTTTATTCCGAGAAAGTACGTTTTTGTGCCTGTTTTCGTAATTTAAAATATCGCTATAATTAGCATATTTTAGTATATTAGCAATTTCAAACCATTTAGATTGAGTCCTAGTACGTGAAAAACTTATCTTTAGTTTGAATTTTATCCAGGATGTTCCATTTTTTTCTTTCGCGCGGTGTACATTTTATGTACTGGAACATATAAACACATGTAACATTAATTAAATATTTTAATATATTGATTAATTGAACTCAAATAAAATTCGAGTAAGAGAACGAATAAAATGCGACATTGACATGAACCTTTGATTACAGCTTTATAATAACAAACTTCAGTTATTTTTAGTTATTAACTGCATTCAAATGACGAAGTTTTTTTTCTTCACAACTGTCAAATCTCTGCAAAAGAATCAAACTGGTTTTTGAAAACAAAGGCTGCATTTGGGCTTTTTTTTTTACAAACAATTGCTACCAAAGAATAAAAAAGCTAATAATAAAAATTTTATAAATATCAATCCATTTAGTTGCATCCTATACATGTCACTTCTATTTGTTGCAGCGTGTTTACGTAAGTGTATGATAAAGTTTAATGTTAATAAATCAAGAGGAAGTTTCTTTCAACATTTTCCATTTACAAACAATAATAAGGGGAAAATGCTATAAAAAATTAAAAGAACAAGGGAAGAAATATAAAGGGAAAAAAATATTTTTAAGATCTGATCTAGCTCCTGGTAAAAAATATGTTAAAAATTCCACATTGTACCCGGTACGAGGGGCCTAATTCAGAAGGCCCTTCGATTCTAAAGCCTGCTACTTTGAAAACAATTATAATAATTATATTAATATATAATTGATATAATATTATAATAATTATAATAATATATTAATATAATTTTTTGAATATCATTCGAAACCAGAATTCTTTCCTTGTAGCGACAAAATATGTAAGACTTGCTTCAATGTTGATCAAAAAATATTATTCTAAGTAACCATAATTGTAAATCTATTTATAAACTTATTAATGTAATTTATGCATAAACCGTTTTCTTTGTTGTTTTTTTTTCATTATTAAATATGTTGGACAAATTTTTCTCTTAAAATTAGAATTAACCAACATCGCTCATATATTAATAGTAATAAATTTATACATAATCTAGAATTAATTTATTTTTGAAAATTTGATTTTAATCGAATTAAAATTAATATTTCCTTTGTATAGATGATTATGATTTAAGATAACAGAAAGAAAACCNCTTCGTTTTTTTTTTTTCATTATTAAATATGTTGGACAAATTTTTCTCTTAAAATTAGAATTAACCAACATCGCTCATATATTAATAGTAATAAATTTATACATAATCTAGAGTTAATTTATTTTTGAAAATTAGGTTTTAATAGAATTGAAATTTATATTTGCATTGTATAGATGATTTGGATTTAAGACAACTGAAAGAAGACCATTATTTGGTTTTACATTAAACAGATTTGCCATATGGGCTAAATTATACTTTCCAACATACAGAGATTAACATTAATAACCATTTATTTGGTACATAAAGCTTATCTTTAAAACGGGTTTTGACTTTTCAGTGTGTTTCGTCAAATTATATAAAAATAATATAGATTCTTTTTAAAAATTTTAATCTTGGTCGCGGTGGCTCAAGAGATAGAGCATCCGTCTCTCAATGAGGTGACTCAGATTTGAATCCCATCGGTGGCTGGTTGAATTCTGCTCCCGGCTGGCACAGATCTCAGTGCCGACGTAAGATATCCTCAGTGGATATTTTAGATGGTACATGGGTAAGAATCTCTTTGTTATCTGGTTAACCGTGAGAGTTTTTGGTGGTTTTCCTCATCATGAAACGCAAATGTGGGTTGGTTCCATAGTTTATTCATATTCTTGACTTAGACATTCCCTTGTCTTCTGGGTTGGATTTAAAATTACGAGATTTCGGGTTTAAGCATTAAAAGCCGTAAACTCAAGAATTTGATTTGAATTAGATCAAGAATTTGATTTGATGAATAAAATACCTCGTAAGCTTGTGGAAAATCAATAAAATGTTTTATTTTGTTCTCTACTGAAATTACTGTTCAAATCTATGACCATTTTCACGGAAAACTATCTCTGCAACTACGGAAATTTCTAGCTACAGGTTGTCACCCCTGTATGAGTACCGAATTTTCGGTCTAGTGAATCTCCTTTCATGCATTAAAAAATATTTGTTTGGATGTATGCCATCATTTCTACTAAAGTTTTGTCGTCCATGAATTGAGCCAAACTCTTTTAAATTAACTGCATTTTTTTCCTTCTTTCTATTTTTACATTGACGTATTACTATACCTATTTATCTATTCCGAATGCTTGTTCTCAGTGATAAGATTTAAGTGAAAAATGTAAGAATTGCTTATTGTCAAATGATCGAAGATAAAATTTACGTAATGCGGCAAAGAATAACTGTTTGATAGTTCTTGAGAGCGTATTTTGATCTAGTTTAGTTTTGTCTTATCTTGTAAAAATTTATTGTATGAACTTATGAAGACTTTCTTTCTTTCTTTCAGGTTTGACTTATCAAGAAAGATTAATGAATTCTTGATGATTTTATTTATCTGTTCAGAGTAAGTCATTTCCGCAATTTTTTTTTTACTGTTTTTAGCTCTTTATTTTAAGCTGTTTTTGTTTATATTTTATTTTTATTGTTTGATACGTACTGTGAAACCGTATTGGATTGTAAAAGAAAAGGTAGCTCTCCACATTTACAAATACAATATCTAAATCAGGTTTTAGATACAATTAGACCAATTCAGATACAATACAATTAGACCAATACAATTGTTGAGATATAAATATTATTATAATAGCTTTAATTTACACTAATTTAATATAACACCATATAGTTAAGTTTGTCATATATACTTAAAAACATAAGGCTATTTTCACATTATTTTAGTTTTAGATGAAAGTTTAAATTCTATGTGTCACATTATTTAAGAGTCGGTTTGAGTATTCATACTAAACAGTATTTTGATTATAAAAATTAACTATTTGTTATTGTGAGTTCAATGCATTTATTGTGGTGTATAAGTTAATTTAGTGAAATATACTAATAAAATTAGATTATCATCAATTTCGCTTTCCATTCACTTTTTATTTTTTCCTTAAATGTCGATATTTTCAACAAAAAAAAAAAGATCTATTTTATGTTTATAATTATTGTAATTTTATGCAATCGTAACGGATTGAACGATTAACTGGATTTAAAATATAATCTGAACTTTTGGAGACGGTTTTTTATTTCTTTTGAGTCTTTAATATTTTTTAAAAATTTCGATATAAATGTTAAAATTTATATCTGGCAACATCTGATCTCTTTCTTTCTTTTCATTTTCTTTTTCATTTATTTATTTTTGTTACTTTTGACGACATCAAGTCAAGGGGTAGTTTGCCAAGTGAAAATCTCAAGAGCAAGAGATGAAAATTTCAAAAATAGATAAATAATCATTAGTGAAAGCAAAAAAAGTAAAAAATAAAATATCTAATAAAATAAACTTTTGTACAAATTGGAATTTCGCAATTTTTTTTTATTCAATTCATAAATGAAAATGGCACTTTCAGCACTTATTTAGCATTGAGCATTTATCTAGCATTTCAGCGGACTACAGATCAACTTAACAGGGTATTTTTTTACTAAAAATTTATTAAAACTAATTATGTTAAATATTTTTATTTCATCGAACTTCTTGTACAATTTCTTATACACTTTCGTAATTTGATGTTTCTAAGCCTCATAGATTTTGTGCAGTAAAGCAAAATGTATCGTTAAAAATATAATCGCAAAAAAGCACTTAAAATTGCAATAACTTTCGAACAAAGTTTAATTTCACACCAAAAAAAAAAATATTTTAAGTTTAAGCCAAAATACGACCCTTTTAGCATGCTAAATAATTGCAGTTGTATTCCTGAGAATTGTAGAGCGACCCGTATAGTATTTTTCATGTCAAGTTTAACGGTTAATAGTTCTCGAACTAATTGTCAATTAATTGAAGTCGTACTAATTTTTTTTTATTCCATTGTACTCCTTGTACGTTTTTCTACACACCTTCGTAGTTTTAAGTCAAAGCCCAGCAAAGCAAAATGTGAAGTTAAGTTTAACATACAAAACGGCGGCGGCACTTACGACTTTCTATTATAGAGAAATTTTTAAATTAGGTTTTAGTATTTACGTAAAACATTGAACTAAAATTATTTTAATTTCTTAAGAAAATCATTAATTTCTATTCACAATCGTTACTATTAATTTTTTAACTTACTTAAGAATGACGTATAAGATACCTTTAAAATTAATCCTATTATTTAAACTAAATTATAATTATTAGCTGTCTAAAATATTGTTTTAATATTGGATATTTTTTTAAAAATTGTTTTTCATTTCTTCCACTTGGGCAGGAAGAAACTTATTTCTTCCAGAAAAGTTTTTCCTTGCTTTTTCCGTGGTTCTATTATGGGTAAAACTTACCACCCCTGGTCTGAGCATTATTGTCGTTAAGTACTAATGTCATTAAGTATGTACTAGTGTCATTACGATAATAAATGATGTTCAAATTATAATTTTACTGTGATAGATAGGCAAGCCAAGCAGTCACGTACTGTATATTTTATTTAATTGTTTGTAAAATGTATTTTATCGAATGTTTAATGTTTTTTAACGACGAGAAAAAAAGAAGAAAAAAGCTCACAGAGGGTAGGGTTTAAAAGTTCAAATTTTTTTTTAGAAAATGGTGATTTGATTTCCAGAAGGTTACTTTTTATCTTTATTAAATAAAAACATGCTTTCTGTTCTGAAGAGGTAAAAAATACAATTGTAAGTATAAGCTAATCAACAAATGCGTTTGTATGGCCTGAAGACGAGGGGAAATGTGTCTTAAAGGTTCTATTTTTAATTATGACAGCCAACCCAATTCTAAGTATACGACTACCAATTTTCAACTCCGTAGCCCTGTAATTTTGAACCTAACCCAGAAGACGAGAACTGCTGCATCAAGCACAGGAACCAGGTTTTTAAATTTTTTTTATGGAATTAACTCACATTTGCGTTACTTTAAGAGCAAAACCGCCTGAGGTTAGAGCAACGGCAAGGGAATCTAACCCATGATCCACTGAGGATATTTAACTTCAGCACTGTGGTCGTTGAAATCGACAGCAGAATTCGTATCGACCAGCCACAGCTAGAATTCGAACCTGGGTTACATTATTGGGAAGCAAAGGCTCTGAACTACCCGGACGCTCTAAAAGTCTATTTTGAAATTTATTTTACTTTTTAAAATTCACACTATCTGTATATATTTCTCTTACACGGCGACAAAAAAATCCTCATTACAACTATGTGTTATATGGATTTGAATGATTGTTTTGAATTCTTAGAATTTTGTGCATTTGCAATGTATCGAAGTTAGTAGCGAGCGAAGCGAGCTTGATTTGCGAAGCAAACCATATAAGATTGCGTAGCAATTTTTGGGGGTTGGCGAGCGTTAGCGAGCAGGGGGCGCAGGCCACTAGTTTAAAATTATTATCATAAGAATCGCATTATTTTCCCCCTATAGGATGTTTTGCTATGATCAAAGAGGTTTGGACCCCTTGGCCTAAGAAAAACAGGAATTCTTTAATTTTCACCTAAAAATGATAAACGCATAAAAACTTTTTGAGGGGGATTTCGGAAATTTTTGCGGAAGGTTTTGGTTTAAGCGATCTGAATAAAATTTTTAAAGAAATTTCAACAATAAGTGTTTGTTATTTCTCTTTAACTGAAGCAAAGCAACTGTAGTGAAAGTGTTTCCATAATCTAATCATGAGAAGGACGGAGTGCTGTTCTTGCACTTAAGGAGAGAGACAAAATGACTTTCACTTCTATTTCCATTACGGGGGACCATCGCACTTAGGGATCAAGTACTCTTCATAACAACCAAGAAGTGCTGTTGGTTTTACCCCTAGCAATCCTCCAACAGCTGATGTAATTGAATAAAAGACTTTCTTTTTTTTTCCCTTAAAAAAAAATCTTATGTGGGTTATTTTTTCCTCTTACGTTAGTGAGAATAAAATTCAGTAAGTATTTCTGAATTTTATTTGAAAATACTTTGTGATTTTTGGCAGACGTTTAGTTGACCATAAAATAAAAAAACAAGAACAAATAGTACTTGCTAATGTTATATCCTGTTTTAAGATTTTTTGTAAACTGCGTAAAAATATTATTAAAACATAGTGTTTAAAGCTGTTTAGTTCGTATTGTTACAATGCTCGAATAAGATGTTTTTATTGCAAAGTAGTTTATAAACATAGAGGGAGAGAACATTTTGGGGAATATGAAAAAATAAATCAGCTGTAAAATATGTTGAAACATTACACTGTTTGGAAAACATTTTCCACCAAACATTTTCCAACCAAATTCAGCTTTAATTAAAGGATTCTACGAAAAATTAAATGCAATTTCCTAGTTTATAATATTAGAATATTTTTTTGTTTAATTTAATTCATTTAAATCGAACCAAGTGAATCTAATTACTAAATTTTTAATTTAAAGATTATAAGTATTTTTTATTTTATTATTTTTTTTAAAATTCAAGGGTCATAGATTTATAAAATGCGTACAACCAATGCGTTCAAATGTAGTAACCAGTTTCAATAACACCTGTTTCAATAAGTAAACAAAATCGAGAAAAAAAAGGTTCCAAAACTATGCTAAATAAAGCTCCAACAACTATAAAATTTCATAAGTAGTAACTAGATTCAATAATACACATTTCAGTGAATTAACTAATACGAGAAAAAAAAAGGTTCCAACAGCTATAAAATTTTAAAAGTGGTAACTAGATTCAATAATACACATGTCAGTGAATTAACTAAAACGAGAAAAAAAGGTGTCAACAGCTATAAAATTTTAAAAGTGGTAACTAGATTCAATAATACACATTTCAATAAATAAAATTAAGCGAGAAAAAAAAAACGGTTCCAAAATTTTAATTTGTTACCAAATAAAGATACTGTATTCTTAAAATTCTCCTTAAAGTCACGTATAAAAAGTAGAGTGAGTTATTGTTCTTAGCTCATGATAACACTTCGTATTTGTGTGTTTTCATAACGTTACGTAACATTGTTATTCTGCGTTGCTCTCTGTGTGTAACTTCACTTTTATACATTAATTAATTTCGTTTCCTCTTAGATATTATTTATAGCTAAATATTTGTTTTTCTAACGAGATTAAAAAAAAAATCGGTATTGATCAACTCCATGAAACCATGCACAAAACTGAAAGACATGTACCGACGCAACATAATCAGCATATAGTAATTCCATTTTTTTATTATTATTATTTATTGTAATTCCCAGTGGCCTTACGTTTTTTGCATGAAGCAAAACACACTTTTTCAGGTTTTTCTCCAAGTAAAAATTTAATACAGTACCATTTGGCATGACATTATTCCTCGGGGCCAACTCTTGATAGTAGTCGCTGTAAATAAACTCATAATTTTGTTTTTAGCGCAACTGTAAACATAATAAATACGTGCTTTTTGATTTAATTTTGTGAAGTAGCTTTCACATGCCCTCCTTATATGACATAACGAACAAACAACAATCAAATATTAAAGAATTTGAACAAACTTTCTTTTCCGATTAAATAGAGCTGTGATCTACGAATCTTAATAGTATCTTCTAGATGTTTGAGGAAACATAATCTTCTACAGTATTAATTTGTCTATGGAAAGAACTCACCTCGCCTCCACGTCAATGGCCATCTATTGCTGTGGAAACAAGAAATAGCTTATTTCAAAGATGAAAGCTTCTCTCTGCCATGCTTCCCTTACTCTCGCCGACTTGAGCTAAAACCTCTCTTTAATACTAAGCAAGCCCCTATTTGAAATAGTTAAACGTCATAACCATAGTGACCGTCACTGCTCCTCGGGAATGGCGAGGGGAGTTCTTTCCATATATAAACTATAAGGTGATCTTAGAAGCAAGGAAAGAGGTTCTATTTCGTAACAATATTAAAACTTCATCGCACGCTTTAGAACCGGTATTTCTTTATGTTCAGAGTAAAAAGAAAAGATTCCATGAGGATGTTTTGCGCCTTGGCTTTATGATCGGTTTACAGTTAACTTATCTTCTTGACAAAATGGAAATTTGACTAGTTTTCAAGTTTGGTACGGTTTTTAGAATCGCTGCTTAAAATTTTCCTTGCTCTCCAGGGCTCTAGCACAAATAGCTCTGGCGTTACACATCCATTTTTCTTTTATTATTGCATTATAGATGCGTTCTTTCCTTTAATTCTGATAAGATTTTTGCTCTGAAATCGCTTTTCTGTTTAATTTTAAAATTTCGATTTCGATATACTGTACATATTGCGCGCTCCCTACTAATTTTGTTGAGATTTTCGCAATGGCTTAATGAGAAATATTTCATTTCTCTTCTATTGATTTTGAACTTAGGAGAGAGAGAGGTAACTCTAAATCCCATTTCTATCGTGTATCTATAAATCCATGGTGTCAAATCACCCCACCGTAACGCATTAAAACTTTTGAAATCGCTCTGGTATCGTCATTAGACTAGCGAATGAGTGAAGTCTGGAGCAAATTGAAATTAACTGTGATTGTTGAATGCTGTTTTGGTGGGGAGGAGGGATCGTATCGATGAAAGCAACGGATGATTATTCTGTAATTATTGAATATGCCTTTTACTGTGTAGTTTTACGAAGAAAAAGAACCTCTGAACTTTCGCTGTCACTTATTTAGGAGGTTGAAAGAGGTTTGAAACATTTTTGGGATAAAAATTTTGAAAATCCAGCTGCTAAGAGCTGAAATTTGCCATTTAAGCTGTAAAAATAATTTAAAAAAAATTCTATTGATTATGGTTTTCTATAAAACCGATGATATTAAAATTTCGCACGCTTCTCCGTATGCGCTTGGTTGCCGTTTCGTTCGTACTTGTATGTTCGCAAAAAACTAAAATTTAATTTTTTTAAAAATTGATGTTAGAATTGTAAAAAATAATTTTCGATAAAATTTAGACTATGTTATGCAGCAAGTGTTATGTTTAGACTATATTGAAATTTAGAGTATGATTTAGTTATGCTTAATGAAAAAAAAGAATAAAAAAATCCTACGTTCAATTTACTAGTCAATTATATTTTGTGCAAAATAATTTCAATGCATGCATTTTTAAAAAAACAAAATTATTAGCTTCTGGTGGTCGAACCTAATGAAGTCAAACAGTTCCCAAAGGCTCTCTTTGTTAATTTTATTCCAATTACTTAAAATTTTCAAAGAAAATGTTCACTTCTGGTTGTATTAATAAACAAAAAGAAAAAGATAATGGATCTTACGAGTATTCACAATGCCATGGGGGTCACTTTTCAGACCTGGGAACTGTGAAAAATCAATGGTCTAAATTCCATCAATTAATCCCTTTCCCATTTGTTTTTTAATCTAAATTTTCTTTTTAAATTAGAAATGCAACAACATTTTTGTTTAAAAAAAATTGAATGAAAACATACTTATTTTTCTTAATTATTGCTGGATGATTAAGAAATGATGTCACGCTGCAATGAAAGAAGGATTGATTGAATTTCAACATCTGTTTCTGTGAACAAGATTTATACTATTACTGACTCTAAATCTGCTTGAGTTTGCATTCCCACCTCCCCAGCGTATTGGCTATAGTTAAATCAGAATTATTATTTTTTTTTAAAAAAAAAAAGACTTTATAGTGTTAGGACAAATAAATAATTTTGATGTGAAACATTGAGGTATGAATAGTTTCAGGGAAAAGGTAGTAGTTCAGTTATAGGTGTAAAAGTATTTACAAGATTAGCTGCTATTTTTTTTTTGTTTTGTTTGCTAAAAAAATTTATGAAATAAAGAAAAAAAATTTTTTAGAAAAAATATAATAACCGAATAATTGATTTAATTTGTAGGCTCTTATCAAGAAAAGGTAAATTTTAGTGTCAGTGAACGTTAAATTTCTAAAAATTCCGGTACACAACGCTAGATGGTATTAATTGACCAAAAAATAAGTCATAAAATTTTTTTTTAGAGTGACACCCATGTTTAATTTATGTAAACCTTTAAGTTGAATTGAGTATAAGATCAATTTAGATTATAGTAAAACACCAAGGACTGCAAAGATTTAAGTAAAACACCTAAGTTTTTTTTTTATTTTTTAAATTACAAGCGTAGTTTGCTATAAACATAACTGCATCTACGAAATGGAAGACTGATTTCTTTCAAGTATTAAATCAGACGAGTTTTAGTGGGAAAAGTTCTCTTTTTAAAGCTTCTTGCTACTCTATATTCTTTAAAATTGATGTTTCTAAATTTCTTAAGTCCTAAGTATCACTTAGCGCCTTCATCCACTAAGCTTTTTTTTCAATTTGTTAAAGGGTTTTTTACTATACATTTCTTTGAAATATACGACGAGAAAAATTCTCATGCTTCGAATTGCATTTCAACCTATTTGTCATTTAATACACAATAAATATTTTTTTTCGATAGAGTGACTGTACTTTTTTATCTATTCTTACTCATTACTGTATGAATTCCTCATCGTCGTTACGTATTTATTTTTTACCTTTCTTAGATTCAAGTGCTCTGTTGATATGAATTCTTTATCGATCGATTTATCGGTGATTGCTCCCTTTATCCATCTTAGATATATCAACTTAATATTCTGAACTTCTGCCTCTGTAATCTTTCATTTTTCTACAAATTTCAAAATTTGTTGACGGAATTTTTATTTTTTTACTTTTTTCTCTTTTTTTTTGTGTGCGTGTGTAAGTAGTGCTCGTCCATTTTTAGCTCGTTGATAGCTTAAGTTGATATATATGAGTACATATTAAGCTCACTTAGAAAAATATTTTTTTTTCTTCTTTGTACAAGTTCCTAACTTTATTATTGTGAAAAGATCACAAAGGAGTAAAATGATACTTTACTCAGTTTATTTTGGTTGTTTCATGCTAAACTAAATTTCTCATAATTTGCTTTTGAACCAATAAAATCACCTGAAACAAAAACAAAGAATGTTTTCGGTAATGAAATTTATTCCAGTTGTTAACATTTACAGTTGCGTTAGTTTCATTTGAAGTACACGTAAATTGTGAACTTGGCGTGTTTCTGAATTTCATCAGGGTATCGTTAGCAACGTGAGGTAGCCAAAATGTCAGGACAACGAAAAATAACAGCTATTAGATGCAGTTTTTTGTTGTCTTGACATTTGCAGCTACTGCCAAATGACTGAGATCATCTATCTGACGTCACTCAACTCTTGAATTTTTTTTTACAATAGTTTAAATCCTTTACTTCTGTTTCAACCTTCAAATTTATAAAAATAACTTTCTTAATAAAATTTTGTAAATTATCTTAAAGTATGCAAACTGATTAAGTTTCATTGATAATAAATTCATCCATTTTCTTCTTAAAACTTAAATCTTCAGGATATTATTTTTATTCGCATATAATAAAAAAAAAGATGTAAGAGTCTAATGCCGAGTTTATGGGTATAAATCGTAGTTAAAACCTATTAAAATATTTGAAAATTTCATCAAGTAGTCACATATTTTTGTTTATAACATAATTTTATAAAATAAAAAAAAAATTTAATATATTTAGGTCAATCATTATTTAAGCCATAAATTCATTCCCCCTTTCATCAAAGAATTACCCAAAATTCAAAAACAGTATCAATCAACAATATTTATACAATTTGTAGAAGGAATGATACAAAATGATCGATATTTAGTGAGATTCTTTCTTAAACACTAACACCTTATTTTTAAACTGAATAGAAAACATCTCGGTATTTTTTGTTCTATTTGTATTTCTTTCTCTTATACTTCCATAGTTAACTAGTGGCAAGTACGGAAAATGTTTTAAAGCTTCAGAATAATACAGATAAATATACACGTTATGATATATTTCTATGCTGCTTTTAAAAACATGTGATAAGATTGTTTCTAGTTTTACATTGAGTTGAAGTAAAAGAGTTACACTAAATAACCTCTGATTTAATGATCAAATTGTCACAATCTGCAAGCAATGCCATTGCTTACGCTATAATTTTTTTTATACATTTTTCTCCGCATAATTGCCAGCGTCGTATATTCATCTTGCTTTAGAGATATTTATAAATTTTAATAAAAAAAAAACAAATTTTAATTTTAAATTTTTTCTGAACCCAATCGGTAGGCTCCGCTCCACTTTTGTGTCAAAAAATAAAATATCTTTAAAAAACTACAATAATTTTGAAGCACTCTTATTTAAGAGTATTTTCTTAATTAATTTTTAATTAATACGCTGTACAATTAATAATAAAAAAGCCAACATTTCATGAATAACGTTACAAATGATGCCGGACGGGTGTGTATTTAACCCTTTCGCCTTCGATTGTCACGTATACGCCCGAGCATAAAATACTCTCATTTCCCGGTCGATACGCCTGAGTGCTTTCTCGTTCATTACCGGATTCACGTATTTTTGACCATATTTTTATATGTTATGAAATTATAATTTTAGTTAGAAAATGACATTCCAACTCCATAGGATTTGAGATACTTGTAGATTTGACCTTCTACTCGAAATGAGAATTATGACTCACATGCACCTGATTTTTTATGACATAAACACGACTAGAAATGAATGTTTCCGAATCACATGCTTTAGGACTGCTCTTTAAAACGAACAGGTGATATAAGTCGGATTCAATTATTAATTGTTAGAATATTTAACTAGAAATGATTTTTGAAACCTGTTTGAAATTTGTAACCAACTTGTAATCCATCGCTTTGTTTTGTTGAAGTGGGTGGGCCCAAGGGGTTGAAAAAAAAGTGAAATTACCCCCTCCTTAAACTCCTATGTCCCACCGTGGTCACCAGGCTTATCAATGGGGAGCATTGTAACTGAATTAATTTTATAAAGAGATTAAAAGACGATTTGTTTAGTTCAGTTGTGGGCGACCCCCAAATAGACGGACATTAACAGATTATATTAAGGTTATTTTTTATGAAATTGTTAGTGTAAAATTGCCGCACGGAAAGAAAAAAGAAATAGCAAATTTTGAAAATAACAAAATATTGAATAAATTACTAAAAGGATATGCATTTACAAATTATTACATCAACATTTCTCATCACATTTTGAAATTTAAAATAAATTCAAGAATGCAGAATTATTTTCTCTGATAACCCATTCTCACAGTTTATAACAGTTCTTTTTCAAAAACTGTAATTCAGCTTTTTTTTATACACAATTTCTACCTATACGACAAAAACTACTGAGCTAAACTTATACAGCGAAAACGCAGCCGCTGCAGACGTGCGAAATCAACTGCCTAACATAAAACCGAATTTTAAAGATTTATTGATGAAACAATAAAAAAAAAATTCATTCACATTAAATGTTTCTGAATTAATTATTATTATAATTTTTTTTACCATATTTGCATCTGCTAATGAATGTTTTTTAAAAGTCAGGGTTCCGCCATAAAAAAGTTTAATCTTTTAGGGTTCCGTAGATGAAAAAAAAATTGGGAACCGCTGCCTAAGTGGGTAAAGATCGAATCATTACATCTGAAGTTGTCCAATGAATTTTTTTCATTCTTTCAGTTTCCGTGCTAATTGTTATGTGTGGAATATGACACCAGTTATTCGATTTCTTCACCAAGTCATCTCTTTACAGCGTTCCTTGGTGTCAATTCGATATCAGATTGGAATTGACTTAGTTCCTTCTGAATTTTCATCTCAGAAGCAGCGATAACACGAGTCTGCTTCTTCTGTTGACTCAGTCCTCTATGTTTGTCATTTCCAAAAAGTAAACTCATCCCTATCGTCTTATCAGGTGTTACTTCTGCTCGAGAGTCTGCGCCGTTATTACTTATCTTCTTGTTTCCATGGTAAAACCTTTTTTCCCTTCCCCTTCCCTTCCTTGCACTCGAGCAGCTGCAACCCTCCACAACATCTAAACTGCAATTTGACATTTTTTTTTCTTCTTTCCTTTTTATATCTGAAGAATGTATTCTTGTCTCTTTCAGAAGTAAAATGTAGTGTATTTCTGTCATCTTTTCTCGCTTAGTTATAAATTTAGGAACATGACTCATTAAAACGATTTCATTGTTTTAAAATAGTGTATGTTAGTTAATTCATGCAATTTTCGTTCTCTTCAGTTCAGTTCGGGAAAAGAAACTTAATGGAAGATTCTTTTTTTAAATTGCAGTAGAGTATCGTTTGGTTATGGAAGATATCGATAAAGTTTCTTTATGAGTAGGTTAGAGTCTTTGCTATTACGTAATTAAATGTTACTGAATTTGTAGTCTGTATTATAAGTTCAGAAATATAAAATTGCAAATTTTGAAGAAAAAAAAATGAAGTTAATGCAAATTAAAATTTATATATATATATCAGTATAATAATAATAATAAATTTATTAGAATTTATTTTACTTAACGCTTTAGCGCAGAATTTTTTTAAAACATATTTTTTATACTTCTCTTTATTTTTCATTAACTTTGGTGAAAGTAAGGGGAAAATATTTTATTTGGAATTTTTATAAATTATTGTTGTGAAGTATAGCATGAAGTACACCTTTTCTGCGTTAAGGGTCAAATCTTCCAAACACTGCTACCCAATAATTTTTCTAATTTGCATTTATTCGCAGGTATTTAGATCTAGGAGAAACACTTATTCATCATTATAGTTTCTTTTAATTTATAAAATCAATTTTTAAATTTTTGAATATGAATAGAAAATGTTTTTTTTTTTTTTTCAATACTTTTTTTTTTTTGGATTTTATATTTCCGATAATCTGATAGATATTTTTAGTAGCTATTAGACTGTTTTCTATAATTTAAAAAAAAAAAAAAACCAAAATATATTTTTACTTCTAATTAGGTCATCAGAAAAAAATACATATAAGCAACACCGGTGGCAATATTACATTCAGTACGCTAATATTTTTTAATTTTGCTTTTCTGTCTTCTCAAGCATTTAAATTAAATAATTTCATAAAAATAATAAAAATTTTAAATGAATAATGTGTATATAATCAGTTATAAATTTAATTACAGGTTTCGAAAATCATAACTGGTGAAAAAAGTCCTAACTTTCGGAACCCTTTCACGGAACCTTAGGATTCCGCGGAACACCGTTTGGGAACCGCTCATCTAAAGAATATAAATCAAACTTTCGTAAAGAAATATGCAATGTAACTTTTTGTTTAGGTCTTTGTTAGTGTAAAGTGTTATTAATGGCCCACAAAAATACTAAAAGACTTGAAATCGTTTTGTACCTAATGATTTTGCTTGTTTATGCATTTTGTGTGAACTTGGCATTTATTTTATTAAAAAAAGGAGTAAATAAATACTTTTAAAATTATTTTATTTTAAAAGATAGTTTTGGGTTGTGATAAAAGGGCGAGACGATCTTGCGAAAATGTGTTGGTGTTCTGCGCTTATTGCTTTCTCTCACGGAGTCGAAGGCTTTAATTGGTTTGGAGCTGGATGTTACGAACTGAATCATGATCTTAAATCATGTTGTCATGCAGACAAACACCATTTACAGGCATTTGTTATGTAAATCAACAGTAAATTCCTCTAGTCCAATAAAACGAGCAGGTATTTGCATTATATTTCAATTACTTCATTTTTGTCGATTGTGTATTTAATGGGACAAATTCGCCTACTTAATTACCTCACTCGCTGTTATTTATTACTTTAAAAAAATAAGTAAATAAAAGCTTTTTTCAATTTTAAAAAAGGGACTATTTTACTTATTCTATTTTATTAAAAATTTATATAATATTTGATAGTTATGTTTTTAAGTTTGAGACCATTGCCCAAGTTGATTTGTAATCCTTTTCGATGGAATTAATAAATGCACGAATGGTTACTTACTTACCCTATAAGGGGTGAATCTTCGGCCCCTTTCGAGTTAATGGCCCGGCGAGTTTAATGTTTTTGAATTTCCCTAGGGAAGGGTCTGGGTTCAAAATTTTCTTAACCTCCATACAAACTTTACAGCAAAATAGTTCTTTAAATGTATGATTGGACCTTTGAATGGTATTATTTTAATGCCGCTCTTATCTCAGCGTTGCTATTTCCATTTTTTTAAATAAATTTCTGGAAATATTTATCATATGATGTCTAATAATAATAAAAAAATTCGTTATTTCATTTAAAATTATGCTGTCAAATTGTTAAAAATTATTTAGTTCCTTGTTTGAATAAAATGATCTTTTCAACACTAGAAAGACTGAAACTTAGTATATACCTATATTGCCCAAAAGCAGTCAAAATGACTGCATTGTGAAAGAATAACTAATCTGTAAAGCAATTTGTTTAATTAGTTTTTAATATTTTTATTTTATTTACAGCTATATAACAAGTTATTAGTAAATATTAACAATAAAATTTTTTTTCTCCTCTTGGAAAAAAAATAATTTATGCATTATTTGTAAACTTTTTGCAAATGAAAAAGCAGCCAAAATGATATGCTTGGACAATCTAGTGTTAGCAGCATTTTTAAAACTTTAATTTTATTCCTACTTGTTTCTTTTTTTTCCATAAATTTTAATAATTTGTTATGTCAGTTGTATGCTGTGATAATGCTTTAGCGTTAACAGGAATGCTTTTTGAGTTATGAAAATTTTTTTGATGGAACATTTTAAAAAACTAAAGGTTTTCAGTTTTTTTCTGCCACAAAATTTCTGCCTAAGATATGTATTAACTGTTATCACAGTGTAAACATGTATATGTAAATATTCTGTGCGAAAAAAATCCGCTTAGAGGCTGAGAAAAGATACATTGAAAAAGGTCAGTTTTAGCATTATTGGTATATGCCCTACCGTCTCCCCTTAAGAACAGGGTGCGTAGCGTTTTTGCTTAAGAAGTGCTTAAAGGTGCTTATTTTCGATTTTCGTTTTTTAAAAGCCCTTAAAGGTGCTTTTTTTATTGGATGATATTTTTCCAAATTGGATGATATTTTTCCTTTTCCAAAATGATATTTTTCCTTTACCATGATGAATTTCGCCATGAATTATGCAAAAAGACACTTTTCACGTTGTTCTATTCAACGTTTTCAAAATTAATTCAACTCCAATCTATTTCGGCATACCGTCGGCATACCGTAGCGTATGAAAACGCCATTCGTTTTACATGATTCAAAATTTCATGATTTTAGACAATTGTCAAACACTATTACAAAAGTTTTTTTTTGACATGACGGTTAAAACCGGTAAAACCGTTAATTGTCAAAAACTTGCCCACCCTGCCAAATTATGAATTTTTTTTGAAGTGCTTAAAAATATTTTTGAGTGCTTGAAAAGTGCTTAAAAGGTGCTTATTTTTTGTTGTATAATTTAGCTACGCATCCTGAAAAAAAAATTTTTTTTGAAATCGTGATGATTTTTTTTTCTTTGAGGATATAAAAATTTTATTTATTTCATACATTTCATACAGAATGTTATTCTTCATCAACAAGATTAATTACGATTTGAAGAAATGATAATCGAAAACTAGGCATCATAAATCTCAATTTTGTTCTCTTAAATTAAATAACACACACCACCAGTAGCCATTATTTTATCTTTTGTCCTCTCTGAGATGTTGCGGCGATAAATGAAATGCTTACTTACGCCTTCGTGACGATACAGAAATAGCAGGGTCTTCTTCTCTTTTGCTCTAAATATATCTCATTCAATGTTATCTGTTCGTGAAAATTGTTGAGGGAACTGCTGTCTGATCCACTGTTGTGCGCTCTCCAACCTAATTCCCCAGAGCTTTCTATTCTCAGCTATTTCCTCTGTTCCTGACATTGTGATATACCTTGAATTTGTGTGAGACCCATTTGTTCTAACTGACAGTCTCGCTTGAATCGAAGCATTTATTCCTTCTTCAACCTAAGATGTTTTCCTTGTCATACAATTTCTTCGAAACCTTTTCGTTTCTCTCAAAATTTCTCGGAAGTTGCTGCCTCCTTTTAAACAGTTCAACTTTTTACTATATTATTCAGATTTCGCTGTAAAGTGTATTCGAACCCGACATGTCACAATCAGCCCTGGATTTTACTTTCACATTCATAATTTACGGTTGTTGCAGTGAAACCTGTGAAAATTGACTATTCGTGGGACAATTATTTGATGGTCCACTTAGACAGATGGTCAACTTATAAAGAGGAATTTAATTGTTTTGCCAGTTTGATACTTAAGAAGTTTAATTCCTATTCCTTTCTGTTGACCAACATAATTTGCAGTTAAAGAACTTTAAAATGCTCTGTTATGAATCATAGTGGCTACAGGTACATATTATATATTAGAATTATGACTTCGAATCGCATCAGTAGCACCATTAAATTATTATGGAAACATATGGTTTTCAAAACCAGCTCAATCGATTTTTAACCCTTTTGTTACTGCAGTCCGCTCCGCTGAAGTGACGCCACTGAACGGTGCACCATGCCACGAAGTGTGCACATGACATTTTGAGATTTCTTATTATATTTTACTTGTGTAGCTAGAAAATACTTCACTTCTTAGCCTAACACACAGAATAAATTTGTTTCTACTTACAAAACATGTTAAGCGCATTTAAAATATACTTTTAGTGGTATTAATCCAGTACAGATAAATAGAATATTGGTCAATAGGTAAATGGAATATTGGTCGGTGGGTAAATGGAATATTGGTCTATGGGTAAATGGAATATTGGTCTATAGGTAAATGGAATATTTGTATGTAAGTAAATGGAATATTAGTCTATAGGTAAATGGAATATTAGTCTATAGGTAAATGGAATATTGGTCTATATTAACTGAAATAATACCCAGTGGCATTTGGAAACAAATTGTGGTGGCTGACAACATGAATGGGCGAAGCCTCTTAAATGTTTCAGTTCGAATGTTTGTTTGCCTCGTAAGTAAGGAAATCTCTGAAGCAAGGAAAATGGTTCAATCTGTTGAATTACGTAACTAGCTCAGCTTTACGTACGTTTGAGAAGTGAAAACCTCTTCACGCTTCAGAACCAATTTTTGTTTACAGTCAGAGCAAAGATGATGCCTTTATAAGGAAAGTATATTCGAGTTTTGGCTTTAAGTTCGGTGTAACAATTAACTTATCCCCATTGCTGGCTTGAAGCCCACCCAGCTTTAGATCGATGGGTACCAGCTTGTAAAAGTAAAAGCGGCTTGTGCGAAGTGTTGACCACACCGCTACAATCATGCCGTTGGTCGCAAAATTGTGGAGCCTTAACCTCTTGGCCCACAATGGGCTGTTGCGGATACTTTAACGGTTAACTTAGCTACGTCAAAAATGAAATTTTTTGACTAGTTGTTTGTTTTGTCGCTGGACATCACGTGGATGCCGGCTACGTAAACGCTCGTAACGAAGGGGTTAAAAATGTACAGGATAATCCAATTACAAAGCCCACCCACTCATTTGAATGTCGCCCCCCCCCCTGTTAGCATTCTAGAATTTGCTTAGTGAATGAAGCAGAAGGGGGCGCGGAGTTTGCATATAGTTATCTAGACAAATGGTGTTTTGTTCCATGTGTATTTTCCCCATTGAATCGAAAAAAATTAAAACAATGTTGATCGGACTAATAGTTATGTAGGAAACGAGGGCATACTTGTCTAACTTCTCATTTTGTTTTTCCAAATCCAAAGGAATCAAAAATGAGTCGATGGAACTATATAGTTAAATGTTTTAATTGATAAAAAAGTATAAATTAAAAGAAATTATTATATACATAAGTTACTATTTATGTATAAAAATTACTTTTAATTAATATCTTTTTATCCATATTGATTTGTGTTCGGTTTTACTCGATTTGGTGTAAAAAAATGCTTTGGTATAATTCACTTGTCAGCATTTTTCTAGATAGTAATATCAGACAGATAAATGGGAATAAATCAAAAGAAGTTCTTTTTTTTACAACTAATTAAAAACCTTTTTCACATCTATATTTTTAAGCTTGTTGCCTTGTTTGGTCACATTCGAATCAGCATAAATAAAATAAATCGTTAAAGAAACTGCACCTTATTTGTAGACGAAAGTGTAAAGTGCATTAATAGAATTTGTAATGTTTTTAGGACAAGTCCTTAAAAAAAATTACAGGAAATAATACAGCTTTTGTCTAATTTAAGAGGATACGTTGAGCTCACCTAGAAAGAAAGGTATAACTTCCCATATTCGTATTGGACGTAAACCAGAATATTTAGTGCGATTTCCATTATTATTTTGACACTTGCCTATAACGTTTTAGATTATTTCAAAAAAAATTTATGAAAAATGGTGTACGTAATTCTCACGTTCCAAGGATTTTAAAAGATTAAATATTTCCGTTGATAAGTGCAGTTGCATAAATTGGAGACTGAGATAAGCTCCAATTTAAATCTTACTGTCTCTGTTCGCATACATTTCTTTAAATAACATCTTAAGTCGGCCTATCGTTTAATTCACAGATATGGTAATGCCTTACGTCAAGTACCGACATTGAGACAGACATCAAATAACTTTCAGCACATGACTCTGGTATTGGCATTCAAGGGGATTCTACTTAAGTCAGCTTTTAGATGCTTTTCAAATCTTCCACGGCGAAGTCTTATGTTTAAAGTAGTTTTTAGATTGTTTGTTTCGACTCTAAAAATTCTTAACTGTATTTAAGAATTCACTATCAAACTGCATGAGAGCCCTCTTGACAAATTTCACAAATTTATCTCAATTTCGTGATGATGTTTGTTCATTTTTTTTAATTTTACCTATAGAGATGTCTAAGCTACGTCGTTTCACTTATTTGTCCACTGGAATCCATCAATAATTAGTCTCTGAGGAATCAATATGAATGCGTTTCTATTGGGATGAGAGTACGAATCTACCAATATGAGTAGTGCAAATAACTAGTTGCCAATCGCATCTACAAAATTATGACGATTGATTTATACCACTCAATGATATAGTTCAAGAACTGGCTTGGATATCTTAGATATATCCAATATTAGGAGATTTTTATTAGATAATTAGGAGATTTTTAAAAATATTGAATTGCATATTAAAAAATTCGGGCTACAGTAACTTTAATGTGCACCTATGTATTAAACAATTAATGTGCAACAGATATCAAATTGTTAAGATATAAAACTTTAAAAAAGTTGGTATTAAAACTTACATAGTAGCACACAAAATGTTTAATGAGAAAATTGAGGTTTGTCTGCTGCAACTACTAGAGAATAGATATTTACATTTTAAATTTAAAATTTACAAATGTATGTGTAAATATTTTCGTGTTGTGGTTTCGAAAAGTTAAATCGGAGAATTTCTTCGAGAAGATTTCTGATACACACATGCTAAATTATATTCACAAAATTAAAAAAAATGAAATAAAAAAGAGCAACATACACTATTATTTTTCCATTTGAATAAATATTTTCATGGATGCAAAACTTGAGAAATAAATTTTTTTTGCATCGCTGGTATGTTAAATTTCACAGAAACAAAGAAATTGGGTTTTTATTAACGAGAAAAGTATGTTTTACGATACAGATTCAGATCCCATACAGATTTTTTACGAAAATTGTCTGCAAAGAAATGATAACTAAAGTATTTTAGTTCGCGGACCACAAAAAAAAAGCTCCGCTGGCCGGACGCGGCCCCCGGGCCGCCAGTTGGAAATCACTGCTCTAATACTCATTTTAGCACTTAGTTTAAATTCGAATTAAATTTGTTCATTTATTTAATTATGTTCCTCTATGCAAGCTATAAGATAATCTTCTCATCTTGATATCTTCCGGTACTAATCTTTAAATCTACCGTAAGATTACACCGTATGAATTTATATCTATTCTTGTCTTATTGCATATTGCTAAAACATATATGGGAAGAGGGAAATGAAGGCAAATATTTTAGATCGACGATTTCTTTTTTTATTATTTAGACTCTATTACATTTGTCACTTAATTTCATTGAACATATAGTTAAGGTTATGTTTTGATCTTCATAAAATAGTTAAATTTGGCTGACATTCGAATAATGTTTTGTTGCTCTTTAATATAAATTTGTTTTGTAAAGCAATGATCGAAAAACTCATGAAATTCTGACTCTCTTTTTATTCATTCAATGCTTCAGCTAAACAGGTTTTTATTTATTTTTTTATAGCCAGCTTTGAACAGCAGATTTGTTATTTGTTTTACGATTATCGGTGTTCAAGTCCGTAGCCTTGTAATTTTGAACCCAGCTCAGTTGAAGTCCTAGATCAAGCTTTGAGACTAACTTGCTTTGTTGGGGGAGTTTTTCATGAAGTTAACCAACATTTGTGTTAAATGGGAAGAAAAACCTCGAAATCTCCCACGGTTAAACCGACGGCAAACTATTCTAACCTATGATTCGTCTACCACTTAGGATATTTTACGTCAGCACTTTGGTCGGTACGAGCCGGGAATAGAATTTAAATCGACCAGCCATCGCTTGGGTTCTCATTTGAACAGTTGATTTTTTTTATTACACAATAACATTTCAATTAATTTAATTTTAAACATCTTTTGCGAAGCATTGAGAAACATTTTCATAAATTTTGCATATTTAGCGTCGTTTTTGTTATATTTCCAACTGTAAGAAACTACTAATTTTTATGAACGACAATAAAAGTTTGTTAGTTGCCAACTAAAGAATCTAATTTTACATATTTCATAAAGAAAAATACGAATATAAGAAGTTTACCCGTACTTCAAGCTTAAAGCAAAAATTGCAACTCCGTTTTTTTATGATCAAAACCCCTTTCCAATTACTTACCATTTTGATATTGTTCTGGCTTCTGTCTTTTTTCATCGCGGCGCTCTTTCGTTATTCCGCTGTTTATTTTACTTTTTCACTACTTTCTTTTCATCTTTCTTTACTTCCAAAAATGGGTTTGCGCGTCACAGGCCCATTCGTAAACTTGTCATTTTTTTCTTTCCTGAGCGCAGAGAGGAAAAAAACTGAAAAAACGGAATGAGTTATCTTACCTGCTTTTTCTCTACTTTCTCAGATAAAAATAGCCTATCCTCTAATGAGTGAGGCATACACACTTCGTTTTTCTTTTTATTCCTTTGTTTCCAATTGTTTTTACTTGGTCGCACCTGTTCAACCGACACAGTCATTATTTTTACTTTTTTTTATATACATATATATATTTTCTCTGAAGCTTTCAGCAATTTTCTTATCCAAAAGTTTATTCTAAAAAGATTTTTATTCTCTTTAACACTTTAGCGATAGTTTCTCTTGGGAATGGTTGCCATTTTCTTTTTTAATGAAAGGTTGTAATTTTTTTTCTTCTTTTTTCCAAAATTGTTGAGCATCCAGTGAATATTTTTGAGTTGTCTCCTATTATGATGGTTTTTGGCGATGACGTCTAGTGTTGGTGCTTTTGTTCTTTTCTTCCTTCAAGGTCAGCTTCTTTATTTGAAATACACCTACGTACGCTAATGTTTTGTTATCTTTTAGAATTAAAAAAAAAACTGTTGGCAAAGGGATATCATGATTAATACAGTAAGTGCTTTTGTTAATATAAGTGCTTTTTTTTTACCCCTCCTTTTTTCTTCAACAAAAATGCATCTTTACTTTTTACTTTGCACACTTGACGATTCGTGATCTTTTAAGTACAATAGATTAAGTTTGAAGATGTCAAAAAGTTGAGAATTTACTAAACGTTAGTTAACAATTGCATTTTATTTCACTACCCGTTTTAAACAGCGACCAATGAATATTTGATTCTGTAAATTCGTACGTTTGAATTCAGAAGACACAAGAGCTCCTACATAAATGAAATTTCTTGTTTGTTAATTTATTTATTAAATCTCGTCCTTATTTGCTTTGCATTTAGAGCATAACACATCAAAGAATTTTATATTCAAATTATAACTTATATTGAAATAAATATTGTGTTATAGAGCATAATTGCTAAGGGGGACCCAAAGTATATGTGTTTAATGTTGATCCTTGCATGCATGTATTAATATATAAGCATTAAGTGCTATGAGTGCATTTAAGCTCCAAATTAATAAAGTAATTAGCGAAAGTTTGGAGAGAGACGTGCCAGTTCATGCACTGTCCCCGTCGTCTGACTGAGGTCAAAATTACACGGCATTTCTATCATGACTGTCAAAGAATAGAGCTCCGTAATTCCATCGATGCTAGCCATAGTTGAGGGATCTCTGATGTGCGACAATTAGCCAAAGTGATAGGAAGAAGCCAACGAAGCGGCTAGCATGACTACAAAGATAATGCGCGCTCAGACGCTCGTCTTCCAATGAGATGACCAGGGCTCGAATCCCAACGATGACTGGTCGATTCGAATTATACTTCCAGCTCTCATCAACCAAAGTGCTGATGTAAAATACTCACAGTGGTAAACGTATCATAAGTTAGAATACCCTTACCTTAGAGCTAACCGTTAGAGGTTTTGAGGTTTTCCTCTCCATGTAACGCAAATGCTGCTTAGTTCCATCAAAGAGTTCTCTCCGAAGGCTAGTTTGTTCAATGATTGGTTAATGAGTTCTCTGGTCTTCTGGATTGGGTTCAAAATTACAAGGCTACGGAGTTGAACATTGATTCAGAATTGCTCACTCAGAATTGTTTGGCAATTCAATGGCGGCTGTTAGAGATTGTAATATGTTTTTATAGTTGGTGTCACGTGACTCTGACTGCTGCTGCTTTCATTTAATTTTTATTCTTTAACTTTGGTTTTTATGTTGGCAACCTTCTTGAAATGTTTTGTGTTGATTATTTAGTGTTCGAATTAGTTAGGTTTTGAAAATATCACTAAATTGAGATTGCTTTAGAATTAATAAATGTTTATTAAGTTTTAATTTGTATCTGTTTATTCATCTGTAGAACTAGTAGTTCATTTGAATAACATTAAAAAGGCGTCCGTGAAATTTATTTGTTTGCTGCAATTTACAGCGGCTATAAATAAAATGTGCGCTCAGAGCATTGTCAGGATTTTTTTTAAAAAACTTTCATCGTCTTTGTAATTGCACATCCGTATTCAGTATTACAATTAGAAATAACTGGTATAAAATGATGAAGCATTAATTTTTCCCGTTTGTCAAAATGCTCTGTGGGCAAGTTCACTGAATCGGCAGATCACTGTCAAATTGTGTTGGAAGCGAGCTTTTCGCTACTTTGCTCTCTCTCTCTCTCTCAATGGTTGTGGGTTCGAATCCTGCTCTTGACATAGATGTTTCTCTTTGTGTGTTGTTCTCTTTTGTGTGAATGTGGCCCAACCTATAAAACTAGTATCTGTGGCAGTGGGTTCACAGGTGCCAACTGAGTAACGTTAAATGAACAATGCTTCCGGCATCTTCCTCGGAGAAGAACGTAAGCTCAGTGCCTGGCGTAGAAAAAAAAAGTTTAGGCCTGTCCTGGCTATGACATTGTATTTTTTATTTGGTAAAGTGCAGAAAAGCGCTTTAATTCAACTGTCAATATTTTTATGTGAACCTAAAAAGGGATACAAACAAAATGTAAGTTTAATTACTTCATTCCATATACGCTATCCGAATTGTTCGTTAATCGATCATCGATTCACCATAGACTTCTATGTGAAATCGATTAATTCGTTCTGGAGACCCTAAAAATTAAATTTAAAAAAAATTCATAATTTCTTATTAAGTTTTTAAAAAAATAATACATCCATATAGTCTTGCATATTAATCAGTCTTTTTCATTGTTTGCTTATGGGGCGTTGAGGAACATGTCCAATGCCGATTGCTTTTCTCTCTCTTTCAGGATTTTCCGGAAGTAATTAATAGCATTGTCGTTGTAAAAATCCCCAACCCTACTGACATCAGCTTAGTTTGGGTGCCATTCTAAGACCATTGCTCTGACATCCTCCCACTTTTTCAAAAGATCTTTAACGGCAGATGTCGGCATTGGTATCCTCTTTCGTCTTCCTTTTGTTCAGAAGGAGACACATTTCGCTGTGTTTCTTGGTGTTCTTCATTCAAAATTTCTTGGAGTTCTTCTGTCGTCAGTTAATCTACATGTCCCATTATGAGCTCTTCTATGTCATCCTCGTTCACCTCCAATTCCAGATCTCTAGCAGTTGTCAAAATTTCATCC
>NC_092205.1:70571424-70868887 GCF_043381705.1 Parasteatoda tepidariorum | reverse complement strand
GATTTTCGTATTTACCTGATTTAAAAGTTGCGCATTGCAATTCTTATTTACGCTTTTTAAATATCGTACATTATGACTCGTATTTACGAGATTTAAAAATCTAATATCGTGTTTTGTATTTTTGCATTTTTAAAATCGCGATTTTATTATCAAACATCGATTTTCGTATTTACCTGATTTAAAAGTTGAACGTTGCGATTCTTATTCAGGCCATTTAAATATTGAACATTGCGATTCTTATTTACGAGATTTAAAAAACCAATTTCGCGATTTGTATTTACGAGCTTTTAAAACCCTATGTAGCTACCCCAGCTTAAAATCCAATGTCGTGATTCGTTTTTGCGGTTGTAATATCGCGCGATTTTAAAATTATGCATCTTGATCTAAAAATTACTCATCATGATTTGTATTTTCGCATTTTTTAAATTCGATGTAGAATTTTATATGCACGTGATTTAAAAGCCTCATATCGGGATTTATAATCATATAGATTACAAGTTTAAACAAAAATTAGACAAAAAAAGTGCGATTTATATATATTGAATTTCCTCTTCTTGGATTTCCTCTTTTTTACTTTCTGACTACTCTCATCATTGCTGTTAGCATTTTAAAATGACTTTGCACTAGCATTGACTGTTTTGTATATTTAAAAAATTTAATTGAATATCAAAATGTCATTTTCCTGGCATGTCCCAAACAATATTTCCAATAATAACTAGCTTCAAAACTTCCCATACATTTTTCAAGATTAAATTTTTTTTATCTTATCCTATGTAAGCATTTCTAGAATATACGCAGAGGGTATTGTTTACTTAAAGTAAGAGCAGAGGGTATTGTTTACGATTGTTTACTTGGTCCGAATTGTCATGCTTCGTAAGAATCACCCATATATATATATTTGCAGAAAATATAAATCCAAAATAAATTATCTGGCATGAAATCGATAAGAATATAATAACAGGAATAATCCGAAGAGCAGTAACAGGAAATAGTAAATAATCCAAACAGCACCTAAAACTTCGCAAAAGAAATAGCACAAAAATAGAAATAGATTTTAAGGCACTGACAGAAACGCACGGTAGCATGATCAGGGGCTCCCACACTGACGACACCATGTCGTCAGTGTGGGAGCAGTTTCTGTGGTTCACAGTAAAATACCACAAACAACTGCCCTAAGAAAGAAAAGATTACTCTTCTATTCAGAAATTCGTTTTTAATTACCATTCTTTGTCCAGTAGCGTAAACAATAAAACGTGCCCTAAATAGATCGGGTTGGCTTTTTGAGTTATGACCTTGTGCCTCCTGTAATTTGATACCTAAGCCCACAGCAATTCGGACCCAAAATAATTCAATGCTTATGTCAAATAGCAAAAACTTATATGGAATTAGCCCACATAGTTGTTTTACTCAGAGAGAAAAACCTGCCACGGTTAGCCCGACGCCAAAGGGATTCTAAACCCATGATCCGTATACTACTGAGGATATTTTACGAAAGCATTGTGGTAGGTGCGAGCCTGGAGCAGAAGTCGTATCAACCAGCCAACGCTGGTATTCGATTCTGGGTCACTTCATTGGGAGAGAAGCACTCTATCCCTTGAGCCACTTATTTTTATTTTATTTTTTTTTTAATTACGAATAAAATTTATTTATAATATAATTTCTTTCTTTACAGGCATCTCTGCTGAATGTGAGGATACGCCGTAATGGTTGTTATGCTTTTCTTGTGTGAGTAACATTTTATTCTTTCAAATATAAATGTATCAGTGATGAATACATTTATATTACCATTCATATTATAGTATGTATTTGTGATGTTATATATATATCAGTGATGAGAAACATGCATCAAAAGTTTTATTGTTTTTACTAAAATTTAGTAATTTTACTTTATTGCACCATCTATTATTTAGTTGGAAAATTAAATGACCAGTAACCAAAAACGACAATTAAGATCCCAGAAGGACTAACAATAATTTGGAAGTCTTCATATTCATACCCTTGAAGTAAACGCAAATAGATCTTTAGCTTTTTTAATATTCATTTTATTTAAAGCTTTAATGTATTTATTGCTTAACATAAATCCAATTAAATAAATTATGATGGTTAAACAGTAAAAAGTGTTGCACAAATAAAAAATTTTTGATCCAACTTTTTTGAGTTGAGCTCACAATCACCCCTGATAGAGGGTATTGAACGGCATACTCCGAACAGTTTGGAGCTGGTCCCAAAAGCTCCGTGGCGAGGAATTTAGCCATTCTTATCAGTGGTAGTGAATTAAAACAGAATTCTTTTAAACAAATAGAATTAAAAAAAAATTATAAGAACTAAGGGATTCGTCTTTCGAAGTGTTTCGTAACTGCCGGTCCGCAAATATTATTACCTTGAATTTTTTAAAATTCATTTTAGAATGCAATAAGACTTTTTCCCTCTATTTATTATCAGAAAGATAATTCAATGGGTTTTCTCTCTTCAAGACTGATCGTATATAACTGAAGGAAACACCGAATTTTAATCCAATTTTTTTCCTTTAGTATTGAAGTTTTGTTACAAGGGTGATTCTCACGAAATATGACAATTCACTGTCCCTTGCCCTAAGATCTAACACTATAATACTAAAGAAACTTTAAAAAAAATAATTTATAAATAGCATTGCTGTTAGCATTTTAAAATGACTCTGCACTAGCAGTGACTGTTTTGTATAGTTAAAAAATTTAATTGAACTTCAAAATGTCATTTTCCTGGTATGTCCCGAGCAATGTTTCCAATAATAACTAGCTTCAAAACTTAAATTTTTCAATATCTAATTTTTTTTTATCTCAACCGGTGTAATAAGCATTTCTGGAATATACGCAGAGGGTATTATTTACAAAAGCTTCGCTTAAAATAATTTTTTCTGTCAATAATTTGTTTGTCCCAAGAAAATCTGTCATATTCCTGGCTGCTTTTATTTAGTGGTTTATAACCGAAATAGATAGAGCCAGCAATCAATATCTTATGTTAATAGATTGATTAGATGCCCTCCTATATGAACATGTCTTGTTGCATGAATAAAGAACCAATTTTCTGGTTCAAAATTTATTTCAAAAATTTTTTCAATGTGGGTAGGTTTTTGTGTTGTCATTTTCCTGGTTTTTTGAAATCATTAATAAGTAAACTACATAGATTTACGAACTAAGGTAGACAACGTTAAAGAGCACAAAAATATTAATTTTACATAGATTTATCTATGTAAAATTAATATTTCTATTAATTTTACATAGATTTATCTGAGTTATTTTAAGAAATCCTGTTATTTTCTGCAGAATATAAACGTCTTAGGCCAAAATATTAAATTAAAGTTATATGTTATAAAATGACAAATTTGTGATTATCCTGGCTGTCATTTTCCTGGCTTATGAATGCCAGAACATTGAAGTATCACCAGATTTTTTTTTAACTGCTAGTACTGTAAGGAGGGAAAGCAAATATTTACCTAATACCAAGTTTATGTATGATTGTAATATGCTTGAGTGTAATCGAAGTTATTTATTTATCTAATGATTATTATACACAATTTTATTCTGTGCATATCAGCAAAAAAATTTTTTTTGATTCTTCCTACAGTGGATAAAAAGAATTAATTTAAGCAATTTATGGTCCATCTAACATAAAGGCTTAAGTTGAGTTACTTACTATTAACTTAAAATTACTGTTTTTTAAACTTCAAAACTAATCTGTCATTTTCCTGGCATTCAAGATATGATGAATTTCTATTGTATTTTGTTTCTCGAGCAAATGTCAATAAACTACACTGCTGCCTGTAAGATATTAATAAGTGTAACTAAGGAAGTATACAAAAAAATTTTTAGATTATTTTGAGGACTTTAAATTTGAAGTAATTTTTTGATCCGAATTGTCATGTTTAGAAAGAATCACCCATAAATGCATACAAGAGAACAACTTTGAAATTAAGTTGACTAAGTTTTTTCTTCCCTTGGAAATTTGAGGCCCCTTAAATTTGCCTAGTCTACTTTTGTAGTAGTTAGGCCCTGAAAATAACCTTTTTTTTATCGCTCTAAAACTAAAACTTCGTAAATTTCTACTAAAATGGTTCTTTTTTTTTATGTGCATTGTTTTCATTCCTTTCTAATTTGCACATTTCTGTAGTGCAAATTCGTGCAAGCACTCTTCTTGCACCAGTTCTTTAAGTGAACACAGTCGGAATTGGAGAATGTGGTGAAGTTGCAAGGGAAAACCTTTCTACCTGATTCTATTATTTATTTCACACGGAGCGAAATGGAAAATGGGGTTACTAAAAATAGTCCTGTCGGGATGTGGAAACGTTTCTTTCCCTCCCCATCTCTGACTCTCTTGGAAGAAGAGAAAATGTTCTTGGAACCATCATAGCTGAGGTGTTGTCGATAAATGTAGATTCCACCATCCTCGAACGAAATTGACATTTTTCTGAGAATTTTGTTAGATTTTACCTGGCACCCTGGACTAGGAGTGTATCTTTTGAATATTTCCTTTATCGAATTTCCAATCATTTCTAAGATCGATGATTTTCTTTCTTTTTATGTATGTTTTTTTCTTCTTCTTCCTAATGGGAATGTGACGGATGGAATGATAAAAGTGCTATTTGATCGTCACATTTCTAACCGATTCAGTTATATTTAAAAACGGACATTTTTTTCTCTTCGTGTGTCTGTCTTGCTGTAAAAAAAAAAATATGCATATATATAAATTGCGTATTTATTCCGTTGGCTAAACATTTTCTGTTATCGTTTCTGTTGCTGCTGATTGATCTCAATCTGGGGTTGGAGGAACCTCAAACGATTTAAAATTCGATAAAAAGAATTTAGACATATGTGTTTTATTGGACATTTGTGTTTTATTGGTATAAGCTGACTCCTAATGGTGGTGTTGAATTGTAACTCATAAAAAAAATTTTTCGTCTTAATGTTTCTTTAATTTTTTTTTCCTTCACGGTTGGAGAGGTTTGATGAAGAAGGTGTTAAGTGACATATTGTTCGTTCTATTTTTAGAAAGTATATAATGCTCTTTTCATACAGTTGAACATGTTTTTAATCCAAAATTTTTTAACTTGTGTTGTGCAGAATGTCACTTATTGTTTCTAAGCTCTTTATAGTATACTAACTATTGTATAATAATAATAGACTGTTATAATAAATAGATAATTTATAATAAATAGATGATATATAATAAATAGATAATATATAATAAAGACTATACAATGTATATAATGGACAATGTATTAAAAATTAGACAGTATTGTAACCTGACTACTTATTGTCATTCACTGATCTGCTAGGTCTAAAATTGCTTATATGTAGTTTTTATTTTTTTATGACTGTCATCATGAAAGATAATTTAAAAAAATAAAATAAAAGCTAGTAGAGAGTCAATTTCAACATCAAATGTACGAAAATAACGCTTTCTTACCGGATTTAAAGATTTAAGTGTTAACAATGCATACTTCATAAATATATATATTAGTGTCTGTATATATAAACGTTTCAAAAATCCTTGAATGAGTTATTCCCCCCATTGAAAACAGATTCTTAAAAGGAAAATCTTTTTCATCATCTTATTATTAAGTATAACTTCTTGCAAATTTTTAGGGATTTGTAATGTTTAATATTTAAAACCATGATATATCTGTGATGATGCTATCACAATACACCCAAATTTGAAACAGTCTTGCTCTCTTCTAAATCTGAAAACATTAATTTTCAACGGTGCCTTGCACCTAGTTTATCTTAACTACAACCGAGAGTTATCTTAACTTAACCAAGCCGGTTCCCTGGATGGACGCTATCATTCTTTGATTCTAAGTGTGTTTACACTCGGTGTTGGTGAGCGAGAAAAGGTTGGTGTAAGATCCTCTTTCCTTCTCTGCGTGCTCGTTTTCTGATTTTCATGATTGTCCATAGATTGTTAAGGTTGCGCATTTTATGCGAATCTAATAATTAGGATATAGTAAAATTTTATATATTGATTTTTGAGATATAACCACCCGCGCATGCAGGGAAGGAGACACGTGTTCTCGAATATGAATTACACGAAAATCCAGTGCTCCTTTTCCAAAGAAGATATGTTTTGTTGAATTGTGATCTTTTCCCTTGGACCATTGTTCCTGTGGCACCACTTCTACGACACGTGCCCATGGCAGCAACACATTTCAATATCCGTGTTCCCCTCGTCTGAAAAGTTCTCTCCCCTGATTCATTCGCGTAGAAGAAATAATCTTAATTTCTACTAAAAGTGTACGTAATAGTTAGGTTTTTATGTGAAAAAATTATAAATTTACTATCAAATAAACTTACTCTTTGCGCGACACTGCTTAAATTTAGTTTTGTAAACGGTGCTTTTATTTTTAGTATTCAATAACTGAAGGTGTTTGCATGTATCTGTACTATACAATGATCGGAAAGAACTATATTCTTTGTTTTAACGATTTTACAGTTTATTTAAAACCACACACATATGCGTTTTACTTAAAAGCGATAATGATTTGCAAAGCAAAACATAAAAGATTGTCTATCACCAAACAAGGGGCAAAGCCATTAGTTTTTTTTTTTTTTTTTGAAAGTTGTAATTTTGACCCAATATGCGTAATTTTGTCTCCTTCCCGAAAATAACCTTAATTTTCCAGCTTAGATTTATCGAAGATTATTGCCACCTTGATTTTATTGAAGAATGAGATAGAGAGATTTCCCCGTGTATTAAATGCAGAAATTGTATTTTTAAAAATTTAAATTTAAGCAAGTGAAGTATTGAGTCATATGTATTTTTTTACGCTGAATGGAATTAAAGCAAATATAAGTCATTAAACAAATAATTCAAAAATTATGAATATTTTGTGTATAAAATTATCATTTTTGACGTATAGTTACTTAAGCTAAAAATTCCTATAAATTTTATTAATAATTTTTTGTTACATACTATATACAATACTAAATGTTATTCTACTGAATTCAATATTTAACTTGTTTCGGTGTTATTAAATTTAACATAAAAGTACATAGGAAAGAATATCTCACTTGTCTAGATATTAATATTTAAATGACATTCTTTTTTTTATGACGATTCAATTTACATTTGTGTTCAAAAATATAATGTTGGAGCAAATTTATTTTTCCTATGGATTTTTTCTTTCTACCTTCAACTTTTTGTGCCGTTCGTAACAGCTAATATTTATTTCAAGATATGCTAGAAAAATACCAATTACTTTTGATTTTGTGAAGAGTTTAAAGCTTATGTTAGCTTAGTCCAGGGGTGGCGAACCAATGGCATGCGTGCCATTTATGGCACGCGACACAATATTCTGGGCACGCCACCGATCACAAAATTCACTATGAAGAATATTAACAATTAAATTAAAATTCACAGAAACAAACAAAATAAAATAAACAATTGACAAAAAGAATTAACAATTTAATGCCAAAAAAATAAACAATAACTGTAAAAAAACAAGCTAACAATAAATAACTAGTAAAAAAAATTAACAGTCCTGCTTAAACTAACATCTTACAACCCAATATAAGTCATTTGTTTTCTAATCTGCAACAACAGAAGTCACACTAATGTTACTTTAGGTCGAATTACGCGTATAACTGAGACATTTCAAAATGTTCTTTTTTTCATAGTAAATAAAGAGTTTTGAGTTGAAATTATTTAGTATTAATTTTCCAATAATCAAGAAGTCAAAATTACTTGACGGCACGTCTATTACCTCATTAAATTTTTTTTGAAAAAATGGCAAGTTGGTGCATAAAGGTTCGCCACCCCTGGCTTAGTCGAAAATAATACATAAAAGGTTTAATTCTACGGGAACATTTTCATCGCATTCGCTGATGGACTCCCGTAAAATTTGCTCCTATCAGATTCGAAAAAGTAATTGCGCATGAATCTTGTTTTTTTTTTTGTTTTTTTTTGCACTAAACTAACGTTAAAAGTCGTAGTGAGTTAAGTCGTAAAAAAAGGAAATCCTAGCATTTATTGCACTACTCACTATGATACTTTATTTCAGACCTACAAACTACGAAAAAAAAAACTATAAGACTACGGAAATATCGTTACTTGTAGCGCAGTAATTCCGACCGAGGATACTATGTAAATAACTATTTACATAATGCTAAATGGTAAGTTCATGTACAAGGAGAACAAAAATGAACCTGTCGACTTAATCCATCTTTACGGCTTGCTTGAATTCAAAGAATAATTTTTTCAGTTGAAAATTTTTAGCAGACTTGTTAACTATTCTCGCATTTTACAAAAAAAAAAAGTTCATATTTCTATGACATTCATGTAGCTTGCGGTAGCCTTTTATGTATTCGATTTACACTCTAAAGAAAGTTGCTTATTTTCTTAGGTCATCATTTTTCCCGTGTTCGATTTCTTTTCTCTATAATAAGCTCATTCCGGAAATCATTAAACGCTCGCGCCTTTTCGCCAGATAACGAGCACTCCCCTTCTAATAGCAATTCCGCTATTGCTCGACATTGGAATTTTCGCAAATGAGATAAATCCTCCGGTTAATTATTGTCAAGTCCCCTTGTAGACTTTTTTTTTTTATTTGGTAAGGAAACAATGCTCCGCTCAGCTCTTGAACTCCGTATCTCCCGTTAATTGACGAGAGTTGGCCGTTCAGAAAAGTAGGGCGGAAAAAGTATAATAGTAAATGCTATAAATATACTGGTATGTGTAGTCGCATTTTTTCCCCTTACTTCTATTGAAATGAAATGCATATAACTACCTAATGATGTTGTTTCGCTTTTTATTTTTGCGAAACCGCTAGTTCCTCGAAATGAGATACATTTTAAGAACAATTATAAAATTAGTGCCAATTTTTTTTCCTTACCCTTAGAAAATGAAGTCTTAGAAAAATTGGGTAAATAAAACTACCCTATTTCCTTCCCACCCCCAAAAGAGCTTTTTTTTTTTGTATTTTTATTAAAATTATTATTCATCGTAAAAACGTTCGTTTTGATATTTAAAAACTATTAGATCGTTCAAAAAGTAATTCTGTTTTTTTTTTTTTTTTTTATTTTTTTTTTTTTTTTTTTTTTTTTTTTTTTTTTCCCTTAGGAAAAACTGGGCGCAGCATTTTTAAAAAGTGCTTTTAAAAGGTGTTTTTTTTCTATTATTAGAGGTTTGTCAAAAGTGCTTAGTTTTTTATCTTTTAAAAAGAAATTTTTACTTTTATCGTCATTCTAAATTACAAAAAATGCATGATTTTCACAATTTTCTCTGCAATTTTTATCAGAAACTAGTTATTTTATCCAAAATTGTGAATTTTATTGATTTTATGTTTATAAATTAAAAACCCACTATAGAAAAAAATAATTTTTATTACGGCACAGGTCCTAAAAGTGTTTTTTTTTAGAAAGTGATTGAAAATATTATTTTGAGTGCTTAAAAAGTACTTAAAAAATTGCTTATTTTTGTTGAAAAATCTAGCTACGCACCCTGGGAAAAGGACAATTTTCCTATCGTGAATATTTATTTAATTATATATTGTCCATTCTGGTCCATTACCTTTTGCTATCGTTCTGGACAGGGCTGGCATGACTCCACGCTCATAAAAATTTTCTTTTCGGCTAAAAAAAAAAAAAAACTGATCCAGGTAATTCTTAACTTTTTCATTTGAAGTAGAGGTTTTACCGTTTAGAAACTTTTGCAGAGACCTTAACATTGTTATAAACAACGTATTTCACTTCCCCAGCTATGATGTGCGTCATAAATGGATAATTTTGACATTTGAGAAGAAAATCACAGATGTCAAACGCGACAGCAAAATTTCTTTCCGTAAAAACACGAGGAACCCATATGTTGAGCTTTGATATTTAACCCAGGCGTTTCAAATGATCATGAAATATCGAATACAATAAATTTGATCTTTCGGCGATTTTAGGAGCTGTTGCTCGCCTTACTATATCAGTTGTAAAAATATATAATGATTATGCGGCTTAAGTGTGAAGTTGGCTCTGCGAAAAACACAAGTCCTCTTTTGGAGAAAACAAATTTACTTTAAGGACAACCTAAATTTAGTAAAAGGATTAGCCGTAACATGGCGCAATTGAGTAATTACAAGTAGCCCTTCAATCAGTTCTCATGCCACAAATCTTTAGTTTTTAATAACTTTGTCTTCTTTTAGATCATTGCTTAACTATATTTTTAACGTGATCTAATTATGTTGCTAATTATGTTATGTTACTAATTGAACTTACCTATCAAAAAATTGGTACATGGTATGCAAGGTTGTCCACCTTTCCTCTGTTATAACAGATATTTTCATAACGTTTTCTTATGTGTTATCTTGTTTCCTGTTTGACACACTGTTGTATTAAACCTTTTGTTCCGTCACTGTTAACTTCAATAAAACTGTTAGACAATGCACATGTTTGATCTTCAAATTAATACAACCAACTAAATCTTTGTAGTGTAACGCGACCAAGGTGCTTTTAATTTTTCTTCTATCTTATTATGTGTAAATAATAGTTCGGGAAATAGTAGCACTAAGTAATTTCTCTTAGGAAAATATTTTTATTTTGAGAAAGTTTGCACTATTTGTGCTTCGTCATTAATTGACATATTTTAGGTCGCCCTGGTTCATTAAATTTCAAACTATGAAAATAGCTACTTAAGTAGGTTAAAATGCGATTATTAAATCAAAAGTGAATTTCGTTTTTCTGATCACTGTATTTAAAACTGCGATTTAGCTGTAAAAAGTAAGAGGCCCTTCAATCTAAAATTCAATTTATTTGGATACATATGGATGATCAGAGAATTACGCAAGGCGGAAATTCTTTAATAAATGAGCTAACTAGGCGGATATCTCTGCAAAGCCCCACATTGATGGTATACTATTGAAAGGACCCTGCGTTGATTATGATATAGTATGTTGATGGTAAATAAAGTAGAAATTTTAGTTTTTTCCAATATCATTGAGCTATTTTTTAAAATATTTAGTTATTTAAAAATTACATATTTATCTAAATGTGATATCAGTCCTTTTTAATTTTGATTTAAACCAATTACGGAAAATCCATGAAGTAAATTTTTTTCAGTTATTTATTTATTTAGCACTGAATTTATTTATGACTAAATGTAAACAATAACAAGCTTCCTAAAACCGGAAGGAATTTAGAAAACTTCCGGTGTATCCCTCCGCTTGTGTTAGTTACGCTTACGAGGCGATGTGTGAACAGGCTTAATATTCTAGGAAGCTTTATTATTGTGATTTGTGTTAAATAAGAGTTTTCTGTAATTAATAAATTCTATCAGTTCTTGATCCTAAAACGGATTTGACAAAATTAATATCACAGCAAAAGTATTTTAAGATTTGCCATGTTTTAAGAGTTATCCCTTATTTGGCTATATTTGCCTAACATAGCACCGTTTGATATTTTTTGGGTAACGTCACAGCAAGCTTTCGGAGTCTTCAGAATTCATTTGTTGTTTGTTCTTTTAAAAGTTAAATTGAGAGAACGTGTTATATTGAACACAACTATAAGTATGATAATATTGGATGATGCGTTTTTTTTAAACCTTAGGCTTAAAAATGAGTCGGAAGTAGTAACAAAGGGGTTTTACGACGAATTTTAACCCCTAGCGACATCAGCGCTTAGCTTTACCCGGTCAATCATCCTTTGTCTGGGGAACTGGGTTCGAATCCCAGTCGATACGAATTCCGCATCCGGCTTGCGCCGACCACAGTGCTGATGTGAAATATCGTCAGTGGTAGACGGATCATGGGTTAGAGTCCCCTTTCCGTCAGGCTAACGGTGGGAGGTTCTCGTGGTCTTCCTCACTATATAACGCAAATGCGGGTTTCCATCAAAAAGTCCTCCACGAAGGCAAATTTCTCCCAATACTAGATCCAGGAGTTCCCTTGTCTTCTGGATTGGGTTTAAAATTACAAGGCTACGGAGTTGAACATTAGAAGACGTAAACCCATAAAATTGGGTCGACTGTTCAACGATGGTTATAAAATAAAATAAAATAAAATCATGCTTTGTCTAGGCGGAGATAGCCTGGTCGGTAGGGCGCTGGGCTCATGTCCAAGAGTTCGTGGGTTCGATCCCAGCTGGTGACTGATGCATGTTAAATCTGTCGAGTCGCTAAGTCCTCCATGTTCCCATAACAAATCAATACCTCTGTGGGTACTGATCAGGAGTTTCCTTGTCTTCTGGATTGATTCAAAATTTCAAGGCTGCGGAGTTGAACATAAGTAGTCGTAAACCCAAAAAATTGGGTCGACTGTTCAACGACGGGTATAAAATAAAATAAAATCATCCATTGCCTTTCTATTCCATTCCTTTTTGTTTAATAATGCATTTTTTTCTAAGCTTTGTTAATTGACAGATAAATTTACATTTTTATAAGATAAAGTTTATTCAAAAATATAATTTTGCATGCAGGATCCTGCTCTGAACCAAAGGAACCAAATTTACTTACTCCACCAAAATTCATTTCATCTGCTCTTAAATGGTTGTGCTGGTGTTCTATTCTTACGTTAAAAAACTCTTTGGAATCTAATTAAATTAAAATAAATTTTGTACGATATTATTTGTGCAAATTTTTTTCTCTCCATAAAAGTAAAATAAGTTTATATGCGTTAGGCGTTAAGGAAATTGCATTCCTTTATAAATATTGCGATTATTTTAAGTGTAAATTAGTTTATATTGTTTTTCCCTTATTTCTTTTGTTCAGTTCGTTTTCTCTATATTACTGGCAATGCATTCCGATGTTTTTTATACTTAGTTTTTGTAATTTATTCTGTAGTATTTCCTAATTTTAATTTCCTTTCTGACTCGTTCCACCGCAAGTGTTCGAGAACGACAGGTGGATAAAGCGGCAACTAAATATTAGTCACGAAACTTGAAAAATTTATGCTCATGCACTTCACTGCTTGTAAATAAAAACAACTTGTTAGTAAGCACGTAAGATTTTAAAAATTTATTCTTAACTCATCATAAGTTAAATTGTACCTGTATATTTATTCTATCTTAATAATTATTTGGAACAATTTTACTAAAACACAGTTTGTTTCTGGATTTTTATTAGAAGTATTGCAACATTTAGTATGAAATTCTGCATGTAGTAAGGTATTTGATTTGTCTTCTATCACTTCAATTTATTGTTATGAATAGTTGTTAAAATATAAATGTATCAGTATGGTTATTATTGTATGATTGTATTGCTCTGTTAAATTTTTGTGATCACGTTACTGATTTTTCCTCATAAATTTTGGTACAGTAATTTAAGTAATAATTTGCTATTACATTCGCAAGTTTTATTAAATTTGCCTTCTTTTTTTTTAAAACTTTTTTATAAAAAAACTTTTAGTTAATCATTATTCATTTAATGGAGCCATACTTTTATCTATCTATTCATCAAAATAATTTTTTATAATAAATTTTCTTCAATGTTTGGTTTATTTCGTTTGACCTGAGAAAATTTCTTGCTTATTTAAAAAAATTTTTTTTCCTTTTTTGGTACCGAGGAAATATATCCTTCCTAAATCGATGTATTCGGTTTCAATAATGTTCACCTTGATTATTTGAATCTGCTTTTAATATCTTAAATTTATTAACTTCAATGGTTTTTCATATATTAACAATTTTGTGTTCTCTTTCAGTGCCAAGAATAAGAAAATGAAAAACATGAATCTTAGCTGAGACATCCTTTTAACTTTACAGGTAACTAAACTTTCGTTTGAATATTTATTTCTGAAATTTCGAGTTTTTTTAAAATATTATTTGACACTGTGCCAAATATGTTTTGGTCAGAGTTTGCAAATTTTTGACAGTTGATGGTTTTAACCAGGGTTTTATCCATCATGTCAAAAGCCCCTTCTTAACAATAGTCAGAAACCCAAAATGTTGGTGTGAGGATAATTATTAGCTATTATAAATTTGAAGTATTTATACATAAACATACACATAAAATTATAAGTGAGCTATCGATTATATTCTTGAATTATTTTGACATAAAACAATCCTTTTATTTTGACAAATGGTGTCGAAAACCCAAATTTTGGTGTAGAAAGTATTAAATAATTATAAATAAAAATTTGTCAAATAACCATTTATCCAATATGTTAATCCAATCCGTCCCCAGAATAAGATATTTTTATAAATTGAAATTTTTCCAAAGAATTTTAGCATGTTTTTTTTCCCCTTTTTTTTAGTACATTAATTTTTTCAAAATATTTTTGAAAAAATAAATAATAAAAGCAAAGAAAAAAAAATAATTTGATTTTACACAATTTTTGAATAAGTGAGCATATGTGTTTAAAATAATTGAAAACAAAATATAATGAAATAGTAACAATTTATTAAATTAAAGGTCACACACTCATTAACTTACCAAACAAAACACACTCATTAACTTACCAAGTAAAACACAAATCAACATGTACTTTTTTAATAAGGAAAAATTTTACTAAGTGATGCATTTTTTAACAATAAAATTTTTTGTAGGGATCTTTTAAATCAAACATTTCTCTAGAGTTGTCTGAATTTCAGTCAAAACCTCATTCCCACAATTGGATATATTCTGCTCTCCTGCTTATAAGTAATAACAATAAATATTAAGAATGAAATTAAAAATTGAGATAAGACAATTATTGGAAACTACTTTAGTTTTACTTAATCTAAAAAATCTGCCTGAATTGAGGCATAAGAGAATTAAAATCAGTGTTTAAGATTGATAATAATTAACAACTCATAGTTATATCAGTAATACAGGGTGTCTATAAAAGAACTCCGGGGTTTTGAGGCAAAATATTTTAATGAAATAAAAAACATACATACATGTTTTATACATGACTGAAAAGCTTACATTTTCAAGTTTTTTTTTAACACTTAGTAAAGTTCTATATGAGCCCCGTTAGTGGCACGGCAGACGTCTAAACGGTATTCTACCTCTTCCCATGTCCTGGCGAGCATGTCTGGGGGGTCAGAAGGCGGGTGGACGAATGGTTTTGTCATAAGGCGGGTTAACACCATAGTTATGTCGAAAGTTTCTTTGTACAGTAACTAAAGACTTCGTTTCTATGAGCCAAATAACACATTGAGCCTTTTGTTGCGGAGTCACCATCATTTCAAATTTCGCGACGTCATTTCAAGGTCAAGGCCTTGCAGCGCCGCCAACAGTTGATACAAACATTCCCAATTGGTATGAGTAAAACTTTTTGAGCTACTCTTTTCAGAGAAATCGACTAAATTTTGCTATCTTTTATAGTTAGTGAGATATGAATTTTTAAAACCCCGGAGTTCTTTTATAGACACCCTGTATAAGCTGAATAGTTATAATATAGCAAGTAATATTTTTATAATAATTAACAACTCTCAGTTATCTGTAATATAAACTGAATACTTATAATATACCAAATAATATTGATCTTATGTATTAATTATGAGTACCATATTTTTAGAAAAACCAGTTTATAGTTTCAAAAATTTTGGCTATATTTTTTATAATATTATAAATTATAATTATAGTAATCCTAATGCATGGTTTGATATCTTGTAAATGTCCCCAATGACAAAAAGAAACTTGTCCCAGGTTTTTGACAGATTTCAACATTTGACAGATTTCAACACTTTTTGTCCGGTTTTTGACGTGCCATGTCGAAAACCAGTTTTTGTCATCAAAAGCCCAATTCTGGTTAATGACCTGTTAGACTTTTTAACTCTGATAATGAGAGTAACAATAGTAATTGTCTAGAATTTGTATATGTTTATCAGATACATGCACAGTATTTTTTTAAAAACTTTACTGTTTGACCTGTGTTGTGGGAATAAACCATTCAGTTCTTTTCCCATTTATCTTATTATTATAAGTTATTGGATTGTGCATTTTGCTCATGCACATACTTTTTTTTATGCATTTGACAAAAGAAACAAGCAAAATGTTAAATTTGCCTGTTTGCTTTTTTTAAAATTCAAATTACAACGAGTAAGTTATAGATGTTTTCAATGCAAGAGTTAACCAGATTACTGTAAACAGTCATGGTGAATATAAATTTCTAGCTATGAAAGCAAGTTGTTTGTACTATCATGCATATTACCCAACCATGGCCTCATTATTATTTTTTGGTCATTTAATTTTAAACCACCATGAAGAACTCACTAAGATGATACACCTCCCTCCTAACTTCAACACCACAACCAAAAAAGGGCTTTTAGCCATAACAAATTTAACCGTAACAATAATATAACAAATAAAACCTGGCACGTCGGCTGCCAAAGTCGAACTCTTGACCCCTGGATCTCCACAGATTAAGCTGTACTTTTACCTTTACTTTTTTGGTGATTTGATGACTGATGCTAAATTTTTTTGTAAATGGATACAGTTTTTTGTAAAAAAAAGAAATTAAATTTTTAATCTTTCTAAAATAAAATATATTAACGTTTTTTTTTTTTTTTTTAATACTTAAAAAAAAAAAATTGAATATTGTTCCAACTTTCTGTTGCGTCATATCTGATAATTAACATTTTAGTGTGAAACTGACTAATTGGCTAAACAAAGTCTTCAAGCTCGGACTCATGATGAAATTTTCGTATGCTACTTACAAACTAACGAAATATGCAAAAATCTGTTTGGTTTAGCTTTGGATTAAAAAATTTAAAAATTATTAGATGTAGAAAAATTAGGGAGTATGATATCTATTGATTCGTGAATAATATTTTATTTGACTTCTCTTTTCACAAATTGTGACTTTATATCTTCGTAAATTTTGGCTTTGTAAATCTAAATTTTGGGCGAGATCAAGAGCAAAAAAAACCCCAATAGATCTTGGATTCAGGGGTACACGCAGATCTTTAGAAGTGGCTGTCATATCTGTGAATAACTTTAAGCAAGACAGTTAATTCAATGCAAACAAAAACCAAGTATATCCTTTTAATTATGTAATTATTTGATTTATATTGTCAGTGTTATGTTTTTTCAAATGCTATTTACTCACTTATCATATGGTAATTTATTTACAAAGAAGTTATAATTATGCAAATTACTTCTGGTAGTATTATTCCAGTTATATTCAAATGTATTGATTTATATCATTCTGAAAATTAACTTAAAAAAATTGCTTTCACATACTTTAAAATTTCACTGTTTCACCAACAAATTTTAGCCACTATCTCATATTGTTTTTATCATCTTTAGTAAATTAAATTCAATATTTTTGGTCAAAGACTTCAGTTTTATTTAGAAATGTTAATCATCATTTTTAGATTCAATGCATTGGTACGCATTTTTATTGAAATACTTTTTGTTGTCAAGACATATTTTTACCAAATAAAATTGAAATTATTGTAAAAATGTTTTGTTTTAACATGTAACATTGGATATCTTTGTCTTTTAGTATCCAAGATGGATACAATAGAGGGACGCCCTGCCCGTTATGGGCTTGGGGTCAAGGAGCTTCGAGAGCTGATGGATTATCGTGGTAGAGATGCCATTCAAAAAATAAGAGATGAATACTCTTCTGTACAAGAGATCTGCAAGAAACTCTACACATCACCTACTGATGGTTAGTATTTTTCACATTCTCTTGCAACATGAAGCTGCTAATATAATGTAAACATTTGGACAGTTTTATCTAGAAATTCTCTTTCATGACCATTGTTTGTCAGCAGTCATGTTTTTGCTTCTTGAGGATTAACCCCTTGGACTACTCAGAAATTCGGAACAAGCTGTGTCTAACTTATGTTCGCAAAAAGAGCCTAAGCGGCAGAGCCTGAGGGTCGTAACTTTAAATACAATGCTTACGACTAATTGCAAGATAGCTGCACTTGTGTTTACTTCATTATTGTGCTCTTGTGAATTTCAAATAAATTTGAATAAAAAACTTTTTAAAATTATTTTAATTATTACTTATATCAAATTCTGTATAACTAATAATAATATGGTTAATTAATAGCAAAATACAAATAATTTGAAGCGAATCTATTGCAGTAATATTTGTATTGAAATAAATGTTCAGATTGAAATAAATGTATCACCAGACCTAAAAATGTAAAATAGAATCTAAATAAATGATACGATAAGAGCCCATTCAGACGTTCTTGTTTAGTCCGATATTAAGACCACGAGTACGGCTCGCGATAGTCATGTTTGGCCCGAAATGTTTATTACGGGCCAACTTATGATATAAAAGTTTGGCCTAAAATTTTCATCAAGAGTCTAACTCCTGAAAATAATGCAAGGGGTTGAAAATATGTTTGTCTCACTTTGATCTGACATAATGTAGATCATTGGCTTGCAACCAGTGCATGTACTAAGAGGCTATATATCCATACAAAAGCATTGTTACAAATATAAAATTTAAGAAAAAAAGTTCTAATCATTGTTACTACCCATTAACATAAAAAGTGTCTGAGGGTAGCCAAGATTCAGGGAAAAAAATCTGAAATTCCCTTTTTTTGGTCCACAGGTGTTTGAATTATATTGGTTGTTGGAAGTCTTGTTTATAATATCTAAAAAGTATCACTGTGTACCTGTAATTGTTATTTATTGGATAGTTTAGAATTTCTGTAGCCACTTTTTTATTATTCCACTCTTTATAATCAGTTTGTTTGAATTTATTGGGTATCACTTTGTTATCAATTCATTTTTCATACATTTGACTAGTTAAGTGCTTGTCCTCCCTGTAGCATTGTTACCGTGCACCATAAACCAAAATGATTTGAGACTGTTTCTTCTGTTAGAAAGAAGATAACTTAACCGGTAGTGACATATACACATTGCTTTGTCAAAGTAAGTTGTTAAAATTGTAAGAAGCCCTGTTCGAAAGCAAAGTTTGTGAAAACTTTTGATTTTCGCTTTTTTGGTTACATATCTAAAATACATAAAAAGTTTCTACCCTTTAAACCTTATTTATATAATATTGTTTGCTTAAAGAACACAATAATGTATTTGTCTAAAGCCTTTTTTATCTTAAGAGAGGAAGGCGGATAAATTTTAAACTCATTATAAGCATACAACTTTTTCATCTTTAACGTTAGCATTTTGATGATGGTTTGGAAATTTGTCGGACTAGCGAACATTTCCTTATATGCTGTGCTCATTATATCAAGCTTTTACTATATGATGAACTGCTCTATAAATTTAAAAATGAATCCTTTACTCTGTTCTCTTTAACTTGATCAGGTTTATAAATATTCCGAGTGTGCTTGATTGCATTGTTTTAGAAAATTCATAAGGGGAATTTTTTTGAAGTTTTATTTTTTTATGAAGAGATCTTTTTATGAAGTAATGTTCTGTATCTTTTATAAGTATCTTAGTTAACAATACTTAGCCAATTTATAATTTTCCATGAAATTTTTGAAAATATAAATCTCATAAAAGGCATATAAAAAAACATCGCTGACTTTCTATCTTAATTGTATAATATTTAATAAATGTATCAAATCTGTATTTGCTGTTGCTCAGTTAATATTTTTTTAATGCAATTTTTCTTTCAGGTTTGAGTGGTTCTGCAGCAGATATTGAACATCGGCAGACAACATTCGGTGCAAATATCATTCCTCCTAGACCACCGAAAACTTTTTTAGAATTAGTTTGGGAAGCCTTACAAGATGTCACCCTCATAATATTAGAAATCGCAGCTGTAGTGTCTTTAGGTCTTGCATTTTATAAACCACCTGACGATTTGGAATTGGGTGGTAAGATAGAAAAAATCCTCTTTATAATTGTTTTATTACTTAGGTAACTTTGTAGAATTACTGTACTAAACACTGGTTTACTAAACTTCAGCTTCATTATTGATTTTAAAGTTTATTTTTCTCCGATTCTTCTGGTCAAAATATAAAATTTTGGACATAATTTCATTCTTTTTCCTTATTAGTCAAATCTTTTTATTTACAATTTTTGTTTTTTTAATCTTTACAAATGTATGTATAAAATAGTTGATGGAATTCTTATTTCTATAGCCTCCTGACCTTCCATGGTTATTATTTATTTTAGACAATATCAAAAAATTTTTTAAAAATAAAATGAACTTTAAATTGGCTATTTCCTGTTAATTTTATTAAAAAAATTTTTTAAATGCAAAATAAGACCTTAAATTTGTAATTTTTTTAAAAGTTGTAAGCATTGAACTCTCCATGTGATTACCCGCTAAACTGTATAAAACTTTGCTGCCAACACACCATGCTTCGAATCCATAACATGCTGAAAGTTTTCTTCTTTTTAAATGGAAAAAAGTAGTCTTTTCAAAATCTGAAAGTATTTAAATTATATACAAAGAACAGTGGTCCAATTTTATTATTATTTAGTATTATTATTTTCGCAATGTAAACCTAAACGATCAAGGCATCTTTTGGCAGAACCCTAGCATTATATGAAAAAAAGTTCAGTAACAGCTGTGAATATTCTAACCTAAGAAAAAACTATTATTTGAATTCAAGGTTATTTTGAAAATATTTGAGGTATAGAATGAAATGTTTTAAATTATAAATTTTTTTTCTTCTTGGTGCATGACTAGGCTAAAAAAGAACAAAATAAGCTGAATACTGCAAAATAAGCTGAAACTGTCATAAATTTTGAGTATAGTTATCAGAGAAACTTTATTCTTTTTTCTTTTTTAGTTATTTAATTTTGAATTGAAAAGCTTGAACTAAATTGAATTGAAAGCTTTATAAATGCAGTTTTTTTTTGCGTAATGTATTTGATATATTTTTATTGAAAAAATATTTAATTTTGCTACTTTTTCTCATCGACTTTTTAAATAATTTCATACAATCAACCAAACTAATATAATAAATTATTTTTGATTGAAAAGCAAATTCTAATTCTCTGAACCCCTGTAACTCTTTCTATGGAACTCTAATATTTTGCAAAACATCTTTTGGTAATTGCTAACATAGAAGCTTAAGATATTTTTTTAAAATTTATTATTTTTTGTTGTTGTTGTTGTTTTGTTCTGTTCCTACAATTTTCTTATAAGTAAATTTTCAGTATGCATATGTATTTTTTGATAATCTGTAGGCAAGTTTACAAGGTTAATTTTTTAAAACTGCATATATCACCCAAGATATATTGTAAAATATTATTGTTTTCGCTTTTGTTTTTCAAGTAAAATTTTTTTTTATTTATTGCTTTCAAAATTTCATCATTGTTATTTTTAATGAACTTATATTGCTTAAAACTTTATTCCTTGCATATTGTGTTAAATTCTAAACTTCTTTTTTTGTTCAAAATGTTTTTGTTTCATCAAATACAATTTAACAAGCATTATCCTTTTATCAAAATAAGGGATCATGCGTGATTAATGAATTGAAATCCATTTCTAGGTTCTCATGATGAAGGGGAATCTGAAGCTGGTTGGATAGAAGGTGCAGCCATTTTAGTATCTGTTATAATTGTTGTTCTAGTTACAGCATTTAATGATTACAGCAAGGAGAGACAATTTCGTGGATTGCAAAATCGGATTGAAATTGAACACAAATTCTCAGTTATCCGTGGTGGTGAGCTCAATCAAATACCTGTTAGTGATATTGTAGTGGGAGACATCTGTCAGGTGAAATATGGTTAGTTTTTTTTTTATTCTAAAGAAATTTAGATTAATAATTATTGTAATATATTGTTGGAATATATTGTTGTAATATATTATTAGAATAAAACAGTAATAAGAACTTGGAGTTCTCCTCAAACCTCTGGCTGAAGTACACAGAAAAGTTTAAAGATAATTATTATTCTATTTAACAGAATAATATATCTTTTTGTGTTAATATAAAAGCTCTTACCAAATAAAAGTCAATTAGAAAGGATCTATTTTTCAGGAATTTTCAGCTTAGTTAGGTAATATTGCTTGTAAAACATTATAATTTTAATTCTCCATTTATAAATTTTAACAAGTTATCATTGGAGTTGTTAAACAACAATTTCAAAGCTAGGATTAGCTTTCTTAAGAATATGTTTTACATTAAAAGGTTAAATATCTGAGATATAGTTATGAATTTTCTTTTGGATCATTGAACATTACATGATAAATGGTCAAAAGAAATAAAAGCTGGTACTTTGAAAATAGTTTGATAGGCACATTATAAAGCTTTTTTTAATTTTTTATTGCCCTTTACTATTTTTCCACTGTTTCTTCTCATAAATAATTTATTACACAATTCTTTATATAGTTACTGAATAATTATCTAAATTATTTGTAATAGTTAAGATATTATACAATAATATTTAAATATTTTGTCGTGTATTGATTTTATTCTACTTCTTATACTTATACAGAATATACTTATACAGAATCAAAAATTTAAATAATTTTTCAACTACTAAAATATGAAATATACTCACTTTAAAGTTTTCATCTGTTATTTTCCTTTCTTGAAGTCCCCTCCCTTTTCTTGAGTTCTCCATGTGCACTCTGAAAACCTCTTAAAATTTTTAAGGTACTCATTAAGAATATGTACTATAAAATTGATTAATAAGCTACTAATTTATGTGATATAACCGGGTATGTTTTTTACTAATGACATGAGTACTTCATTGCATCAAATTATTTATAAAGATATTTTTATCTTTTAACTATAGGTGATCTTTTGCCTGCTGATGGTGTAATTATACAAAGTAACGACTTAAAAGTGGATGAAAGCTCACTAACTGGAGAATCAGATCATGTAAAAAAAGGTGAAAATCTGGATCCTATTTTATTATCAGGTGAGTTTTTCCAAGTTTCTGTTTATAACTTTACTCTTGTAAAATTTCAAAAATTGAATAAGAAGTTATTTTTTCTGCTTTAATCATTTTACCCTTTAACATATAAAATTTTTCTCATTTCACTCGATTGATAAGATTTTGTGTAAAAAATAAATTTTATAAGTTTATCTAATAATTTTTAAGGTGACTTTTATTTGGTGCAAGGAAAATAATAAATCATTTTATATTTCTGCTTGAATAATAAAGTAGATTTTTTGTTTTTATATTTAATAAGTATCTGAATTTGATAATGCCTGAAAAAAATAGAGACGCTCTAAAAACATAAGATTCTTCTAGAATAGTGAATTTTAATTGTTTTTTTTATTTTTACATAAAATAGTTATTTTTTTATTTTTCAAGCATACTTTATTTTAAACTTGATATATTTTTGGCCTAAATATAACTGAATAAAAATAATTATACTTTTTATTCCAGTGGATTTTATTTAATTAATTTTATATTTTTATGTTTATTTTAACATTTTTAAAAGAAAATACTATTCATTATATCTCATTAGTGAAAAGTGCATATTATTCAAAACAATGAAAAATGGAGTAAAAATAATGAATTTTTGCTTCAAGTAAACTTTTGCATGTATTATTCTTATGTATTTGTCTTGTTTTTATACTTCTGTATTTGCTTTATGTATTTTGCATTGGCAAAATATTATATTCCTGGACTTTGGCAAAACCTTTGGTGAAGAGAGAGAGAGCAATTTAGACATTTGTCATGCTATCTAGATGGAAAAGGTTTTTCTTTTATGGCTTCCGGGGCTAGTACCCCCTGAAGACGTCAGCTTCAGTTGTCATATTTATTCATTTTTTTTCTTCATTTTTCATTGTTTCTTTTGTTTCAATTCCTTTTGTATTCTCAGCTGCTTAGCGCGTTTTTCCACTGGAAGTATTATTTTTAATTGCTTTTATTATTTTGAATTCCTTTCTTAATATGCATATTATTAGCATGATTATCTGTGAAATACACGATACATGAACTAATATTTAAAAAAAGAAAATAATTATAAAGCTTTGTATCTGTTTTTATTATGCATTTGATGTCAAGTCAGAAGTAGGGTAAATTAAGAATTTAAAAGAAAAATAATTATCAATATTTTTTTTATCGTTTCTAGATGTATTTATTTTCAAATGCCAAATATGCCCAATTAAAAGATTAGGAAACAACTATTCAAAAGTATTACATTGTGTTTCATAAAACTAAATATTTCATATTCTAATGCAAAATTGGCAATTATAAAAACATATTATATCACTGTTGTGTAATACAATCTTAGTTCTCATTTGATTCGTAAAAATTAAAAGAAAAAGTGGATAAAATGAAATGAGAAACTTGAGAGTATTTAAATACAGCTAAAATGTCTGCAAGTTCACCTAACCATTTGTAAATATAAATTAGGATTTTTTTAAAAATAAAATTGTTTTACAAGCTTTATATGTTGTACAGTTTTATTTGATTTTATTTATATATTAACATATTTTCATAGCTATTTTAAATAACTAAATGGTTTATAACTTTTTATCAGGGACTCATGTTATGGAAGGAAGTGGGAAAATGTTGGTGATAGCTGTAGGTGTCAACTCTCAAGCTGGAATCATTTTCACTTTACTTGGAGCTGCTAAGAGTGACGACGACGAGCAGAAAAAGATACAGAAAAAAGGTTTTTATGTTTGCTTTCGTAATTACTCATATATTTTGTTCTGAATTTGCTTAACTAATTCCGTACTATGAAAGTACTTAGTAATCTTAACACTACAAAAATATTTTTTGATTGATTAGACTTGTTATCTGGTCTTTTATGTTTATTTATGTATGCATGTTGATTAGTTTTACTATTAGGTTATACTTATTTTACTTCTGTATTTTCTAACCTACAATATATTTTGATACCTAACCTTCCTTTTTTGTTTTTTATCCATATTTTTGTTTTGTTGATTTTTTTTAATGATTCATCTAATTCCGTGAAACTTATAAATGTGATCCAGTCATTAATATTCTTTTCTCCTTCATTTTTTGTGAAACAATATAGAAGCCAAAAAAGCTCGCAAAAAGAAGAAAGACAATTCAGGTGACTAAATAGTTTTATCATTGCTTTATATCCTCTTTTTTTTATCGCTTTGTTACTTTAAACTTCTTTCATTCTCTTTTGCTCAGCTTTACTTTCTTATATCAGTGAATAAAATCTTTCGCTGCACTTTGCTCGTCTTAGCTTCTATAATTTTCCATCGTTTCTTACTTTTAACTCTTCTAAAAGTAAAGTGGGTGCATATGCTTTGTCAGTTCCCTTATCTCTGGTACAATGATGCCTCTATCGTGCATTTTAATGGCATTCTATCTGACTACTTCTTGTATTTGTTGGATATGCAAGGAGATTTTTCTCACATTGTGTGGGGTTATAACTTATTAAGTTATAACTTATAAATTAAAGAAAACTACTACGTCCAATTTCTGATTTTTTCCCCTCTATATGCCATTTTCCTTACATAACAGCCCTCTTTTAATCTGATCTAATAGTGTATAAAAATAGTGATTTAAAGTCAAAATTGATCAAATTCTTAATTTGAGGACTTTTTATCATAATAAAATGAAACAAAGGGAGTATATATTTTAAAAGAATAGTAAACAATGCTAAGTTAATAATTTTTCACTTAAGAATTTTATTGTTTTTTTTCTTCAAAGTATTTTTTACTTTAATTAGATTATCTCTATATTCAATAAAAAAAACTTGAGTGTAATCCACACAGAATAAGTTAACTAAGTTGACAGACTTAGTTAACCAGAAAATGGCAAAACATTAGATTATCTGCAATCTTAAGATTTGAAATGTTTGACATTCTTTTGAATTTGCAATATGTGCCAGTAATTTTTGATTTCAAAATTAGTACTTCAAAGTTATAAAATAAATAAAATGAAAATACAGTGCCCGCCGTTTATTAAAATCACTTTCGTTTTATGCTCTTTTGATTTTATTAAGCGGCTGATTTTATTAAGAGGCGATTCAACATTTGAAAAAAAAAAATATTTTTTTGTATTCTAAATGCGCAGACTTTAAAAACTGAAATAATGACAACATTAATGTTCTATTTTAACTAATTTAATTATTTTAATAAAGTAAAACCCTACATAAGATTAAATTTATAAAATTATTGCAAATAACCGATCAATGGTTACTTGAGTTGCAGTATTTAAAATTAACCTTTCAACATCATTTGAGAGTTTATACAAGTTTTTATAGTTTTCGATATTTCCTCCTCTTTGTTCTAAAGCTTGCCGCAATACATTAACTGCTTTTCTGACTTCCATTGAAGATGGCACTGATGAGTTTATTTCATCTTCTGAGTCTGATTCCTTCATTTCTTGATTGAAAATAACTTAGCAATTTTTGATGTCTGTAACAATTTCAGAATCAGATTTTTCTCCTGTGTCTGCATGTTATCGTCAATAGCTAGGGAACATGCGCACAGGTTTTGGAAATCTATTCATGTTCTCTGTTAAGATAGATAACAAAAGAAACTTCTCTCCCTTCTATGGTTCATTCAATAAAAAATAAGATAAGAATTCGACCCCCTGTTGAATGAGATAGGTTTTTCCAAACTTCATTCAAGCCAAGGAATTGACATTGATTTCTATGAACTCGCCGCTTACCACCCACATTTTTCCTTAACTCTCACACTATGAATATCGCAGGAAAATGCTAACCACACCAGTTTCACAGTCTTGTGAGTAACTGTTGCTTCTTCTAAAAAAATCTTTAAACTTCGAAAAAATAAAATTTTATAAATAAGAACAAAAGAAGCTGAAATATTGTACTTTTGATTTATTAGGTAGTCAAAATTTTGATTTTAAAAAGCGGCGGCATTGATTTTATTAAAGGATGCTTTTTAACATGTATTAATATTGTAACGATTCGGTTCTTGCCGATTTGATTTTATAAAGCGGCTGATTTTATTATCCAGTGATTTTATTAGCGGCGGGCACTGTAGATATATTGATGCTGTTGAACCAAAATGGTTGCTTATTTTTCATCATAGTAAGACTTTAAAATTTTCACATATTGTAAGGTCATTTAACTGATTCTTTCTATAGTTAATGTCTTAATTGAACTGCGTTTAAATTCTTTACAGCTTGTTTGTGTTTAAACTTCTCCTACTTGATCCCTGTATGTACTTGAACACTTGTATGACTGTTAAATTTTGGAAGTTTGAGGGAATTAAAAAGGAATATATATGTACATTCAATGTCTGATAATAATTTTTTGTCTGGCAAAAACTATGCACCAACTGAGCAATTCTTTTCTTAGAATCAGCTTTTAAATTCAGTTTTATATTTTTCAGCTTAAAAAGTTTATGCAAGCTATTTGCATTGATTTCTCTTTTTACCTTGCAAAAATGTTTTACAATAATTGTGTTATTTCTTATTGTCTTCATGAAATATCTCTGTTTTTAAGCGAAATATAATTCTATAGCTGTTGACGTATCTCATGTTTACAATACTGTCAGTGTATAACTAGATGTTTTCAATGCATCAAATTTTATGCCTAACAAGTTTTTTTTTTTTTAAATTTAACCTTTTTATTTATTTATTTATTTTTGCTGCTTTCTATTTTTCTTAACTTACTTGGTCTTTGTTATAACCAGCTGAACACATGTATAAGATTTTAATTTCTAGAAAGTTGAGCAGTTAAAACTGATTATGTATGTATATTTCATATCTTTTTATAATTTCTTATTTGGCAAAACAATGCACTTCCTTAATAAATCTTTTCTTAAATCAGTATTTGAATTTTTAAAAAATATTTTTGAGCTTAAAAAATTGAAGCAAACTTCGATGATTGTGTCTTTAGAAATATTTCTGTTTTTAAACAGAATATAATCTCTATAGCTGTTGATTTTTCTAATATTAATGTGTAGTTAAATATCTTCATTGCATCAAATTTTATGCCTTAAGTTTTTTTTTTGTGTGTATATATTTAACCCTTTTATTTGTTATTTTACTTTCCATTTTTTAAGCTTTCATAACCTTATCTAATCTCATTGCTTTTTTTATTATGATTATTTAATATACAAGAATACTGTGTCTGAAACTACCTCAAGGAAAAGATATAAGTGATGACAAATTTATGATTAAAACTTTTGAATTTCTTTCCCAGTGAAAAACCATGGGAAAACTGAGCATTTTTCGCCTTTTCTTTCTTTTCTTTATTGAAATTGTTGCATAGAGATAAGTGTAGTAAATAGATTTAATATGGTTTCTTAAACAACAGTCCTTCCATAAGAACTTTGTTTAATGGAAATATAATTCATTTTTTATTATTCTGGAGGAAATTAAATTATGAACTATACGACTGTTAACACAGTTTAATCTATTTCTAAATTTGTAGGAGCCAGTTGTTGCGGATAATCTGTATTCAAATCATTATTAAGAATGAAAAAAAAATTTAATTCATGGTTTTCCAAAATGAATTACCCCTCATCTTACTACATGACACCCGAATGCTGTGTAGTGATATTATTATTAAAACTTTTTACTCACTTTTTGCACTAAATAAGTTCATAATATCTTTGAAAGTAAGTAGTAATTACTCTTTTGATACTCTTTTGTTTGGGTGGTCGTACAAAAATTGCTAAACTGTTGATGATGCCAGTAATTTTTAAATAATTGAGGTATTATAGATATTTTGGCAACAGATCTAGTCCATTAATTAAGCATCACTGGCATCAATAATAGTTTGATTTGGCATGCAAAATAGACTACCTTATTTTCATGTTATTGATACTTATATCATTATTAATACTTCATTATTATACTTTTATATTATACTTTTATATTATTAATGCTCTAATATTAATACTTATTATCAGTTCTATATTAATAATGTCTTATAAATTACATTAAAGGAACTAGTGGATTGGATTTCAGAGATTAGTTGCATTAACTATGTTTTTATTTTCACTACTTACTTCTGTAGTTTCTGTTTCATAGTCTAGCACATAGGAAACATGCATTAAAAAATACTGCAAACTCTAAAAACAGTACCTCTGATTTCAGAAGTAAAACAGGAACATTTTTGCCCTTGAATTTGAAAGGTACTCTGTACCTCTAAAATTTAGGGGTACAACGTGACTCTTTTATACTTGTGCACTGCTTATTGAAACACATATTTCTATGATACATGGATCCCTTGTATTTTTTTATCTGTGTACTCTTTGATCATAAATGTATTTAAGTGATTGCGTATTAATGTTTCTAACACATTTACATGTTCATATTTTGCACCACTTTCATAATCAGCTTTGTACACTGGCTGGAAATTGACAAAACTTAATATAATGATATGAATAGCATTAACTCACTAGATGTCTTCATTGTTTACTAAGTTTGGATCCATTTTACTATAAAAAGTGTGGAAGTAACAACTGCTGTTGGAAATGTATGCCATAAATGAAATATGAGAAAACAATGCTTATGTACTGAACACTCTCTGCATGCGTACGCCTGTCTCTTGTATTTGTGAAAAAGAACATCGCTGTTTTCAAGGACAAAAATGTGGCAGTTGGGGACAAAACTTTTCTCCTTAATGTCCTTTTGCGCCATTTTCGAAATAAGCATAGGCAGCTTTAGATAGGCGAAATTTTCTTAAATTTTCTTTTAGAATTGATTTTAATTTTTCATTCACTAATATATTTTTGTTAAGTCATACCTTTTGCTAATTTAATTGAGGTCTCTTTTGTCTGTTTTATTACCTTAGTCTGCCTTACTTGAATTACAGGTTTTATTTTGTAAGTTTTTATTTTTTATTTATTTATTTTTTTGTTTGGAATTACAATTTTGTATCAATATTACATGTAATATAAAATATTTTGTTCATTTTTAAATACTATATTTTCTAACCTATCATTCTTGTTGCTAAGAAGTTTAGGAACTTGTTGTAATTTAAATTATATAGTGTTTAATTTAATACTTTTCAATCCTTGAAATGGTTTAAAAAATTAGATAAAAAGTAGTTACTAAATTTGCAGTATTGAAAACAGTTTTCTTAATTGATTAAATACAATCTTTTGAATTTTTTTTAAATTCCACAAGCATTTCTTTATTTACATTCTTCTTGTAATATCATGTCTGAAATACTTAAAATCTGCTATTTTGAAGTTAAAATTAATGATCATTAAATTTAAAAGGTTCTCTTGGAACTGGGGAAAATCTAATCTTGTGGTATTAACGGAGAGTAAAAAATTTTCATTTCTTAAAGCATTTACTTCACTCTTGTGTTTATAAAAGTTTAAGTAACTTTAAGGTTTAAGTAAGTAAACCTTTTGAATGGTTTTCACTTTCCCAAAAATTTATAAAGAAGCTCCTGATCAAAAATTTTTTTTATTGTCTAAAACTTGTCCTTCACTGCATGTTCTAATAGTAGTATTCCTAGTATTATCACACTTGAATTCTGTAGTTTAATGCTGAAATTTTTGTTAGCTTAAGAAAATTATATGTGCACATATCACATAGTTTTAGGTAGGTCCCTTTGGTGTTTTTAAATAGTTGTTATAAAAATAATGTTCTGCTATTTTATTTTCTGCACTGACAGTGTGCTTCATGCACTTTGAAGGATTTTTTTAAAAAAAATCCTGTTTTTGCATGATTGTTAAATTTGTATAATCACGATTATTTTTCTTTGATTTTTCACCAATGCTTATAGCCATTTTATTTTCACTAACAGCATGGCATAATGATGCTAAGAACACTACGGAATGTTCACCCTTGACCGTCCCTGTGTCCATTTCAGGTGATCAAATTCCTTGCAATATTCTATTATTTTTAGATATCACTGAAAGTATTTTGCATGGGAGTAATTTGAATAAAATTATTGCTTGCCATGTTTGTGCCAAAGACAATCACTTCTGCTGTAATACAGATATTTAACCCAACTGAATTTAATTCAACGGAAGTAACTGAAGTTTGGTTTCGACATCTGTGTAATTTTTTTATTATAAATAAGTATGAATAAGGTTTTAGTTATTGTATCTTTAATGTCAAAAAGGCATAAAAAAATTATTTTTAGATTTTGCACTAATGAAGAATGCCTTACTCAATAATTCTTGGTATTTGCTAAAATATTTTCAAATTTTGCAAACAATTTTGAAATTGTGTACTAAATTTGCTTTAGAATTTTTAATGAATATATTAAATTCAGATTTTTCATGCTTTTTGTTTCATTCCTCTGCACTTATATTTAATATTGTTTTTCTGCTGTCTTTCCACAATACTGACCCACGCATATATAAATTTAAATTTCTGCACTTTATTGGCTTATAGCTTAAATTTACTAAAAGTTCTTTTTAATGTTAATTTTGTCTTTTTATTCTTCCATGCAATCTCTTCATAATAATCTCTTCAAATTGATTAAAAACAACATTTAAAAGTAGTTAAATTTTATTAGAACTTAAGCATTGGGTTTCATTAAAAGTTTACTATTTGAGGTTTTTAACGTTACTGCTTATCGCTGAGGCCGGTAGTCTCTTTTGCGAACGTCTGTCCATGGACTGAGGGGTTTGCTGTTAGGCTAAAATTAATTGCTTAAATATGAATGCATTATTTAATAATGAACTGTAAAGTAAATAACATGTTCATGTAAAATATATACTGTATATATATTTTTTTATTTACATACTTGATTTATTTAAGTTTTTTCTTGATTAAATACATTTTTACACAATTTCTGCTATTTCAAGTTCAGTTAAAAATTTTCAATGATTGGATAGTGTAACATCTATCAGATTTAACTATCAATTGAAAACTGTACTTTACCAAAAATAAAACTCTACCACTTACTGTAAACAAACACTATATGCTTATTTTGAAGAGTGTATTAACGCGTGTGATACGGGAACATTTCTTTCTCCTCATGTTTACATTATTAAAAGCCAAGTGCATGTGAGTCCTATGTCTCTAATTTCAAGTAGAATGCCGATCAACATGTATCTATTGACATACAATGTCATTGTGTACCAAATATATTTTTTGGAGCATTCTAGAACACTGTGGAAATTATGTGATAGTGTGAAATGAACGAGAAATCACTTTGGCACGATAGCGTGATGGCTGGGAGATGAAAAGTGTTTCATCCTGACATGCATATGCAGCAATCGGTACAAAAGAATTAAACATTGTCTTTATCACAAAAGATTATCTTGTCATTTTAATTATTGCATAATTTTTTGCCGTTCTTTCACATTTGCACAAATTCAAACAAATTAACATGAACTAGCGTGATGGCCAGGAGATGAAAGTGTTTTCACCCTGGCATGCATATGCGGCAGTCGATGCGAAAGAATTAAACATTGTTTTTAATCAATTTTGTCACAAAAGATTATTATCTTGTCATTTTATTTATTGCATCATTTTTGCCATTCTTTCTCTTTTGCACAAATCAATCGTATGGTCATTGCTCTACTTAAACAACAAATCTATTTATATTGTTTGCATGTAATTTCTTTGAATTTTACAAAAAAAAATTTCTTTATTAATTGCAAATGAGTCTTATATAGGTATTCTGTGCTTTTTTATTTATATTTGAATATTTATTATTAATTAATGTTCTCACTGAAATAGTTTTTGATTAATAAATTTTTGCAACATAGCTCCAAGGTATATTTTTTCCATAATAGAGCTATTTTAATATATTTTACATTTTGTATATAAGTTTTTAAATACAGTAACGTCCCAATTATCGGAGTTAATATGGACTAAGACTAAATTGGATAACCAATAAAATTCGGCTTAAGCGAAGAGTATAAAAAAGAAAAGAAAAAGAGTAGGTATAAATATATATATTTAACAAATACAAAATTTATACAAGTACACCACATACAATTGATATTATAATTAAAAAGCTTACTTAAAAAAGTCCTTAATCGTTTTTTGTTTTACATTGCTTTAGCGATGTTTAGCCAATTTTTTAGAGATAACAGGAAGGCTGGTGTCGCCTCTTGTTGTTATATATATATTCAATAGCACTTTCGATAGCGTTTAGTCCATCTGTATAAGAGATTTTTTTAAGTTGATTTTAATTGCCACATTCACCACTGTGTTTCATTATTGAGGATGTTAAGGATCATTTCATCAGAATTCTTGTTTTGTCCGCCAGCTTGTTTTCCTTAGTTTTTGGAACATAAAATTCAGAATTTTTTTCCGGCGGTGATTTTTAAAATAACAAATAAACTAGAACAAAAAAAATTTAAGTATTGGATGGCTCCGTTAAAGCGGAAACTCGGATAATCGGGACTCTACTGTAATGCAATTGAAAGAATTCTTATTTTGTTTCATTGCTGTTAATTTGTTATTTCATTTGAATTTTGAAATTAATTTTATTGCTGAGTGGTATAAAAAAACTTATTATTTCTCGTTATTTTCTTTTTAATGAAAGTAATTTAAATCTGTATTGTTTAAACATTTGTAGAATTCATATTGTTAAACTTTAACTGTGTGAAAGTCATTGTTTATGCATCTATCTGATCTATCTACATGAAATGAGGATTTGTTTTAACGACTATATTTAATATTTTTCTAAGAAATCTATATGAAATATAAGAGCATACTTCGTTTTATGAAATTTATCCCGGATAAGAAAACATTAGAAATTTATGGTTAAATAACTTTTTGGAAGACTGAACTCCTGCTTAATCTGCGCCCAATCTGTATAATTGAAGGCATTAATCTTTATTTCCGAATGTTAAAAACGTGAGTGAAACTTAAGTGAATTGTTTTTAAAGAGATCAAACTTTTCAATTTTAAGTACAATTAATTTATATTATGACAGAAAGATGTTATTTGTTCTTGTCAATAAATGTTTTCACATTTACTTCTCTTTTTTTATTTAATATTTTTTACTTGATTTTAATCATTTTACTTAATTTTAATTTTTACTTATTTAATAGTTTTTACTTAATTTTTTTCTGTACTTTTGTTATTATCTTATTTAAGGTGGGAACACAGATATTAGGCCCCCAGGATAAAATTTATTAGGAACCTCTACCTCAAAACACAAAAAGTCTTATTTTCATGTTATGTAAGATTTGAAATAGCCTTTTATTCAAAATTGCAGTTTAGTATTCATTCAAATATTTTTCAATTCTCTTTTTTTTAATTTTGTGTATTTTTGTAGTTTTCAGCATTCCCTTGTCGGCAAATTACACCCTTTCCTTAATGCTTGTGCTAGATTTTTAACAGAAGGTAGCAATTGCTAATAAGTGTGCCAATTTTTGTTTACCTTCACAGTTTTTTAGTTTTTGCTAATAAAATTGAAAAGAATGGTGCTTCTCTTAAGTTCTTCATAATTACTATTATTCCCATTGTTTTTCTATATAACTTAATATAGCCTGTTATCATCTACAGGGTGCATAGCGTTTTTAAAAAGTGCTTATTTTTAGCACTTTTTAATTTATTAGGAACCTCTACCTCAAAACACAAAAAGTCTTATTTTCATGTTATGTAAGATTTGAAATAGCCTTTTATTCAAAATTGCAGTTTAGTATTCATTCAAATATTTTTCAATTCTCTTTTTTTTAATTTTGTGTATTTTTGTAGTTTTCAGCATTCCCTTGTCGGCAAATTACACCCTTTCCTCAATGCTTGTGCTAGATTTTTAACAGAAGGTAGCAATTGCTAATAAGTGTGCCAATTTTTCTTTACCTTCACAGTTTTTTAGTTTTTGCTAATAAAATTGAAAAGAATGGTGCTTCGATTAAGTTCTTCATAATTACTATTATTCCCATTGTTTTTCTATCTAACTTAATATAGCCTGTTATCATCTACAGGTTGCATAGCGTTTTTAAAAAGTGCTTATTTTCGATTTTCATTTTTTAAAAGCCCTTATGGGTGCTTTTTACCATGGGTGTTTTTAAAAAGTGCTTAATTTTCCCTTTTCTTAAATGTGATATTTTTCTTTACCGTATTGATTTTCTCCACAAATTATGCACAAAGACATTGTCCTGTTCAACTTTTTCACAATTAATTCAACCCCAATCTATTTCGGCGCCCCGCCGGTCTGTAGTGTGTGAAAACACCATTTGTTTTACATGTTTGATGAAATACTTGTGCTTTCGCACTTGCGTGTACTGAGCTGGATTCAGTGGTAAAGATTTTTGACTCTCGTGTGCAACCCTGCTCCATTTTGCAAGGGATTCTCAATTTCAGACTTAATTTTCCGCCCTCTGTAATAGAATCAAAAAATCTCTCGAATTTTTGCTGATTACAGGGACCAACTAAACATTGCCAATTTTTTTTCTCTATTAGTGATAGAAAATTTCATTTCTCTTGTTAATTTCATTGTTTGTGACGTGCCATCGTCTTCGTCACTGTAAATAAAACTGGATAAAACCATCAATTGTCAAAAACTTGCCAACCCTGTCTAATTATGATATTTTTCAAAGTGCTTAAAAATATTTTTTGAGTGCTTGAAAAGTGCTTAAAAGGTGCTTATTTTTTGTTGAAAAATTTGGCTACGCTCCCTGATCTATATACGTCCCCAACTCGATGTATAAAATATACATCGAGTTGGGGACGTATATAGATCAGGGAGCGTAGCCAAATTTTTCTAATCAGAAAATTCTACAGGAATTTAAATCAGAAAAATCTACAGGAATTTAAAATCAGAAAATTCTACAGGAATTATTCTGTTTGTAAATGTTTTTACCATTAATCCTAGCCGGGCTTTCTTTCATTTTTAGAAATAATAGGCTTAGTTCTCAATATCTCATACTTAAAGCATCATTGAATGCTGCTTACCTCCAGCTTTTGTGCTGTAAAAGATAACATGCAACTAGTTCGGTAGTATTCTAGGTTTGAATTTTATTCTCGAAATGTCTTTGATTCTTATCTTTAGAAATCGTGAACCGCAGAAGGTAAAATACACCCTTAAAATATTTCTCTATTTTTTTTTCAAATTAATTTTTTTCATTGTATAAAAGATATGTGACAATAAAGAGTATTTAGTGTCCTTGCTAAGACTGCTTTTACCCAATTTCACCAAAAATAAGCAAATGAAAACTCTTTCCCTCATTACCTAATACAGGACTGATTGTGCTCCGGAAAAAAATCGGATTTCCGGATTTTTCGCTAATAGTGATCCAGAAGTTTCCGGAAATTGAAGGTCCAGCCGTTTCAAAAAATTATTGATCACAGAAGTTTCGGGAAATCAAATTTTCAAAGGTGTAACTTAAAAACGCAATTTATTTTATTTGTTTGTAAGGGAGAGCCAGATACTTTATTAGCTTATATTCATGATTAATATTAATTTTTTATCAGTAAATAGTTATTATAATCATTAACTCAAGAAAGAAAGACATATTAGTAAATTTTAATTACTTCTCCAGGTCATCATAGTTATGTGTAAATGGTATAGGTATGTGTAAATTTTAAATATATTTTAAGTGAACTAAGAAATATTGAGAAAAAGGAAAAAGACCTTGTTTAAAATTTTTTCAATTTAAACTGCTTTTTTTTTTAACTCAAGAAATTTTCCGGAATTTTGACTTTGGCTTACAATCACCCCTGCTAATATTTGAATGGCTTCTGCACTCTAATTCTTGGAAAATATCTTTTCATAAGTGTACAAAGAATTTAAACACTAATGAAACAAGCGCGTACTGGCATATATTTCTTTTTACTTTATAAATATGCATTTAAATAAATGTTCTGAAATTTTATTTAAAATTTTTTTAAGGATGTTAATTATCTGTTTTATGCGATGCATGCAGCAATTATCCTTGTCTTTCTCCTTGAGTTAGCCTTGGTGTTTCTTTTAGTCAATTAAAATAGAATTGGCAATGGAAAAAAAATGGGTTGTCATACACTTCGCAAAAGTTTTTGCAATAATATATAAATTTATATGTCACTGGCATCTTTAAGAAATAAATTTTTTTTTTTGCAATTTCTTTATTAAAAATGGATTAAGAGAAGAAGATGCCTTATCACGTTTCCTTTTACAACGTAGCCCTAGAATAAACACTGAAGTTACTATCTATAATGAATGCATATAATAATGTAACATGATTGCTGGAACAGAGAGATTTAAAGGATGCATTTGATAAATTTAAGAAGTCAACAGAGAAATTTAACCTTAAAATAAATGTAGAAAAAATATATGATTATTACTAAAGACAGACGAATGAATACAACAATACTTTGAAGTTGATACTTATAAATTTGAAATTGTACAAAACTTCTGTTTTCTGGATTTTGTAATTTGCTTTAGTAACAACGTGAAAATAGAAATTAAAAGAGGAATACTATCAACAAACTTGCATAAGTGGTTGTGAATCCTCCCTTAGCTCAACATTGTGATGTACTGCATGTGAACAAAAAAAAACAGGAGAAGGAAGAAACAGACGGAAATTAATTGCAGGTTCATTATTCCAGATGTGTTAGGTACATGGACTAAGACTTGACGTAGAGAACTCCTTTACCCATCTACTGGATGCATATTCAACAAGTATAGTTTGTTGCATACAAATCTCAGCTGTACACCCGCTACCATGGGCAGATACAATAAACAGTTAATTGTAAACTAGTACGACAACTACTATAAGCACACCTATGCAGTACAATTCGCTGTAGAGGAAGCATTACAACTTGGTTCAGTTCTCTGTAGATGAAGCACAATTAGGTTCAAATAGCTTTAAAAGAAGCATAATACCTACATTAGTCATGAACAGGAAGAACATTGCATTGTTGAAAAATAAATAGATCTGTTTAACTGCTAGCAATTCAAAGTAATCTTAAAATTCCAAGTTTCCACCCAAAGCTCCATTCACAGATACAATTCATATTACCCATGTGTGCAATCTGCAAAATATCTGGCAGGAGAAATTAGGCTGATTCTCAGTGTTAAAATGTCCAGGATACGAAATTCTACAACATCAAGTCATAGAGGTTGAAAACCATAGTGTCTGTAAAATCCGGGTTTCCATCATCTCAGTTGTTCCTCTGCTCATATCTACCGGTAGTAACTTCTGCCTATTGCAAAGTTAAAAGGGAAGAGAGTGAGAAACAGGCACCCTGCTATATTTATCCTACTATTGAATTTGCATAACATTGATTCTAACCACTTAATACCCCTGCAAACCTCTACATGTTTTTTTTTTTCAGTTTGCAGATTTTAAATCCATTTTGCGCTTTGACGATTGTAGTTGGTGCGTCAGATGAGATTTTTTAAGTAGTTAAAGATAAGTTTTCTTTCCATGGATAATTGTTTACTTATGTTTACATTATTTCAAAAAGTATGTACTCTAGAAAGTTTAAAGAAACTTTCATGTTAGAATGTAAACATGTAAATAAATGATTTTTAGTAAACACAATATCTTTAGGTACCTTAATGAGCTTTTCAAAATAAAGTAGTATTATACTTTCTGTTAATTATGTTTTGTTACCTTACAATTCTATTGAACAATTGCAATTTTCTGTATGTATTGAGAAGAAGAAAAAAAACAATTATTAAAAATGAATACTTATAAGGGGTGGTTAACTTTTTTTTTTGTTTAATGTGAATTGAAATCAAAAGCTTGATAAAATGTTATTTAAGGTTGCTTAAAGAAGTGCTTATGTAAAAAGTTGTTTTAAATTGTCTTTGTTACTTGTGTTTGTATTGCTGTGTGCAAGTTCGACTTTCTCTCTTTTACTATAAAAACAAAACTGAAGAGTACTTTTGACAAGTTTTCTATCTGAAAACATTCTGTGAGATGTTTTTATTTAATTTTTCCACGAGATTTCATAGTTAAAGGGTTGAGTATATTTGTGTACACTAATTTTTATCGACATATAAATAAAAAAAGATGGAGTTGAAATAATGATGAAAAAATTGTTTTAAAAAAATTTTGCTTTTTGATCTATGTTTACTTCTAAAGATTTAATGACAGAACAATAAGATCTTAGTTAATTTTTATTCAAATTTTCAGTATTACAGCATAAATGATTGTCTTTTGCATTCAATGTAGAATTGTTATTTTGTGCTTGATAATGTCTTAGAATCCCATTTTTTCCATAAAGGTCATAGATGCACTTTTAATTCTGACCCCAGTAATAGTTCATGGACGCTATTCTTAAGTCTATCAATGAAATTTATTTAAAACTGTTTTTTAAATAATCATTTTAAGAATACTGCACATGCCTCGTATAAGTTTCATTTTCTTAACATAGATTCCAAGAGCCCAATAAATGTTATGTATTTTTTTATTTAAAAAAATGTTTTATAACATTATTTGGTAAACTTTAAGTAAGTTGTATCATACTGTTCTTTTTCCTAATTACAGAGTTTTAGTCCTTTTTTAAGGCTGCTTTTTTAAACCAGTTAAAAAGTAAATATCAATATTCCTCAAAAATTTTATAGAATGAAGCTAATATAAATCATTTACGTCTAAAATGAGTTTTGTTACTGGCATAATAATTTAATGTTCAATGAAAGCATGAATGCTATAATATCTTATATGTTGTAATATATTGATACTTTAAATAATCTAAGTTCTTATTTCTTTTGTTGTCGTCCCTAAAAGGGAAAAAAAGGAACCAAGTTGTAAATTTTTTGTTTTGATTGGTCGTTCAGTTTATGAAGTATACTTACTTATTACAGTAATATATTTATTTCTCTTTATAAAACTAATGCTTATAAAACAATTCATTTAAAAAAGAACTTCTTTTTTTTTCTTTTCAGAATGCTTTTAATTATTGAATGTAAACTGAGATAAAATGTTACTTAATTCAGAAAAAGTGCAACTTTTTGCTTACTTTTCATTTTATTTTAATAGATGAGGAAGCAATGGTTTCTACTAATTCCCATTTAATGAATGATTCTTCAGAGAAAGCTAATAATAGAGATACGCCTGGTGCTGAGATTGTTCCTGCTAAGCCGGAACCGTCAAGTGCTAGTCCTCGGAAGGAACAGTCAGTTTTGCAAACAAAACTGACAAAACTAGCAATACAGATTGGTTACGCTGGTAAGCATATATTCTATTATTACTTTTCATCTTGTTGTATTTTGTTATTTGTTGCCTATTATTTTTCCAATTCAAATGATTTTTACCATGGTAATTGATTGATAATTGTTAAACAATGCTATCAAAAGAGGGTATGTAATTTGATCTCGCTTCTCATTCTCAAAATTTTTTTGATTATCCATTAATTTTATATGAATGAAATATTCTAAGCATGTATCCATTACTAAAAGTGCTTCATACAGCTGCTTTCATGCATCTTTTGATCTTTTCATCTGGACAGTGCAGATTATAAAACTCCACAAGTAAAAATGATTTATTAAATTCTCTCAATCACCTTCCACTGAAAATTCCTTTCCTCTTCTAAATCAATTTGACCCTTGTACTTTTCTGCGTAATAAAAAGGCTGGGTTTAAGAAAAAAACAAAAATCTAGTCATTGAGGTGTTCTTATAATTCAAATATTTATTCAGACTCTTGACCAAAATATGAAAAATTGCGTGAACCAAACACTTGTAAAATTAAAAAGTAATCCTCTAAGTAAACTCCTGTTTGTGAAAATTGCAACACCATGAAGGAATCGTCATAATTAAATGAAATTTAATACACGGTTGAGTGGTAGTGGTACAAATAAATTATTAAATTTTCAAAGCAAACAAACAATAACAAGAGATCAAAATGAGTATTTTGTGTAGCCACCACGCACCGCAATAAGTGCTGCTACACGAGGTCGCATGGAGTCAAGCAAACTTTGGATGTCTGTCTGAGGAAGAGAATTCCATATTGTTCGTATGCGTATCCACAGTTCGATGGTAGAAGCAACAGGACGAGGATCACGAGCCAGATGCCGACCAACAAAATCCCACACATCTTCAATCGGGGACATATCCGGGGAATACGCAGGCCAAAAAAGAAGCTATGCCTGCCGTGATGCAAGGAAGGATTGAACAGTCCTCAGCAATATGAGGGCGGGCATTGTCCTGTTGAAATGCAGCGCCTGGCAAGGGTTGAAGGAAGGGGACAGCTGGGGGCTGCAGAACTTCACGGATGAACCAATTGCTGTCCAGATTACCCACAGTTCGTAGCAATTGAGATCGTCCATTATATGCTATGGCGCCATAGACCATAACACCGGGTGTTCGTCCACTGTGGCGTTTGATAATGCACTGCGGAAGGTGGCGTTCACCGGCATAGCGTCTGACACGAATGCGGTCCTCATGGTACCACAAATTAAAGCGGGATTCATCAGAAAACACGACACCCTTCCAATCAACATGGCAGTCCCTATGCTGATTGGCCCATTGTAGCCGCAGGTGGCGATGGTTTAGCATGAGGGGGATCCTGTATAAAAGAGTCCTTGCGCGCAGTCTACGCTGCAGCAGACGTCTACGAATTGATGAAGCACACAATGAAACGCCTGTAGCTATTGACCACCATGCTGCCAGTTGTCTAGAGGGAGCCGTACGGTCCTTTAAAGCAACGCGGAACAGCTGTCTATCATCGCGAGCTGACGTTAAATTTCGGGGTCCACTCCCGGATTTCCGAGTTGTCCGACACTCGTCTATCGACTGCTTTCAAACACTGTGCTGCTGTTATGCTGCACACGAGCGGCTACTGCGCGATAAACAATCCAGCTTCACGAAGACCGTTGATTTCCCCCCTTTTAAACTCCGTAAGTTGTTGAAATCTCGCTCTCTTTCATCGAAGAGGCATAAGTAATGACTAAGCTGACGTTTACCACTAGCAGATAACCGCTGATAACCATACACGCCTGGCTACAGCCGTCTATTTATTCAGATTCATCCGCCGTTCAGAGGGCGCTGCTCAGCATATGCATGCGCTACGGATCTGAAATTCTAATCTTTTGCATATCATACTCTACTTAGCATTTCCTGAAAATTTCAGCTCACTCGCGTAAGTCCTTCATGGTGTTGCAATTTTCACAAACATGAGTTTATTTATTCAGAAATTCAAAGAAATATCAAAAACCGGAAGTGTCTCTTCCATTATTGTAGGATAGTGTACTATAATATCAGTATCAAGATGGATTTTTTAAAATTTTTCTTCGCAGTCTTAGTTTAAGATTATATGCCAAAAATGAATTTCTTTCTATAGGTAGGCCTGGTTGGTAGGACACTAGGCCCATGTCCAATAGATCGTGAGTTCGATCCGCGCCGGCTGAAGACTCCCCATGTAGTAAATGGTGACTGATGCACGTTAAATCTGTTGAGTCACGAAGTCGTCCATGTTCCTAAAACAAATCATACTTCTGGGGGTACTGATCCAAAAGTTTCCTTGTCTTTAAGGATATTGCTTGAACTTTCAATTCTGGTTTCAGTTGGCATGAAATTGAACTTTGTTCTTTTTTATAAGCACCACGGGAGGCTTACCTTCAAGGAGGTATTGTAACATTTCCTATCAAGTGATGAAGATGTGTTAGGGGATGTAAACCTATTGATTGGAACTGCAAATAATGATGTCAATAGTGATAATAAGAAAACTGATACTCAATTCATGCTTTTTAAAAAAAGCACCAAAAGTGAAAACTTAATGTTATGCTTGTCTATCCAGAAATAATGAAATTGGTGTAAAAATTATAAATTTATAAATGTACCATGAAGATATGGCAAATTGTAGCCACATAAAACTGGTCTATCATTTCTTGCCTCTTAACTGGATAAATATAAAACAAAAGCGTGAAAGACATTTTTTTGTAAATTTTTATTTTTACCTTCCCTTATATATAAAGGAAATTTTTAACAAGGAATGCTCTATTCTTCATTCTAGTTTTTTTTCTCTCTTTGCAGGTTCAACAATAGCTGTCTTAACCGTTCTTATTCTTATTATTCGTTTTGCTATAAAATTTTTTGTCATACAATCTCGTCCTTGGAGTCCATTTTATGTTAATTATATTGTTAAATTTATCATCATTGGTGTCACTGTACTAGTTGTTGCTGTCCCTGAAGGTCTTCCATTAGCTGTCACTCTTGCTCTTGCATATTCTGTAAAGGTAAGTGCAATAATTTTTCTTAAGAAAAATTCTAATTTTTCACTGCTGAATGTTGGACTTGCTAACCTTTTGAAAAGAATTGCAACTATTAAATGTTTATAATTACTTTATTGAGTGGTGCCTAAAAAGTGTTCTGCAGAACCCTAGGTTTTCAAAGAAGGATAACACTAGTTCCAAGAGTTACTTTTTTTTAACCAGAAATAATTATATTGATATTCAATTAATGAACCATGTTTTTTTTACTATTTCGGTTTTGTATCTAAAATTATTTATGTAAAATGTCAATAAAAAATTTATTAAGTTAAAAAAAATTAATAAAAATGTATTGAATAAATTATTTGAAAAAAATATGCATTAATAAAAAATCCTATAAGTATTTCTCATCAAGCTTTTCAATTTAAAATAAAATAACTAAATTCAAAAATAATTAAGTCTTTATTTTATTTATTTATTTTTTGTCGGTATAATTCTAGCAACTTATGATCTTTATATATATATNTATGTGTATATATATATACAGGGTGTTTATAAATTCCCGGACCCATTTTGATGTTTAATAACTCATAAAATAATGAAGATATAAACAGACTTATTACTTTACTTTTGTAAATATCGTCTTCACATGTGGTTAATTTCAGCTAATTTCATTTTCGACTCTAAATATCTGTACTATTCTAAATATTGTCTGTTTATTAATTGCATTTTTCTCTCTTTTGTTTTTGCAACTATTGCAACGTTATGTTTACTTGCGATGTGTTTGTTCTATTCAGTACTTTTCTATGTGATGTTTTATTCGAGCGGATATTAAGGAGAATGCATACACCAAAAGAGAAAGCACAGATTTTATGGTGGTTCAAGGAAACGAAATCGATAGTGCAAGCACAGAGAAATTGCAGAAGAATTTACCAAAAAGATCCTCCATCCAAAAGCAGCATCTTGCTGTGGAAAAAGAATTTTCTAGAAACTGGAAGTATCGCAGATAAGGAACGTTCCTTACGTCCCTTCAAGAGTGATTTTGATGTTGTGCGTGCCAGACAGACACTTTAAGACAATCCTAAAAGATCTGTGAGATCAGCGGCAAGAGAATTGGATATGCTAATTTCGACGGTGTACAAGGTTATTAACAGGGCTGATTGTGCTCCGGAAAAAATCCGGATTTCCGGACTTTTCACTAACAGTGATCCGGAAGTTTCCGGAGATCGAAGTCCAGGCGTTTAAAAAAATCATTGATCACAGAAGTTTCCGGAAATCAAATTTTCAAAGGTGGAACTTAAAAACGCAGTTTATTTTGTTTGTTTGTAAGGGAGAGCCAGAGATATACTTTATAAGCTTATATTCATGGTTAATATTCATTTTTTTTTATCAGTAAATAGTTGTTATAATCATAAACTCAAGAAAGAAAGACATGTTTGTAAATTTTAATTACTTCTCCAGGTCATTTAGGAATGTGTAAGTGGTAAAGGTACGTGTAAAATTTTAAAAATATTTTAAGCAAACTAAGAAATATTGAGAAAAAGGAAGAAAAATCTTGTTTTATTTTTTTCAATTTAAACTTTTTTTTTTAACTCAAGAAGTTTTCCGGAATTTTGACTTGGGCTCACAATCACCCCTGTATTAAGAAACAATTAAGACTGCTTGCATACAAAGTTCAAATTGTTCAAGGTTTGGAATCGGACGATAGGCCTAGGAGGATGGCGTTTGCAATAGATATGGTCGGAAGGATAGAAGATGCTGCTGATTTTCTGAAGCGCATAATGTTCTCCGACGAACCATCCTTTCATGTTTCTGGCATTGTTAATCTCCATAATGTAAGCATATGGGGATCTAAAAAACCCCATGAATACCGTGAGGCACAAAGGGATTCCCCAAAGGTTAATGTGTGGTGTGAACTAATGCACGACCAAGTCATTGGGCCTTTCTTTTTTACAGAAAAGAGGGTCTCATCAGCCGTATACTTAGACATGTTGGAAAACTTCGTATTTCCACAACTAGAAGAGCTTCAGCCACATGTCTTTTTGCAACAAGGTGGTGCACCACCTCATTGGGGTATCATCATTCGTAGTTCTTTGAATGACCATTTTCCAGGAAGATGGATTGGGCGAGGTGGTCCAATGCCTTGGTCACCCAGATCACCTGATATAACGCCGCTGGACTTTTTTCTTTTTGGATTTATAAAGGACAATGTTTACAGGAGGATCGTGTGGAACATTGATGACCTAAAAGCCAGAATTAGAATCGCGATAGCCTCTATGGATGCAGACATGCTTGCCGCTAGCTGGGGTGAAATTGACTATCGACTTGATATTCTCCGTGCGACGAAGGGGGCACGTGTGGAAGTTCATTGACAAGGGTCATGAAACTTTTTTAGTCTATCTAACCATTTATGTTATTAATTTTAATCTATCTTTATTATTTTAAAAGTTTTTAAACATCAAAATGGGTCCGAGACTTCATAAACACCATTTATAATGCTGGGGCTCCACCTAAAGAAGTTTGATCATTTAGGGTTCCAATAGCCGCAAAAAATGGAAATCACTGAGCTAATTTATGCAATAAAGATATAAAGTAAATTAGGTATTTCGGTAATAACCTAAGTTAGTTTCAGAATTTACAATGTTGCCATACTGTCTTTAAAGATCTTAATGTAGCAGTTAAAGTCCGACAATAATTCCTATCAATTCTCCATTACATAGCTGCTTCCTAAGGAAGAGGGAAATATTGTGTTTGAAAAAATAAATCCTCAATTATTTATCTGTTATTATAGAATATTTGTTTTCCTATATTTAATTTCATTTTTCAATTTTATCAAAAAGCCTATATTTATGTGGAATGATTATAAGTATTATTAAATTAAATTTTCATTTTTGACATGTAGATATATATTTTTAATTTGAGTTTGATACTTTTCAGAAAATGATGAAAGACAACAATTTAGTTAGGCATTTAGATGCTTGTGAAACTATGGGTAATGCCACTGCCATATGTTCCGATAAAACTGGGACTCTTACCACGAATCGTATGACTGTAGTTCAAAGCTATATCTGTGGTAAGTGAAACTCTTCCCGGTTCTTTTTTTTTAATTGGAAAATTGTTAGTTTTGAAATCATTATAGTTTAATTAGCATACATTTTATTTCGCTATGCTAAGTATTCGTATGTGTTTTCTATGTTCTAATACAGTGTTTTCTTGTGTAAGGTCATAAAATGTTTTTGTTACAAATTTTTGTTGGATTAAATTGAGTAAACATTTATTTTCAGTTGTATTTCTTATTTAATATCCTTTCAAATATTTATTACTTACTGTTTGCTTTTGTTTAACATTTATACATAGTGGCATTATGGGTTACCAGTTTTACCAGACAATCCATATTAATATGGTCAGCTTCAGAAAAATTACTTGATAAATATTGAAAAAGTTTTTTTTTCTTTGAATTTTCTACTCTTTTAAATAACTCTGCTAGTGTGCAAATATTTGTTTTCAATTGTATTTATTATTTAATATCCTTTTAACTATGCATTATTTACTGTTAGCCTTTATATAATTTTTATACATAGTTTATTTAATTTATATATATTTAGTTATGTTTATATGTTTTTGATTAAATGCAAGGATTTTTATTTGTTTATTTATTTAACACTCAAAATTGTCCTTAAGCATGAAAAAATTTATGAAAAATTGGGGTGAAAAAAGTATTTTAACACTGATGAAGCCATTAATCATAACTTAAACTTGACTTTAAAGACTTATGCAATATCCAACGTAAATAAACAGTAAACATCAAAACAAGGCATTATTTCTTTATTATAAATTTCTAATCTGAATTTTCAATTAGATCAAAGATTATATTTTTGAGAAAATTCCAGCCAACATTTTATGTTAATTTAGATTTTCTATGAATCTGTTGAATTATTTCAACTTAGTTTAAGTTTTTCGTATGTTTTTTCCCCTTTTTCTATTAAATATAACTTATATGGCTGAAACTGAAATAGTTTAAATTCAATATTCAAAATTAGTTATGGTTTTAAAAATGATGGAAACTAATACTTAATTTGTTTCCATCATTTTCAAAAACCGTATTGCTTTGCAAATGGACTTAAGATTATATATCATTATAGATTTTATATTATGCTGTAACCTATGAAAAGGTCAAATTCAAAATATGATAGATTCCGTCCTCAGCTTGCTAGACTCTAGAACCACAGTAACTGTTTTTCAATTATCTACTCTATTTCTCTCTGTGAAATTGAAATTTAATTGAAAACAAAATTATTCCATTTTTTTTATCATTACTCATTATGATTAGTATATAATTTATTTGATGGTAAATGCCCCTAAACTAAACAGTATCTGCTGGTGGTCCCATTTAAGCCAATTCTGAAAAAAATACGAGGAAACGAACGAAATTGAACGAAAATGAACGAAATTCTGAACGAAAAAATGAACGAAATTCTGAAAGAAAATAAAAGTAATTGAAGGGGAAAAAAAACATATCGCTAATCTGCTGACCGTCTCACAATCTAGCTGAATAAGAGACCCAATGGGCACACTTTAACAGATATGTATATATATCTAATAGACTAACTTAGGAACGAGGGTTTCATCTTCAAATTATTATTTCTCATTTTTGGCCTAACAAGATTTCTTTAAACATGTTCAAAGTTTTAAATTGCAGTATAACTTCTAAGAGCAGTAAAACAAAACATGAAGTAAAACACCCAAAAAGTGGTGATGCTTATTTCTCAGTATAGAGAGATGTTTAATTGGATTCATTACTTTCAGGAACTCATTATAAATCATCTCTGCCAAGGTATCAAAATTTACCCTCATCTATTTCTGATTTACTAGTGACAGGAATTGCAATTAATAGTGCTTACACCTCAAAAGTTATTGTAAGTATGTTAAGTTTCCTGCATATAATAGGTTAGCTATGATACGAAATTTATTTATTTCATTATCCTAAAGCACAATTTTAAATGAATATCAGTGATTATGTCACTAAATTAGTAAATTGTACCCATTACCTTTTCAACCATATTATTAAATTATGAACGTCGTTTAAATTTGTGAATGTGTTTTGTTTGATGAATTAAGGGATTCAAACAAAATAACAGATTCAAATAAAAATAACAGGTTTGATTTAAAAATTGTTTGAGAAAATATAATGAAAATAACTTTTTCTTGTAATCACCAAAATGATATGCTGGAATACTAAAAACCACCTATCCAATGAATTTATAAACATTTAAAAAAATTTTTTTTACTTAAATTAATCTTAGTAAAATGTTGGAACAATGAAACTGCCCCAAGAAACAGAAGATCTAACATAAAATGATGCTACATTAATTTTAGATCACTACATAATTTAATCTTAGAACACCTAATCTATGAGCACTTAAAACTGAAACTGTTTAATAAAAGAAATTCAAGAACATTTATTTTATTTGAATACACAGTTATGTTCAAAATTGATTTCAACATGTACACATTATTATTGTCATTTAAAAATTTAATATTGCAGCCTCCTGACAATCCTGGTGAACTTCCAAAGCAAGTGGGGAACAAAACTGAATGTGCACTTCTGCAATTTGTGCAGGACATGGGGAAGGATTATCAGACAGTCAGAGATGATATTCCCGAGGAAAAATTGCACAAAGTTTATACTTTTAATTCTGTAAGAAAATCAATGAGTACTGTGGTTCAGATTGAAGGAGGATTTAGAGTTTTTAACAAAGGAGCATCTGAAATGGTTTTGCAGAAGTAAGGAAATTAAGAACTATATCAATACAGTGAAACCCCGATTTTACGTTTTCTGTCGGACTGGCGATAAAAAACGTTCGAAGCGGAATAACGTAAAATCGGGGTCAAGAAAAATCTATGCACATTTTTAAAAATTGACACCTACCAGTTAAACTAATGGAAAAAATGAGTAATCTTTACTTGCTTTTCGTTTCTAGCTACAATTTCGTATACAGCTCGTTCAATACTAACAATTTTTTTGCAAATTTGCTTCTTGATTTACATTTGCAAGTAAAAATTGTTTTAGAGTTTTATACTTTGTATCGCTTGATCAGCTGTTGGCACGTTTTTCAATTTAAAGTTTAAATGAGCAGTGCATTGGTCTAGGAATAAAATTATGTTGCGCTTTTGAAAATTCATTTTCTTATCCAGTTTTTCCAGTTTTATTCATTTTTTTATCCAAAATTTTTAAGTAATGCTTGTTTTATCCATGCTTTTTTGTTTGAAGTGTAATCGGTAGAAAAACTTTTGATATTTTTGAAACACCGTGGTTTCTCTGATCTACCGATCACAAGAGGTGTCAACTTTTGGCTTCCATCGGCATTTGCACAGAGCAAAACAGTAGAGCCCATTTTNTATACTTTTAATTCTGTAAGAAAATCAATGAGTACTGTGGTTCAGATTGAAGGAGGATTTAGAGTTTTTAACAAAGGAGCATCTGAAATGGTTTTGCAGAAGTAAGCAAATTAAAAACTTTACCAATATATAGCTTCTGCCAAACAGAAAAGTTGGCAGCAGCCATGTATTTCGAAAAATGTTTTGTGTTAAAATGCTATATATATAAATATATGTATATATATATAATTTTTTGTTATTCCTTCATCTAAATCTGAATTTATTGTTCAAAATTAAACGCTTTCTCACGCTTAATTATTAATTTTCTCTTTTCTTATTCTATATTTAGATCTCAAGTATGTATTAATTAACATTTTATAGTTTTCCCTTTACTAACTGTGAGAAACACATTATGCCCTTGAGCTAGTTAATTGACAAGTTCCAGTCATTCATAATCATCCTAAATGACTTCAATTTATTCAACTGAACAAATTAATTTAACCAAGAAAAAAAAATCCAATTTGTTTTGTTAAATTTTGTTTAGTAAAAAAAGAAAAAAAATCTTTATTTTTTATTTTTTTTGTTTGTAAATTGATTTAAATCAAAGATTTTTTTCAAAAAAAAAATGGTTTATTTAAATTACTAAACAGGTTATTATGAACTTTAAATGATGCAGTTACAATAGTATTTTATTTGAATTTTGCATGAAAATCTGACATTAGTTTGAACTATCATTATCATCATATTAAGAAAACTGTAAAAATATTAAGTATTTTGTGGAGTCAGCAGCCATACCATGATGAATATAACAGTTCTCGTCCGATCACCAAAGTCAAGTATTTTGAGGTACTTGCCTAATTGAATGAAAATCTGTAAACGTAGGTTTTTATTGAAAAACTCAGATATTAAGTGGTGTCCTTGTCAACTAGTCTTCTGTATTGTTTGAGGTATTATATCTTTTTTTATCCCTTTAAATCTTATATTAAGTATAATTTTATAAAAAGCAATTTTATCCAGAAATTCTTTGATTTTTGTTTCTTAATATATTTTTTGCAACGTTATAGAAAAATGCTAGGCTTAAAGATCATTTAAGTTTTGCAGATATCATTTTTTGGATTCCTGTTTAGAGCTTTTTTCCGTTTTTAACCAAAGTCATCCCTGTGCCTTATATTTGGCATGCTTATCACATCCCTTCACCTCAGTACTGTCACCAATTCAACTTGCTGTAAATCAGCAATCTAGGTACCTAATAAAGTTGAGTGGAGTCTTGAAGTTCATAAATATTCTAAAAAGGAACTTTGGTAAATAAAAAAGCTACTTATATAATGTATGTAAAAAACTGTATCTAATTTTGTGTACTTAAGTGTGAGAAATTAAGTATAAAAGTTCTATTTACAATTTATGCTGCAAATGATTTATATCTTTAGTACTATTCTTGTGTTTTCCTCTTCTCAATGCTCTTATGTTTTAAATTCTTTTCCTTTGTTATTTATTATTATTTTAAAACCTCTCCCTGCTTTACATAATTCAGTGTTAATTATTGTTCTTATTCTTTTCTAGATGTGTACATATATTTGGTAAAGATGGACGGATAGATAGGTTTAGTAAAGAAGAGAGAGATAGATTAATAAAGACTGTCATTGAGCCTATGGCTAGTGATGGACTAAGAACCATAGCCATTGCTTATAAAGACTATTTATTTTCTCCTAATGCTAATAATCAAATTCAAATTATGTCAGAGCCTGATTGGGAGGAGGAAAATATGATAGTATCCGAGCTAACATGCTTGTGTATTGTTGGTATTGAGGATCCTGTAAGACCAGAAGTAAGTTTTATTTAATTGATTAAATTGAAAATTAATATTTGTTTAAATTGAGAATCTTATAATAAGAATAAAGTAAATGAGCCACCTTTAGGTCATAGTACAAATATATTTTTTAAAAAGAAATTAACAATAAAGTATGGGTGCACAACCTGCTGCCCATGGGCTAAATGCTGCCTGCGGCCGCAATCTGAACAAAATTTTTAAATAATAATTAAATTCAAAAAATAATAAATAATATGTTTTTGACACACCTGATTACAATCAATGAAGTTTTTCGATGGTTAATGCTACGGATTTAAGCATAGTTCTGAAAATCCCAATATTTTTAATACATCATAATTACCGTATACTAATTTCGAATTTTAGTTATCACTTTTGGCGCTCTTCGTGTTTGCCGATTTCATCGTGAATCCAAATACTTTTCGGTAGTTTTTGCTACCCATTTTCACGTAGTTTCTGAAATCACGATTTTTGATTACGGAACGCTTTATTTGTGCAAACTTTATGGAAATGACTTTTTATACTTTTTTGACAGTTATTTCATCTGTAGTTTTATAATTAGTTAATTAATTTATAGTTATAGTATTATTTCCGCGTAGTTTTATAAAATTTTGATATTTTAGCGCAATATTATTACGAATCGTGAGTTAACTGGGTTAGGTGAGATTTTTGCACTCTCATGTGCAACTCTGCTGCTTTTTGAAGATATTCTCTATTTAAGGCTTCATTTTTCACTGTCTGATATTGAACCCAGAACCTCTTGTTCTTTTTATAATGGCTAATATAATCAAGAAAAGAGTTTTTGACAGAAACTGGTTATTTTATCATGATCATGTAAAGTCTTTGAAAATTATTTTTCATTTTGTTAGTATATAGTGCTTAAAAATGTTTTTTGAGTGCTTAACACTAGAAAGACGGAAAATTAGTATATATCTATATTGCCGAAAAGCAGTCAAAATGACTAGATTGTGAATGCGTCAATAAATTTGTTTAAAATTAATTTTTAACATTTTTTATATTATTTACTGTTATGTAACAAGTTATTAGTAAATATTAACAATAAAAAAAATTATATGTTGTTCGAAAAGTCACAAAATTCTAAGAAATTTTGTCATTGTATACATCATTGCTTTTCTAATTGAAATTAAAAGCAGTCAAAATGACATCCTTAGGCAATCTAGTGTTAAAAAGCACTTCAAAGATGCTTATTTTTTGTTGAAAAATTTAGCTACGCACCCTGACTTACTACTATGTAATTTCAGTCTTCTTTTCTCTATAAAAACAAACTGTTAAATGGGTTTAAGTTGTATATTTATAAATAGTGTTTAATAGATTATTTCCATTGAATTATACAATATATTTCCTAGTATTTTGTTGTTAAGGAATTATACCAAACTTTTGTATACATTTTTTTTCCACTTGACTTAGTCTTGCACAGTCTTCATTAGATACTAAGAATATATACTAAGTAATTTTGGTTTTCTTTTGTGCCTTATATTTCTAGTCTATAATGTTAAAGGAAAAGCATCAGTTTGTACAACAGAAAAGCAATAAAGTTGGGAGAATGCCAGAGCTAATTTTTCTAAGAATTAATCCATACTTTTAAAATATTAATTTATATTCTGTGATTTCTAATTGATGCATATTCATTTCCATTTAAAGAAACTCAAGTTTATTAGACCAGTATAATAGTTTACAATCTAGGCTCTAATTTATTTAACTATTATAACTATATTTTTATGAACTATTTTTTATTTAATGTTGAACAAAATAATTGAAATTGTTTTTCCTACTTAGTTGTGAAGTATCCCTTAAAAGAATTACTTGTTATTTAGAGTATTTTTGTTGATACATTTACTTAAGGTAAATGAAAAAAAAAAAAAATTCTTTCTGTTTAGCAATCATTAGCTGTAACTGTTAAAAATATCCAGGGTGGCTAGCTTATATTCAAGTGCAATTCGTTTGAATAGCCAAGTGTTAGCTCTAAAGAATTCTAAGAACTTTTCACTGTGCATTTTTCAATAAATAGGAATTAATGCCAAAAAAATAATGTGGGATTTGTGTCCAGCTAACCTAAAAGCACCATTTCTAAAATATTAACTTAAATTTCAAATCTTAATGACTTCATTTTGTATGCTGTAATTTTCATTTTGTAATAAACTGGCAACACATTTTTATTTTAAATGTAATAAAAAATTATAATTTTGCAGGTACCAGATGCTATTAAAAAATGTCAAAAGTCTGGTATAACTGTGCGTATGGTAACAGGAGACAATATAAATACAGCTCGTTCCATTGCTTTGAAGTGTGGTATCATCAGACCTGGAGATGATTTTTTAGTATTAGATGGTAAAGAATTCAATAAGAGGATAAGAGATAGTGATGGTGAAGTATGTATTATTTTCCGCCACTTTTAATTACTCAATTTTACCCAATGTTTTGAATGTGTAAGATAATATTGATACATGGGGTACTAAAAATTATTTTTTGTACCCGATGTTTTTTTTTTAAATTTTAAAATAACATTGTTTGGAGCTGATTAGGATGAGATTTTTTCTACTCTAAAAGCAAATTGAGAAATTTTTGCTCCCATGTTTACATAAGACATCAAGACAAAGAGACAGAATCAAGATAGAGTAAAAAATAAGGAATAATTGACATTTCAATGAGTTTGAAATTGGTCTTTTTAGATTTTATTCTGAATTATCCTTACTAAATTAAAAAGAAAGGCCTTTGTTTATATAATGCTTCCTTCTGTTAGATTATAATGAATTTGCTCTTATTATTTGTCATGGAAAATGAAATACTTCATAATATGTAATTTATTTGTGAAACATTTAGTAAATTTACTGAAAAGTAATTGTATTTTGCCAGTTAATTAAGTTGCAACTGAAATAAAGGATTAATCATTAAATCTGCTTATTTGGTTAAAAATATTATATCATATGTTCATTGGCATATTTGAGTTTCAGTTTCTAAGTCTATGTCAAAGCAAAATTCTAATGTTTACCGAGCTTAAACTAAAAAATTTAATTTCTTTACTGTAATCTGAATTTGTTAATCAGTGGTTATGTAGCATGCACCTTCTGTAAGAAAATATAATTTAAAAGAATTTTTTAAAAAAGTAGCAAAATTTTACATTTTTTATTTTTGTTGTTTATTTGTTATCTTCTACAATTATATCTTGTACAATTATATCTCGTGTGTTATTGCACTTTTTAGAACAATCTCGAATATAGTCCTCTAAAAAGCGTGTGTTTTATTCTTTTCTTAGAGCTTATTTACTGATAGGGGGTGAACTGAGCCTTTAAATTAGCAGATTTCTATACAAACTATATAATTAATATGCAGAAAGACAAATTAGGTAAATATGTTTTTCATAGGTAACCTCTCAGTTACTGAACGTTTAATGCTATTCAAGTCATAACATTTTGTATGTCCTACAGTGCTCACTGCACTTTTTTATTATATAATTTAGTTTGTATTGTGTTTTTTCTATTCTATTAAGATTTATAATTTGTGCAACTGTGATAATAGTCAGAATAGAAGATGATAGCATAATTTTTTTTTACTGTACATAATTTTGTACATGACAAAATTTGCTAAAATGGATATCTTTAAATTGTGAATGTGTTACGAGCGCAGTTTTGAATTATTTGTAATTTTTTTAAACATTATTAATGTGGTCTGTTATTTGAATTTATTTTCTCAATAGTATTTAATAAATTAAATTTTTTTCTAGTTTCAGCAAAATTTATTTGATAAAGTTTGGCCTAGACTGAGAGTTCTAGCAAGATCCTCCCCTCAAGATAAATATACTTTAGTGAAAGGCATTATTGATAGTAAATTAAATCCAAACAGGGAAGTAGTGGCTGTGACTGGAGATGGGACAAATGATGGTCCAGCACTTAAGAAAGCAGATGTGGGTTTTGCAATGGTAAGCTTCATTTTCAGGAAAAATAATCTTTTGACTAAAGGTGTCTGCCTTTTCTATAAAATTCATTCAAAAGCCATTGTGATTTTTTTTTGTAAATTTATATTTAATGGAAAGTCTGTTTACCTGAAAATTATTGATAATTTTGGGAAGTTAGCTGTAAACAGTGTATCGATATCACGAGTTATTAAACAACCTTTAGGTTTGCAGGAGCCCAATTTTGGAAGTAGATTGATTTACTGTGTTGACTACCTGTTTTCTTAAATTCAGCATTATTTAGCATTTTATGATAAATTTCTTGAATCATTCCGTTACATTGCGCTTGCAGCAACAAGGTGGTGGCAAAAATTCTATGAGACTTAAAAGTTATGCATAAAATATCATCAAAAGATATTATGTAAAAGAATTGCCTATTATGTTTTATTGCTGATTATTGATTCTAGGCTTATCACAAGACATATAGCATTTAAAGCTCTTTTGCATTTTGAAAATATTTTTACGTGAAAAAAAGAGAAATAAGGAAAAAGCATACAAAAGGGGAAACAAATATAGTTATTTATTGGGCTGAAAATATTCCTTTAGTGTTTGCATTATAAGTGAATAATAAATTTAAAGGTTATGAAACTGGATCAAGGTTAAAATATTGAACTGTCAATCTCAGCATTAGAACTGAAGGCATACATCAATTACTTAATGCTTTTATGAACCATCTGCATTCTGAGAAGGATAAAATCATTTAACTCCTAAAATTTGGCTTTCTCAGGGAAAGAGGAGCTTTTAAAAAGTGTTCTTTTTGTATATGTGCTAAACTAATGCATTAGACTTTTATTGCCGTGGCATTTTGGATTCTTCAAAATTAATTTAGAATTGTTAAACATTTAATTGTTTAAGTGTCAGCACCTTTAATTACCTTGAATAGTTTTTTCATCTAATCTGCTTCACTTTACAGTTTTATTCTTATTTTAAAAATGATACTTACAATTGTTTCAGAAGTAAAATATAAATTTTGTCAGAAATAAATAATTGCACTTTTTTTATCGAAAGAAAGAGTATCAGGGTTCCCAAATCCCTATTTTCCCCAAAAGTCATTTTGTTATCATAGGATAAAATCACTCAATAGTTTCTTTTAGTTACACAAATTTGTAACTTTTTAAAATCAATTTGGCAGCACATTCTGCAACTTTCACGGGCATCTGAAATGGAGCAAAAGTTGCATCCCACCTTTTGACCGTTTAACCAGTGAAATAAATTGTATACAGTATTAGATGTTTAATTTAGGTTTTGACCAACAGATGCCGTTAGTCATCTACTAAATTGTGGCATTTAAAGGTACTTGGTATTTATCGCTCTTCTTCATTGCGTGTACCACCTTTTCTAATCAGAAATGGCTACTAGGTAACGTTCAGCTATTGACAGAGTGTATATTCCTGATGATTTTATCAGATTCTGAAAATTTAAGTTTTAATAATGATAGTGTTAGATTTTTTGGACTGCTGCTCAGATTGTGATGAATTTGATCATAATTCAATAAACTTGCAAAAAAAAAAATTTTTTTTTAAGTGATTTCTGTCTACAAATAAAGCAAACAGAGGGTTAATGCTAAATATACTAAATATAAAAATATACTGAAAACAAATTAATAAAAGCCATGCTATCTAGTGCTGGTGTAAATAACGTTTATCTTTACATTTTTTATTTATGTTCACTAACATAATTGTTTATGATGCTAAAGCAATTTTGTAGCTTATATAGAAGTACTCTTTTAAACCAGCGTATTTCTAGGTTAGAATTCATGGAAAAAAATATTTTGCAGAGAAAATTTGTTTTTTTAGTAAGTTAAACCAAGTGTATAAAATGAAAAAAAAATTTTTTTTTTAATGTAAACTTTATTTTGGCTATTTTTTTATATTTTGATACTAATGAATGTGAGTTTGGTCACATTACAAAATTTAAACATACTATATAAATTATATTCTGACTATTTATTCAGATCTTAGCAAAGAGACAAAAGTAAGTAAATTAAAGCTTAAAAATTTAAAATATGCTCCCAAACAAAATATTTATAAAAGTTATCTAGCCAATAAAATTCTCATAGTCAAGTGAAAGTTATAAATAATTACATTGTTTCTTTCTGTTAGAAAATATTGTTTTACGTGTTAGCAAATGTTTAAATAACTTTATTTTTCAGGGTATTGCTGGGACTGATGTGGCCAAAGAGGCATCTGATATTATTCTAACAGATGATAATTTTACAAGCATAGTTAAAGCAGTTATGTGGGGGCGAAATGTTTATGATAGTATTGCAAAATTTCTCCAGTTTCAACTTACTGTAAATGTTGTTGCCGTTATTGTTGCTTTTGTAGGAGCCTGTGCAATCGAGGTATGCTTATAATCCTTATCATTCTAATCAGTTAATAATTTATACATGTATATTAATAATGTTAGTTTGCTGTTATGAAAACTTGTCTATCTGTAATGTAAACTTTTGAATGAAAAATCTGTCTGAATAATCCAATGTGTGTACATTTGAACAATTTTGGATTTTTTGTTATATTTTGTTCATGTTTTGTATTTTGGCATGTTAAAATATGAAGCAAAACAAAATTTCGTACCTTATCATCAAACTTATTTTTATCTAATAAAATAATTTCAAAATATAAAAAAGCAAGATTTTTAATTGTACGTACTTTCTTTTCATTTGAGAATATCAGACATAAATGATAAGTAGATAAAAATGTAAATATGTAATATTTACATTTTTATATATTTATTAGATATTAAGTAAAAATTAATACAATCTAATATTTTGATTGCTCTTCTAAAATTGCTTAGGAAGGAATATTTCTTTTTAATCAAATTTATAATAGGATATATAAGTAGTTTGCACTTTATTTTTATATGAAAAATAAATAAATAAAATTTGTAGACTTTGACTTATTAAGTAGTTTGCACTGCATTTTTATATGAAAAATTAATAAATAAAATTTGGACTTTGACTTATTTTTAAAATAATGAATAAAATTTATTTTACCCTGTCCATATTTATTATTATCCTTAATGTATGAGGGTGCAAATATTTTTGCTTACACTTAAAATCTGCATGAACCGGCCTTGTACTGATTAATATTAATTTATATGAATTAAAAAGAATTGTTATTGAAGTTTTTCATGACTATTTTCAGGATAGTCCATTGAAAGCTGTACAGATGTTATGGGTTAACCTCATAATGGACACCCTTGCTTCCCTTGCTCTTGCAACTGAAATGCCTACACCAGATCTCCTTTTAAGAAAGCCTTATGGACGATCAAAACCTTTAATATCAAGAACAATGATGAAAAATATATTAGGTCATGCTGTTTATCAATTGGCTGTTATATTTACTCTTTTATTTGCTGGTAAGACCATTTATACTGAAACATTTATGATAAAGGAAAGAGATTCTTTCTTTCCTGTGAACTTTTTTGTTATTTACATCAGTAATTGCTGTATGATTATTTTAACTACTTTTGAAGTGCAAATATTGATGGAAATTGCAATATATAATCAACTGTAAATATTAAAAAAAGTTGCAATAAATTCTTGCTGTAATAATGAGCATAATATATTTGTTGATAAATGTCATTAATTGTTGATGATAATTTCTATTCCAACAAAGCAAAATAAGTAATGTGTGCAGTTTACTCAGCGATCAAAGAGACTTTATAATTGCACATAGTTGTTCAAAAGCTAGCTTTAATTTGTTTCATAAAAATATTTTAAAGAAACTTTTTATTTTTCAAACATTTTTGCACATTTTAGTCGATAAAGGTAAATTGATATTTAAATGAAGATTGCAATGAAAGAATTTTGCTATTTTCTATAACCAATATCCTTATTTAGGAAAGTCTTGCTTGTTCTATTTAATTTTTTGTTTATTAAATGAATGATTTGGTGCACAATAATGTATAAATTTAGTTTTTTTAATATTAAATTCAAAAATTTCAATTTCAAAAATTAAATAATTACAATATGTTAACAATTATAAATTCAATATGTTGATTTTTTCATTTTTTTAAACAGTTTTTGGTTAAAATAAGGAAAGGTTGAAGCTTGTATCCGCTAGTGTAATTGTATTATTAAACGAAAAATAATCTGTCAGAAATAGATAAAACTGTTTTGAAAGCGAATGAGCTGAAACTCATTGTGTATTAGCAAAAGTACAAATTTCAGTAAACTTTTTTTTTCTGAACATAGCTTAAAGTGCATGTTTTAGAAAATGGACATAGCTCAAAGTATGCAAGCAAGAAAATAGACATAACATTTGATTCTATAAACTACTGTTATGAATAATGCGTTATAAAGAAAATAACAAGTGAGAATTGATTATTTGTTTTTAAAGAAAACTAAGCAAATTTTCATATTGATTTCTTATTGAAGAGGCATATTTTGTGCTAGCTTCTTTCTAGTACATTTTGATATTTGTCCATTTTTTTTAAGGTGCACTTCATGCTAAGTCCAAAATCAGAAGTTCACCATTAAAGTTAATTGATTGTAAAATAGATTATTTCATTATTATAGCTTTTGTATTTGAAATTATGACAGTTTTTATTACTTACAACTTTTATATCTAAAAATGTTCTTACACTTTTAGTATTACCCTACGTAATTGTGTTTTGTATCTTTCAGGTGATAAAATATTTGATATCGATTCTGGCATGGGTGAAACCCTTCGAACAAAGCCATCTGAACATTTTACTATTATATTTAATACCTTTGTTATGATGACTCTTTTCAATGAGATTAATGCCAGAAAAATCCATGGTGAACGAAATATTTTTGAAGGTTTATTTACAAACCCAATTTTCTACAGCATTTTAATTATTACTACAGTAGCACAGGTAAGTTCTTTTCTTTATCAATAATTGATAGTCTAGTAAAATTAGGCTTTTTTTCAGAAAAATTAGTAAACAGGGTTTTGTTTTTCATATTCTTATAAATGATATGTACTTGAAAGCTCTCCTATCTGCTGTTTTGTTCACCTATGGGGGAACATTTGAAGGAGGTTGTCCATTTGACTCTTAATTTGGTTTTATTCAACTGCTTGAGAAAGTGAGCAGTAAACAATGACTTACTTGTCTAGTGTATCCGTGAGATAGCAATGTCATATGTATAAATAAGTTCAAATCAAAAATGGTACTTTTTTGCAGCGTATAAACACTCTTGCAACTTCTGATCTTATTGATTTGTGTCTGGTTTGATTCAGTGTGCAAAAATATGTGAGACAAAATCCTTTGCTTGCTTGTGTAGAAAATATTCAATCCCCCCCCCCTCTAGTCCTTCCATAAAAAGAGAAACAGTATAGCAGAGTGTAGAAAAAATTTCAGTTATCATTTATAAATCTATAGCACAGGTTTTTTCAGGTGGGGGGAAGACCTTAGGTTTTAATATTTCCAAAAAAGCTTTTTTTATCATTGAAATTTGTCATCTTTATCTGATTAGTTATCTTATTACTGTCAGATTAATTTTGATTAGCATATATTTTTGCATTGTGCTTGCATGTAAAATCGTGCACAAAATTTTCAGAGAGATGCCAACACAAATAATGAAGTTAGACTTAGTTTGACAGCTCCAAGAGCAGGGCACATCGTCCAGAGGTCTATTGTAACCAAACCCTAAATCATGATTAGCAAGAAAGCCCTATAGCTGAAATAAAATTCAGCAAACACCTTACAAGAACATCTTGCAGTTCCCAGGCCTTAATATAATGTTGCTCTAAATGATCAAATCTTTGAACAGAATAGACCTCACAATCGCAAAGTGTAGGTCGTGATATCTCGTCTTCAAGATGACAACCTCTGCAAAGAATATTAGTTTCAATACCCATATAGGTTTCTCCTGAGGATGCAGTGACCAGTGAGAAGACCAATGATCTTCCTCAAGCTGTTTCTGTTTAGCTTTAGATGCGCTTTTTGACGTGCACGGTTACAGTCACGATTCAGCTCCTTAGCTTGTCTCTGACCGTCTGTGTCGCGCCATTGCTCATGGGCAATTTTGCTGTAGAGCTTGAATATAGATGCCCTGAAAGAGAGGGGAGAAATTCTCAGGGCTGGTTCAGGGCCCCAAAAATTGCCTTGGAGCCAGCCCGCGCTAACTCATTTCCAGGAATACCTATATGTCCAGGTACCCAATGTAGGTATACCCTGTTATGGGTAGATGTGTCACAAAGGACCGAGAAGCATTCCCACACTAGCAAAGAGGTGAATTTACACCTTGACAGTGATAGGAGAGCAGCCTGACAGAACAGATGCGGATAGTCATACTTTGATATCCTCTGTCTAAGCATATCTTGCAGCACAAGATAATGGCATAGATCTCAGCCTGAAAAACAGTGGCATAACTCCCTAAGGGAGAAGTGAAGTTTGGAACCATTATTGGAGCAATAAATTCCTGCTCCTGATTTGAGACCTAGCCTTAAACCATCAGTGTACCATATAAGACATTTGCTTTTAAGCCAAAGAGGAGAATTAAGCCATTCATCTCTAGTACGGAAATGGATCTCGAAAGGCTTGTGAAAAGCAGATCTTAGTGACATATAATCACTAAGCATTCTGTCGCTGATATTACTTGTGAAACAAGGTAACCCCATGACTAGTGTATAATATGAATATCATACTACCTTAACAGTTATTTTTCTACTTAAGATTCCTCAACTCTGATGGGGGGAAAAATGAATGAACTTGCTGTTTGCCCTCACACAACTATGATGAAAATTTCTAAACTTCTCCGTTTATAGAAACTGATAATTTACTTTTTATTAGTATGTATTAAGAAAACTTTTTTTAAAAGTTAAAAATTATTTGGATTGTTTCGATTTTTAATCAAATTAATCACAACTCAAATTGATAAGGTTAAAATTGCTTTGAGGTTTTGATTTATATGAAATAGCTAGGGTCTATATTTCCTATAATCAATCTATAGAGAGCAAATATTATTTTTCTTACTCAGTGGTGCAACAACCTGAAATGGATTCCAAGTGACTCTTTGTTTTATAGCCAGTGGTTTCCAATGTTTTTAAGTTATTTTCAAAACAGTCCAACCACATGAGTTTAATCCACCCTTTGAAACCTTTTTTGATTGGTGAAGGACAGGGTGAAAAAAAATAAATTTGAATTGATAGTTAGAAATCCAAACCACAAAATAAATAAATATATTCATTCGTAAAAACTATTTTAATGTGTTATTTGGTTATCTAAATTATTGTCTATATTACCTATTTATCTAGGTGGTCTTTTCAAACCACAATGCATAAAAATCAATTATGAGATCAAAAGTTATTAAAAATGAAAATTGCTTTTTTTTATTTTGGGTTTCTTTTTCTCTCTCTTGTACAACATAATTTAGCTATCTTGTTTCTTTGAAGTGCAGGTGACTTGGACAATTATCATCATTCGTGTTTCTGTATAAATAAGCTAATTTGTTGTAAAGTTTTCATGTGGGCAAATGCTGCAAAACCAGGCATTATTTAATGTTTAAGCATTAATTTTCAACTTCTGTATTTGCTCGAAGCAAAGAAGGTAAAAATCAAACATACCATCTACTACCAAAAGATCCTTAATCTTACTATAATCTTCTACATAACTTGTATTTCCAGAAACAGTTTCTTGACTTAGACCATTGCATATTAAATTTATTTAATGCATATTTTGTCCTTAAGATTTTATTCATTTAGTTAAAAATGCTGACATGTAAGCACTGTTAGCATACTTTAACTATAGTCAGGACATTTTTAATAAATGGTTGTTAAAAACTATTTGTAAGTATCAAAATACCTGGTACTTAATTGAATCTACAAAACGAATTGGTTGAATTTTTGGTTTTTGGGCTTTGAAAGATATATTTCATTGAATAATCGTTTATTTATTGAATATTATCATTGATATATATATATAATAATATCATTGTATATTAGTTAATTTAAACATTTTAGCATAAGATTGTTTGAATTCATTTTATTATTTATTTTTATTGTTCATTTTGAATTCAATTAATGTTTTAAAGTAATTTTAAATAAATTTTAATTTATTAGAATGATATTTGATTGGTATATTGATAAAAATTGTCTCTGTCCACCAGGTCATCATCATCCAGTTTGGTAGCTATGCCTTCTCTACTGCTGCTCTTACCATTGACCAATGGCTTTGGTGTATATTTTTGGGATGTGGAACATTAGTGTGGGGACAGCTTATTACTACCATTCCTACGAAACGAATACCGAAGACATTCACCTGGGGCTCTGGACCTCCAGAAGAAATGGCAGGTAATGTTTCTCTGGTTGAAGATGGCAGCAGTGGCTCTCTATCTCAAGATGTGAAAAGAACAGGTCAGATACTATGGATAAGAGGTTTGACAAGGCTTCAAACACAGGTTAGTAAAAAAAATTGATATATTTTTCCTCCTCTCAAAGTTTAAATTATCTAAAATCAGTTCAAATTTTGAAGTATTATTACTGAAATATTCTTTAAAAGAATAATAATTCATGGTATTTAATACAGATAATTAAATTTATTGTATTGTTTTTAGAAATAAAACTCCAAAAATATGACCTTTCTTTATAATCAAATTTTTTATATAAGAAATAGTAATTCTTATATTTGTTACTTCTTGATTTCATTTCCTTACAACTTGTTTATAAAAAATAGGACAGTATACACTTAAACTATGTAGAGTAAAATTGATGCAAAAAAATATGAATGAAGCACAAATAAAAGTGTAGAAATGGACATTATAGTTTCGGTTTATAAACAACCTTCCTCAGCGTCTAAATACCAAAGACTTTCGGTGGTTAGATACTTAGCAAGGTTCTTATTTAATGTTTCTAGAACCAAGCCTATAGTGTATGTAAATTATTGTACCTTTTTTTGTGATTTATTCTACATTGCTCTGCTTCGATTTTATACCTTATTTAATGTTTAAGTAAGTGTTGGAAAATCTTTTATTCTTCAAGTAGCTTTAAATTTTTTATATACCAATTTTATTTGACCCAAAAATATCGGAAAGTTTTAATTATATCTTAGAATTAAGATAGATAGATTTTAAAATTAAATTTATTTAATGTTTAACAATACTATTCTTAATAATATTTTAACATTAAAAATTTAAAATTACATTTATTTAATGTTAAAACGTTAAGAATAATGATAAACGTTAAGAATAAAGATAAACGTTAAGAATACTGAAAAAGGTCTTAGATTTATCTATTTATTTATTTATTTTCTTGCATCTATTGAGCTGTTTTACTTTCTAACATCTTGTATTAAAACCATATGTATTGCACATTAAGTGCAAAATTTGATTTGACTCATGAAATTATTCAGTTACAGACACGTTTTTTTTTTTCTTTTTTCTTTTTTTTAACAAGTTTTACATGTAAATATATTTTAATCATTCTTTGTTGTACTTTCGAATTCTTATCTCATGGTTAATACAGGTTTTACTATCTTTTAATTTATATTATCATTTTAGTTGGTTCCTATAGTACTTATTTATGTGCACTTATTTTATTATGAATACTCCTTCTTTTTTATAGTTTGAAATATGTTTATTTAAATGTTACAATGTTTGGTTAGTTTATTTAAATGTTACATTACAAGGTGTTTTTTATAAAAATTTGAATTAAAACTATATATTTTACAAACCTTTATTTTACTAGTTTCTTCATTTACCAATTATGATTTCTATGCTTAAAAGTACTGAGACTTTATATTTTAATTAATTACATTTAGTCTTGCATGCCCTTTTTTTTACCCTGAAATATTGGTTTTTCATGATTTTTTGAATTTTAATGTTTCTATTTCCTCATTAAGAATTGTACTTATTAAATTATTTGTGCATTATATTATGGTATTTTTATTAAATACATTTTTATATCACTAAGATTTAAGTATTTGCTATTATTTTCTTTTTATTTTGTTATCATTTGATTTGTGAGAAATAATATTTCATTAAATTTTAACACTTCTGCAGTGTTCTCTTACTGTGCAGCACAAAGTCCTATTGTAGGATACTTTATTTAATGACTCATGATGAGTACAAACTTGCGTTAAAGCAGAATTTAAATATGAATACTATTTTTAATTTCTAAAATTAAAATTTCAAAGCAGTGCTTCTGTATCAAGTGCCTCTTACCTTTCACTAAAAAGAGAATCATGCTGTTTTAGAATAATTTTTAGCACATAGTTCTCTGGCTTTTTAATTTCTTGAAATTGGTTATTTTATCTGTTAAAATCTTTGCATGCTGATTATACACTTGGCCACTTTTTCTGTATTACTTTCCTTTAAATATTAATGTCTTGTATGAGATTAGTGTCGTGGTAGTGCATGAATTTCTTTATTCAAAATTAAACACAAAATAAAATTAGTAATACCATTTAGTGCTAATTAATATTTTAATTTAAAAGTAGTTTCCCTCAGAACAGTTTCTCTTGCTGTAAATTGGTAGTTTGTGTTTTCTCCATTTTATTTTTCTTGGTGATCCATGCATGCATTATTTAAGAATATATTATCTGTTTAAATATGTAGCAATCACTTCACTTTGGTTAGTTAATTATTAGCATGCAAGCATTTACAATTTTGTAAATATAGTATATCATAGTCAAAAGCTAGTTATTCCTGTTTAGCAAACAAAATTTTTTATCTGTATTAGCTTTTTAATTAATGTTTCTTAATTATGAGGCCAGATTATGAAATTTTTAAAATTTATTATTTTAAAATAATGTATTAATAATCTGTTAAATGTTCTATTTTATATTGTTTCCAACTCTTGATTTTTAACAACAACAAAAATTCTTATCTAAAAATTGCTAACATTTTATTTTATGTATTTATTTCTTATGAATTACGCTTTTAAGTTATTTTTAAAAAAAAAAGAAACTTATATAACTTTTTATCTTTAAAATAGATGTTTGATTTTTCATTTATACTTAAAGTATATTTTTTCTGTTAATATTATTTTCTGTGAAGTAAAAAGTTCATATGTATATAGAAGGTATGATTTTCGTTTTTCACTTATGTTTTAAGTGTAATTTGACTACTCAATTTTGAGAGAAAATGTTGTGATATCCAATAAAATGTAAACAATAAGTCTACTTTATCTTTAAAACTACATATAAAAGACACTACATGGTATAACTGCTTGCAATTAATTCTATGTATGCTAAAAAGCAGGTTGACACAGTGGGGCTGTGGAATTCTAGTATTGCCGCCTCTGCACCAGATCTTTCCTATGCACAGTGCAAGTCATTCTCACTTCATCCCATTGGATTTCCCATCACTTTCAAACGTACAACTACTGCAAAACACTTTGTCTTCTTTCAGTCTTCCTTTATACTGCTTATTTAGTTATAAGTAATGCCATCTAAATCCCACCTGTTTTATAAGTACAGTAGGGAACTGATTATCCGGAACTATCGGGACCATCGCTATTCCGGATAACTGATTTTTCCGGTTTTCTGAATCACTACAAAAAGCCGTTTTTTTTTTTTTATTGTTAAACCCAACTAAAAAAAAAATTTTTTTTTTTTGGAAATAATCTTAAAAAGAAGAAAAAACGATGGAGTAATACACTAATGATTATTTCCAAAATGATGGTAAGGTAGACATCTTTCGAAAAAGAAAGAAAAATCCTAAAGTCTTATGAGGAAAAAAAAAATAAAAAATTTTTAAAAAATGGCGGGAAAATTTATCGAATTTCGTTTCGGTTTTCTGATTTCCGGATAACGGGTTCTGTACTGTACCATGCATGTACTTTAATTTAAAGATTTATATTTCCCCCCCTTTTTTTTTGTTTATTTTTACGAAATTAATATCAACTTAAATTTAAATCTGTTTTCTTCTAACATTATTTTGACTTAAAAGAACAATTTTTATATGTTACATTAAAAATAATATAGAGAAATATGAATTAAATATGCAACCTAAATCTTGCAATGAGGAGTAATCATCAGTTGAAGTAATATAATGACAAGTTACATTTTTGTTTTGCTCAATAGTTTTTATAATTCACATTTTAATTGAAAAACACTGCGTAGAGAATAAAATATTTTTATGTATTTGGTTATTAAATGAAAATTAGAGGCATCAGTACTGTACTTATTTTGAAATGATACTTAGAAACAGTCTACAGAAGTGTTAACATTTGCAAATTTTGGCTTAAAACTCTTTTGCCCTATGCCTTGCAATTTTATTATTATTAGAACCATTACTTAAGATCAAGATTGTATGTAATCAAGAATGCATGTTATAATATTTGCGATCATAATTACTTGTGGATTGAGTTATAATTGTAAATTAAGATAATTTGAAATAAAATGTATTGATAATCGAATTCGCTCAAGTCTTATTTATATGACTAGTTACGCGATTATTTTCATAATCATTTGTTTAAAAATAATTACAGCAAAAAATTGGCTAGTTTTAATTTATTATATTGATTTATTTAATACCATAACGATTAAATCTTCAATATGAAAATTTATTGCAACCATGTTAACACTTCATAACCAGTTTTTTTTCTTTTTACTTGTTTTCTTAAGCCAATATTTTTTCTTCAAAAATAATATCCAGTTAGTTCAGGCATTTAATAAGAAATTAAGTTTTAAGTAATGTAAAAAAAATGAAACTCTTCAATCTTAAAATTTTGTTGAATTTCCATTAGTTGGTACTTGTAGCAGGTAAGAAACAAATGGGTTTAGTGATGGCAATACTTAAACAGTTTTCTTCTTTAACAGCATGTTAGAATGCTAGTTTGCTACTAAGGAAATTAACAATAGCATGTCTTTGTTTAGTTTTTGTAATGCTTGATTCACTTATGTATTAGTAAATGCATCAGTTAAATGTTGCATGCCTGTCTTTTATTTTTTATTCTTTTTTTATTTATTTTTATTTTATTGCTTAGCTGCTATGAAGAAAAGAAAGCTTTTCAATTTTGTTTTCCTGAGTTAGCTGCTGAATTAAAACTTAATTTTGCTCACTCGCATACATAAATTAAAGATTTTTTTCTAGACATATAACCTCAATGTATAATAATTTAATTGATTATCTCTCAAAACTAATTTCCAAGATTTTGAAATATTGTTAGCAAGAAATATATTAGTTCATATGAATTTTTTTCACTGTTATTTAAAAATGCTACTTAATAATCAAAATTTTACTAATTGTATTTATGATTTCAATTAAATGAAATGAAAATTTTTCTTAGTATTACAAAGAATTATTGTAAAATCTTTTTTTAAAAAAAGTAACTATTTATGTCCTAATTTCTTAATTCAGCTTTCTTTTGCATGTCCTAAGTATCTAATTTATTATTCGAATGTATTAACTGCTCAACCAAATTTACTTATTTTCTTGCACTTTTTACGAGCATGAAGCTATAAATTCTTAATATATTCACCCGTTATAACGCTTTGACGGAAGTGTAAAAAATAATTAAATTGTTTCTATCTATTAACTCACATTATAATCAAATATGCTAAAATATAGAAGTTCTACTTTTTAAAAAAAATCACTCCAGCTTTTCTTTTATAATTTTTTGTTCATTTTTTCCCCAAGAAATCCTAGTAAAGTAATATTTTTAATTATGGTATTTTTCTTAAATAATAGTGTACTTTTATAGGTTTATTAAACATATGCCACACATGTTTTTTATTATATTTACATAAAGTAAATAATTAAGTATATTACTGTTATCAATCGTAAAAATATATATTGCTCGCTTCATATATTTGACGTTGGTAATTTTGAAACAAAACATTTAGCTTTTCTCATGAATAAAAATATTATTCATATGATTTTTTTTCTATTTTTAAAATTTGGATTCTTTTTTTTTTAAATTGAACCTATTTCAAAATGAATTAAACAAGGTTATGTTTATTTATTTTCTTTCTCTTTTAATTTCTTTAAAAAGAATAGAAAGAATTATGAAAGGATCTATTCATATTACATCTTTAATGTATATATTTCAAACATAGTTGCAAACATTATTCTCTGGCTTTAGATCTAATAGATCTAGCTTTCATCAAATCGTATACTGTTCTCATTATTTCAGAGGAAATAAGAAAGTAACCTAAACCTGCATGGTGTGTTATTAGTAGATTAAAATTACTAGGAACTAGGAGTTCAAGAAATTCAATAATATAGTAGGCATGTCCATAATGAAATAATTTTGCTATAGTTATTAATTGGTAATGATATAGCTGTTTATTGACTTTTTGTAGTTTGCCTTGTATGTGCAGTTGTTGATTTTGTTCTTTTTTTGTTTGTGATGCTTGTTCCTTTGTATGTTTTTTTTCCATTTACTTTCTTTCCTCCCAACAGCTCAGAGTAGTGAGGGCCTTTAAGAGCACGCTGGAAGACATGGAAGAAAGACGTAGTGTTCATAGTTTACATAGCTTACACAGTTTACGTAGTTCCCGTAGTCACCCTAAGCAGCTCTCCGAAATTAGTTACATAGATGAAGACGTGAAAACCCCATCTCCCAATGACTATCCCTATGACATAAATGGTTCGCAAAAAAACGCAATATATAATAACTCAGTGCAGAACATGAACCACAACAATACCCAGTTTGTAGCTCCTCCTGCTAGCAATTCTCCCGAAAGTGAGACTGCACCACTGATGATTAGATCACCTACTCGTCAAAATCGGGCTCAGGGCACGTCTAGTAACTCCCCCACCACAGTGACTAGTATTACACCGGTCAATTCATCGTCACCATCTTCCAGCACTTCCCCAACTGCCACCATCAACAACCGAGCAACGAGTCCCGTCTCACATGGATATCAATTGCTTATCGAGGCCTCCAAAATCCACGAGACCAGCATCTGATAAAGATTCCACTAATTAGATTTTATTAAAAGCGTAAATAATATTTAGACTTTTCCATTTCAAGAACTTTTCTTTGGTGGAAAAGCTTGTGTGACCGGCCTTTCCAAAATGGAGCTCCATGGGGGGGAGTTAAAGGCCTCCCAGGCACACAACAAAGCTCCAAACTGATTGAGGTGTGTCAAAATATGCAATGAAGAACATTTAAAGACATTTTTTTTTGTGTTGGTTTCATTTATTTTATTTTGATCATTCATCAAATCCAGTTAGCCTTTTACGCATTCTTATCTGTTGCTCAGATAAGGAGGTAATTTTACAGTACATGAAATCAATACCATAGTTTGTTTTAAATTTTTAGGTCCTGAAACTTTATTAGATATTCTTTAGAAATATTTTGTGATTGTTTGAGACATACTGCCAGCATTTACTGACAAATGAACAAATGTTAGCATTTATCCTTTTTTTTTTTTGGTCATATTATTTCAACGAATCTCCTTTTTCAGCAGTTTAGTGTTTCATTTTTATGTTTAAAAAAAACTACCAGTTAAGATGGAAGTACGAGTACATGAAGAAGTACCCCTTAAATTTTTTAACTACTTTTTTCTCATTCATGTACTTGTAGGTAAGACATTTTAATCTAAATCATTATGTCAGTGAAATTAAATAAATGTATTTAATTAAATATGATTAAAAAAAATTCTTATACACATGCCAAATTTGTTCTCTTTAAAATCTTTATGTATTTTCTTTGCTTTTTCAAATTAGAAAATACTGTATTAAGCATTTAAGTTGGCAATCTAGGAATAATTTATTTAAAAAGAAAACTCTTCCAGATTGAAATGGTACCCATAAAATAAATTTTTGCATAACTTTATTAGGATAGGTCCCAAGTTTCAGAATTGTGAATGGACAAAAATTTACAGTTACTAATTTTTACTATTAAATCATTTTTCAAAATATCAAATTAATAATTAACGCTTATTAATTATTGATCAATTTCTACAAAGAACTAGTTTAATCAATATCATGTCCTTCTTTTCTTAATGAAACCACTGTTTCATACTTGATATGGAAAGTGTTTTTTTAATGCAATTATAACCATGCAAATCAATTTTAATATGCGCAGGTGTATGATTAGGCTCTTAAAATACTATGATATATATTTTATAATACCAAAATAAAGATCTTCTTGGAACTTTAAACATTCAATTTAGCACTAATAATCATATTAAACAGTAAAAAAAAAATTTTTTTTTCTTGATACTTGAATAAATGTTATCAAATGATCTTTAACTGTGTTTATAATCTTGGCACTTACACATTTGCTCTTTAGAAGTGCCTTTCCTACCAAATAGGTTTTTGCTAATTTAAGATTTTAATTCTAAATATGTTTTGTGCATAATATAGAATTATCTTTATATGCCAAATTATAAAAAACTAAAAATATCAAAAGCTTTTAATTGAAAGTATCGCGGCTTGAATCGCTATGCAAATAATGTCTAAATAGTAAATATTTGTTTTTTAAATACTCTGATGACTATATTAGCATTTGAACATAAGAAAAAAATGCCTTTGAATTGTAATTTGATACCCATTATCTAAATGTGCTTATTTTATTATACACAGGAATTTCTGGAATTTCTATGGCAAAATAAAATTATTAAATGCATTTAAATTGCAATGTATTGTGAAAAGTTAATACTCAACTTAAAAAATTTTATTTTGAATCTCATAAGCAAGATCATAAATTTGAAACACTTTAAAAAAAATAAGTTGTTTTTTGTCCTAATAAGCTTGCTAAGTAAAGTACTTGTGATTGTATGTAAAAAGAAAGAAGATTTATTGCATTTATCTGAAAAGTAACTCATAATCCTACTTAATCTTCATCTATTTATTGTTGAACATTTTTGAGGTTTTTAAAGCTGATTTTTTTTTTTAATATTTTGCATATGGGTGGACATTGGAAAAAAAATTTTTTTTTAATTTTAAAATCAATAAGAATTCAAATCAATAAGTATTTATATTTTGTGTAAATTCAGTTGTATGACACCACTGTAGATGAAGTCCCTAATAATAGTTAAGGTAAATGAAAACGAAAACTATTGATACAAATTTTTCCCAGATGCTTTATACTTAGCTGTAAATTCTTGATAGTTTGAATATTTAGGAAAGTAAAAGTGAAAAGTATTAATTCAAAAATTTTCCCAGATGCATTATACTTAGCTGTAAATTCATGATCACTTAAATGTTTAGAAAAGTTAACACAAAAACTATCAATTCAAATGTTTCCCAGCTGCATTATACTTAGCTGCAAATTCTTGATCATTTAAATGTTTAGAAAAGTGTGGTAGTAGAAATCGATGCACACATTTTAACCAATGTTGATTGCGGGTTCAAAATCGAATAAAAGCCCCTTTTTTATGTGACAGAAAATGTTAACTATCAACAGAATTACATGTGTAAATATGTATGCATGTCAGAGTATCATATCTATCAATCATGAGCTTTCCTCTTATTTTAAAAAAAAATGAAGAAAAAAAAGTGTATATAACTTATACCAGTGTAGCTGAAATTTTCTGAAGATCTGAAAAACTTTTGTGATATGCAATTTCTCTGTTATTGGAAAGTATTTTTGTACTGTTAAATTTATAAAATCATTTAAGACATTAAAAAAAAATTTATTGCACCCTTGACATAAATTTTGGCGATGCAGTATTTATTGACAGTTAGCTTTGTATGTTGATGTGTAAAAAAAAAAGTGAACAAAGTATAAAATTATGCAGTATTTCTCTCATGTATTTGGTAAAAAAAAGTTTTTTTTAATTTATATTTTATTGCTAAAGTTTTGTTTTTAAATTTATATCACAAGACCAGCTTTAGCGCAATATTGATTTTCTAAATTAATTTTGGCGCAATATTAATTTTGATTAAATGTTACTTATTTGTTAAATCTTTTTTTTTTAAAGAAAAATAAATTATATGCATTTATATTTGTCATCGAAAAAATGGTTTTGTATGGGAGTATTCAGTCATAACAAAGATTTGTCTTGTGTACTATAAAAATTAATAACGGCTAATGCATTTTTTACTTACTGTATATTGTGATATGATTCTCTGATTGAATAAATAAATCTGTTATTTGCTGACATTTTATTTACATCTGTATGTGATATGAGAGGAGGAAAAAACTAGTCTACAGATATAAAGCTTTCCTGCTTTTCGTTTCATTAAATTACCTTTATTTTTATTTATATATTTTTTTAATGTTTTATATGCCTATGGCTTTTATTATTATTTTTTAAAGGAAACTATCTGAATAGTAATGTAGTTTTTAAAGTTGATTAATATGATGCTTTAATTTCTTCTTCAGTAGTTCGGAAACTGGCATTTTTGCATAAAAGTTTTCCTAACATGCTCCAGAACATTACTTTTTTTAATTAATATAGAAAGTATTCGTGATATGTGAATTTTAGTAGCTGATTATTGGGTGCAAAGTCTATAATTAGAGAAAGCATAATGTATAGCAGAGAAAATATATTATATTTCTAGAAAGAAAAAGTATAAGATGTTAAATTTTTTTTAAAGATTTTGAAGTAATTAAGATCTCTAAAATAATATGTTAAAAAATTTGCAAATCTATAAGTTAAAAGCATTCTTAAAAGAACCTTGTTTAAATTTTTAAAACCAACATCTATCTTTGTTAATTTAAAAAATTTTTTTTACTGTAATTCAAAGTTTTAAAAAAAGAGTGTCTAAATTTTATCTTCTAAGTTTTATTTCAAAATTTTTTTAATTTCTACTTTCTTTTGTGTTCCTTTAAGAAAAGAAAAATAGTCTGCACAGTAAAATAAATAATCTATCACACAAGTATTTTATATCACAAAACTTCATGCAGTTAAAATTAATTGTTATAATTTCAGATATGAAACTTTAATGATGCCTGACTACAAGCTTTCTACTATAATACAGTAGAGAACCGATTATCCGGAACGATCGGGACCATCGCTATTCCGGATAACTGATTTTTCCGGTTTTCTGAATCGCTACAAAAAGCCGTTTTTTTATTGTCAAACCCAACTGAAGAAAGAACAATAATATTTAGAAATAATCTTAAAAAGAAGAAAAAACGATAAAGTAATACACTAATGATTATTTCTAAAATGATGGTAAGGTAAACATCTTTTGAAAAAGAAAGAAAAATCTTATGAGGAAGAAAAAAAAAATTTAAAAAATGGCGGGATAATTTATCGAATTTCGTTCCGGTTTTTCTGATTTCCGGATAAGAGGTTCTGTACGTATTTTAAAAATTAATATCACGCATTGGGCATTCAAAATATCAATTGTGGTGAACCCTTTTTTTTTTTTTGTACGGATTTCTATTTTAATGCTTTACTTCTCTTTGTAACAGTGTTATTGTAACAAAGTTATAAACTTGTTTCTTCATGTAAAAAAAAGGTGGTCTTTAAGCAGTATCGTATTAGTCTAGTGTTTTCTCTTTGTGATATTAAAACCAAATTGTGAATATTTCTCTGCCCTTATAGCTTTGTTTGACCAAACATGTTAGTGTGTGTTTTAGGAATAGATGAGCCTATCTAAACGTCTTAAAGAGATTACAAAATCTCGAACATTAAAAAATATTTCCAATACACCAGGCTTTCAATTATCCGACACTCATTGTGACATCAAAATGGCTGTGGTCAGGAGGAATCGTTGTGATCAGGTATGTTTTGTAAGTGTATAGTCACCCCACCCTACACTGAATCAAGCTCAGTTCTGTGCCTAGGGCCCCCACATTTCTAGATTCTAGCCCTGATTGGCAGACAGCAGAAATCTCAATATTACTTGAGTCATTAGTCAATGTGACTCTACTCTGTTAAGACCGAAAAAAACACTTTTATCTTGTGGAAGCTTAACTTACTCTTAGTTTGTTTTTAGACCATAAAAACCTCAATATTACAAAAGACATAAGACATATAGGACTACTGAAAAGCTTAGATCTTTTGAAGTTTGACTTACTGTTCGTTTGTTTTCGACTTTTAAATAATAGTCAGATAATTTAATTATTATCAGATAGTATATTGTATAACTCTTAAGATTATTTAACCTATCGGGAAAGATATATTCCTTCTTTTTGACATCAAGTTCGTGTCGTTAAGGGACATTTTCTGTCAAAATTAAGGGTATTCAGAAAGATTTAGTTGGATTTCTATCCACTTCTTTCACACTAACTCTGAGCCTAAATCATAAACACAAAGCTAATCTGGAACTTAATGAGTTTGAAATGAATTTGAATGCATGCGTCTACATGGATTCCTTTAATTTCCAAATTACCATGCGTTATGATGTTCAAATTGATATGGTTTATCTTGCGCTGATTGCTTTTAGACGATTGCATTACATTCTTAAATAATTCGAGTTGAAGAGAGTAAAGCTAATCGTTCTTCAAGTTATAGCAAATTGACTATAAAAATTAAAATATTTTCTTTATCAACATTTGCATTGATAAGTGAATGCTCGGGAATTGTCATTAAATAGTTGCTTAGTAATGAGACCATATTGTTCTATACTTATACAATGTTTAATACCGTGTTCATTTGGTTATAAATGGAATTTCCAAATGAGCAATAGAATTTTTAATGAATGGAATTTTGAATAAGAATCGATAAGGTTTTAGAACAACCATGTATGTCAAGTAATTGGGTGTCGGATAATCGAGAGTCATTCTATAATTTTTTTTCTTTCTTTCATGAATAGTGGCCTTAGCTAGATGAAAGAGTACACAAATAAACATTGTTAGATTTTATATATTTTTAATGCTATTCCACTATCATCGAACCACTTTTAGCGCATTGTACAGATTTACAGAGGTTTTTAAATATGTTGAAATACATTTTTAAAAATTAAGTCTGAAGAAATCAGCTTTAAATATCACCAGTCTAAGATAATGCAACAGGTTGTTTGATCTTATCTGATTCTGATTTCGAGATAATTTGCAACTTATTAAATTTTATAAGTGAAGTGAGTGTTTTTATTAATTATTTATTTGTCAATTATTAAATTATCCACATTTTTTGCACTCTAAAGATGTTTAACGTCAGTGTAGAAAAGTTTTAAATTTCATTTTTATACGCATGGACTCAATTTAATTCGTATGTGGATATGCATGCAAACTACTCTTAATTTTCTTAAATTAGGGGTGACCCACCTTTTGCATATTAATCCCCCATTTTTCTTTTCTATTAAGTTCAGGTGCTCCTTAAAACACTTTTTATACTGCCTTACATTCATGGTTAGAAGTTGGTAAATGTAGATCAAGATAAAACCTGCTGTCCAAGGCTGAACACAGATTTTACGGGCCCCTTAGTCAAAATACAAAAAATTATAGTTTTAAAAATAGGAAACATCAGTTCCGATCTTTCTACCGACTCCCCATAGCTTGAGCTTGGGAAATGCAATTGATCTAAATTTAAGACAATTTAATGAAGCAACATTCTACTATAGGCAACTGGAATTGGGGCAGAGTATTTTAACAGTCGTTTTCTCTATAAATATTCTATCTATTCAAACCCAGGAAAGCGGTTCAACCTGTTTTATTACGTAAAAACCCTGCCTGGAAACAGACGAGCCTACTTCAAAACCGATATTTGTTCAGATTTCGAACGGTGGGTCAAATATTTACAATTTGACTGTAAGCTCGGTTAACAGTTAACTTTGCTACGTCATGGAATTAAAATACGACTAGTTGTTCATTGTCGTGAATGAACTATATTACGTATCCTGTTCTGTTTCATGTTGGTGCTCTCAATGCCAGAGAGCCTCGTTTGGTAAAGATCACAGTTGTAGGCACTGAAAAGAAAACTTGGAAGAAGAGGAAACGGTTAAATCATTCGCACTTTATTATACGTCTGGAATAATGATAATTCGTTACACATCAATTTAATATATTCATTTGTTAAAGGTACTGAAATGGACATACTATAATTTCTATTAAAAAAAGCCTTTCTCTGCGTCTAAACAGATCCATTGTCGGGAAAGATCTGTCCGAGATTGCATGTTCGTGCTATGGCTGTCAGAGTCTCGTTTGGTGATGATTTTAGTTGCTGGCACTGAAAATTAAATTAACTTGGCAATCAATAGAGGTAACGTCAAAATCGTTCGCATGTTATTGGGCGTCTAGAATATTTAGATGCTCAACCATTATGTCTCGTAAAAGCAACCACACTGGAGAAAAAAATATTAATCAATCGTTAAGTTCATGGCGTTGGGTATATTTTGAATTTCCAGTTCCGGAAAACGAAATTTAGGAGGATTTGTAACCTATTTCACTTGGAGTGAAGGGAGTAACCCTCAATCGGTATAGTTGTGTTTAAGCAACAATCTAAGAAATAAAATTCATCATAACTAAAGAGGAGCACTGGCTATTGGTGATCGAATTGGGTTATAGTTTGCGTAGAGCAGAGCTCTCTTCTTATGGCAACACTTCGCATGCTTTCATGATTATCGTGTGGAGAGTCATAAGAGAAGGAAGTACATCAGTTTCTCTCTTGATTTTCAAATAGAATAAAAACTCTTAAGTTAGGAAGCTATATAGAACTGAAAACTACATCGAACATAGTTCTAAAAGAAAGCACCGTGAAAATTATAAAAAAAATATGTGTGACAATGAAATACGAAAAATATTAAGAAAAGGGAAGGTCAAGATGTGGAACCGGTCTTCTCTCCAGATGGCGTATTCGAGCGTTGTGGTCGCGAATATTACAACTCGCTGAATCGTCATTTGTAATCACCTAATGCTGAAACTGTCCATTAATATTTTATTTTTTTAATTCCGATTCTCATCAAATAAAAATTTATAAGTTTCCCTGATTATGAAGGTTAAGTTTTAGGAAGAATGGGGTCTAATAAAGCGTTAACGTTAGAATACATTGTCCTTAGCTTTGACTAGTAAACGAATAGCATAATACTTCAAGATATAAAAGGTTGTATTAGTTTTTTACTGTTGAACGCAATTCAATGAATTCCTTTACTTTACTTACTTTGTGTTATTCTTTAATTTAAAAAAATTTATTTTTAATGATTTAAATGATACGTGCTTCCAAATTATTTCACCAACTTTGTTGCATCATTTTATTCTGGTTTCATATTTTAACTAAATCGTATTATTCATTTTATTAAATTTGTAAATTCATTATTGCAGTAGTTTCAGACTTTAAAGTCGGTTAGACTTCTCTTGTAATTTTACTTCTCTAAATTCTTTCTTTTTTTTGCAGGGAAGATTTACAATTTTCAACAAGTTAAATAGTTCTTTTTTTATGATTGTCTATGTATATTTGTACATGTCGCTTGTGTATGGGTTATTCTGAATCTCTCAATACATTGCTTAGTAAAAAAAAAGATTCTATCGGGATACTTGCAATAAGGATAATTAATGTTATTATTTTTCTTTCAAGTATTAATACTGTAGAAATTGAAATTTGCATTGATGCTGTGATAGAAGTCAAATATTAATCATTTTTCTGAAAATTTTGTCAGTTTTAAAATTTTTTCTAACATTTTCATCTTCTTAGTAATAGTAACATTATGAGAGAGCGATAAGATTTTTTCTTTAGCTTTGTGTAACGTTTGACCTAGTTTATTATTCACCTCCATTGCCATTTATCTCACATAAGCAACCTGCAATAATTAACTTCCGATTTTAAGAATATTTTTACTTACATGAAGTAGCGGTATTGCATTTTCAAATTATGAAAACAGTTTTTTGACCTTTTGTCAAACTTAAAATCGGGTAAACGGCATAATCAACTCCAGAAAGTTTTGTTATCATATTTAAAAACATGGGACTTGATCATCGCTTTGTTTAAATAGAATTTTCGATCTGTTATTAAATATTCTGTGCCGTTTTGCTCTTATTTTTATTTTGGGTTAATATTAAAACATTTCAATTTACTAATTGATAGTGTTTATTATAATTATTCAAGATATATTTTAACCTAACTGCTTTACTGTCACCAGCAGAAATGCAGGTCTTTGACAATTTGGATTTCCTGAGTTGAATCTATCTTGCACTACTATGTGTGCCATCGTTCTACTAACATTTTATGAGACTGATAACTTTATGAATATTTATGCTTCTATAACTATTCATTAAACTATAACTTTATTTTATTGAGAAAAGTATAAGTTTCAATAGATTTCAACTGAAGTTATTTGTGAGTATCTTTAGAATGTATATTTTGTTGAATTAGAAAGTTAATGGTGAATAAATTGTTTCAACTTAGAATAAATGCAATTTTTTTATTGGTAGAAAATGTCAGAAAAAAAACTATGTGAGAGCGTTATTGTAGAAATTTACACTGCGGCATTTTTGGAAGATCTCTGTTGCCCTACTGTTTTTTGCTACACTTCTTGAGAAATAATGCTTTTTTTTCTATTTTCTACAAAAAAATATAGGGTAGAAAATTTAAAACTTGTGTGCTGCTTTTTAGTTGAACTATCAATTTCATCACCATGAATATAATGTCGCAACTGCCTTAAAAAATAATTCAAAGTTCATAGATTAGATTCTAGTATTTCCAATAAACTCAAAAAGATTTGAGGATAATTCTGCGCTCTTTTTTTATGTAAAAGGGGTTTGATTAAACTTTTATCGCTCACTCTTAGTGTTGCAACCTAAAATATTGATATTTTAAACATAAAATGTGTGCTTTATCAAAATTACCTAAATTTTCACCTCTTGAAGTTTTTGAACTTTTATTTTACAGTAGTTTGCGTCTGAACAATCAGGAGGTGTAGCCTCCAGTTCACTATGCTGAAATGTTTATGGTAATTCAAATTATTAAAATGCCAATCACATTTGTACTTTTTCTATTGAATCGTGATGGCTAATTGTTTTCGAGGAAACTATATACACCATTGTAGCTTTTAATTATATATTCAGTTTAAAATATTTGATGGGAGGTATGTAAATGTAAAATTTGCTTAATCCAAGAATTCTTGCATATATGAACTACTCTTCTTGTTCATTAATAGTAAACGTTCATATATAGCTTTGTGATGAATACTTAAAACAAAAGGAAAATTTCTTTTTGAATGGGGGAACATTTGTCGTTAATATTTACTTTATTCATATTTCTATGACTGAAATAAATTTTATTGTTATTTAGTCTGAATTATTGTTGTCTTTTATAATAAAAGATTTATGAACATAGAATAAGAATTTCTTTTCCCTTCTTATATAGCAATCTGTGCTATGCTTCACTAGACAACACTATTTTTAGATTTTGAGTAGCCTGCTGTAATAAATGGTGAACTAGCATGAAATACAGCAGTTGATCTACTAATGTTTTTAAAAAGATTAGAGCACTGCAATCTTATGGGTTCATTACTTTTTACAGCAGCACCCATAGAGAACTTTCCAGAAAAAATAGTAAACATAGCCGATGTTTCAGAAAATTATAATGTTTTTCTGAACGAAACTCTTAAGTTTTCCTCTTTTGCGAATAAGTTCTGAAATAAGATGAAGTAAACGGCCCATTAAAGTATCGCTTATTGACCTTCTAAGATCAAAGTGTTCTATGAATGTTTTCCTAATATGTAGAAAACTGCAGACTAAAAACATCATGTTAATATGCTGTAAACGTTATTGAAGTAACATGAAATAAAACATTGCATTAAAGTACCGTTCCTTGGTCGTTTGGTTCGGATCAAAGTGTTGTTCTAAGAATGTTTTCCTAATATGAATAATTGGATGGTGATATGCATTACTAAATCAATTATCGTTTGTTTTTAATATGAACATTTTCTTAATAAAAACTGCATTCTTAAATCTTTCACGTCAGCTTAAGACTTTTTTTTTCACTTGATCTGGTGATAAATAACACCATCCAATTGCACATTTCTTTCACTTATATTATCTGCATTTTTTGAAAGGGGAGGAAAACATATCTTTTAATTATGACATTATATTAAAGTATCAGATTTTTTTTTCCTGCATGTAATAGTGTAGTAGTTGTTTTATTTGCACAAAAGCTCACAAAACCTTTTATTAGATAGCCTCATTCTGCATGCCTTTTCTCCTAATAATTTTAAGTGTCTATTTTATCTATGTGTTTTTCTAATTTGGTATTGGTAACAAGTTGCACTAGTTATCATGCGTGCAACTAAATATTGTAAAAGGTAAGGGCACTTGAAAATATTGTTAAGTAATTGTTCTTTTCTCTGTAATTTTGATGCTAAATGGACTCATATCTAAATCATTTTATTTATTAACGTCCCATTTTTTTTAAACACACTTATTAGAAATAAGCGTAATAAAGGTCCAAGGTAATATTTTAAGATGTCGTTACTCATACTATTTCATAAGCGTATATAATTCTGCAATTCCAAAGTAGTTCAATTTAAAGTAAAAATAAGTTGTGATAGTTCATGCTTAAAATGTTCTTCACCCAAAAATATTGTATGTATTTGTAGAAAAACTACTTTTTTTACTTCCCTTGCCTTTCCGGAAAAAAAGCATATATGTGCCTTTTCGTTCAATCACAAACGATCGTAAAATAATGTGTTTGATAAATATTAATCTAAAAAAAAAAAAAATTTAAACTTTAGAGTGTTTTGGAGTTTATTTTTGCTTAATATTTAGTAACTTTCTTCCTCGGAAGACATCGGAGTGCTATGGGTAATTTGAATCCGTTACAAAATTCAGCATGACCATCATAATTGAAATACTTTTCTGTGTTCTAAAAGTACTGTGAAAGCACCGAAAGTAAACACATTAAATGTTCTCATTATATGACAACGCAATAAGAATTCTCACATAACAGCAATTTTTTTTTTGTCAAAAATAAGTAATTTGAAACAAATATTTTTTTCTAAACAGAATCGATATTATTCTTGCAAAATGGGTTCAAATTTTTTCATACATAAATGCCATTACTGATGGTCATTACTTTTAAGTTTTCTCGAATCCACCTTTTGCTAGAGAACAAATATTTATCCAATTGGTAAATCTGCACATTATTATTTTAAGTTAGTATTTATTTTTCTTTGGTAAGTGCCAGTATTAAAAAGTAAGTACAACACTTTTGTTACTGTTATCATCATTGCTATAACTAGTTAAAGAAATATGATGCTTTTCTAATGTTTAAAAAAATAACATTAAACTTCATATTTGAAGATGTCAATTTGCGAAATAAAATGGAAATTTGTATATTCATTGTTATTGAGATGCAATTGCTATGATGAAATGTTTTTCTCTAATATGTAGTTTCGCTTTATGTTGCTCAGGAGAGTAATCCTACAATGCGTTTATGTTTCTGTCAAAATGCAGATAATCCTTCCTTTACTTTGCAAAAAAAAACTATTTCTCTTTTTTTATTTGTATGGAAAATTGCCTCTTATATTTTAAGGTATAAATAATACCGTAGCTGGTAAACTTTGAAATCCATGTAGATTTCGATTATTAGATTATTTCATTATAGAATAAATTTTCGTTTATTACGTAACATTATTTTTCCCAAATGATGCATGGAAATCATAAAGACTTTTAGAGATTATAAAAACTTTTTTTCAAATCATCATAGCATTTGCTTGCTTTCAAAAATTTTCATATTGGTTAATTTTGAAAAAAAAAAAAAAAGACAATGGAATATGCTGACACAATCTACTGCTGTTTTCCACCAAAGGTCATTGGAGGTGAATTGCAAGATCGTTTGATTGCAGTACCATACAGCAAGAGTGCCACTGATCAAGCTGTAAGATTACTTGATATTTTTTAAAAGTTTTCATTTTTACTTTCATGAACTTCTTTCAAAGGATTTTGTTCAAATATTTTCTGGAGAAATCCTTTTATCGTAACCCCCATTCGAGAAAAACAGGACCAAACTTTTTATGTCTCTGATTACCAGCTTGAAAAAATACTTGGGCTTAAAAATACTGCTTTTTAATGTCTACAAAACATCATTTAAAATAAAACTCTTAAACTGCTAGCTGGTACTCTATTAAACCGGACATATGGAAACGTTTAAGTTGTAAAATACCACCAGGATGCGTAATAAGATATAGATCAGTGATATGCCTCAAATGTAATTTGTTTATGAGAGCATTACCGCCCGCATATTTGGTGTGTCCAAACTGAATGTTTATATTTAATCCGCTACTGTTGTATCAGGAACTTAAAGAAAATATTTGATTAATATCTCTTCTGAAAAGTTCAATTTTTTTCCCCACGTTGTAAGAGTAAATACAATTCTTTTTTCCTCTTTAACGCATTTTTCTGGAGAGTCAATGAAGTGTTAATATATCTTATAATTAATGTTCCTCATATAAATTTATAATAATGCTTGCTAAGAACACCTCGGGTTATTTGTTCTAGTGATCTTTTTTTTTAATTTCATGCCTATAAATTTGCTTGTTATGTCATGATTTTTCTCCCAAGAGGCCATCATACCCATAGTATTCAGGAAAATGTAAAACTTCCTGATATGTAGTTGCATAAGTGACAAAAAAGGATTCGTGTACTTCTCACTCGTTTGGGTGTTTGTAGTTGTCATGCAGTTTTCAAACCACGAAAAATGGATAGTAGCTTACCAGCTGTCAAACTATTCATACATAGACTTAAGTAAACACCTCTTAGAAGAAGGAAACTCTCAGCACGGTTCAATTTAGTAGTTCGACGTAACGAACATAAACTGCGCAGTGGATAGAAAATAAGAAAGATGACGTTACGTCCGGGTTACTAAGTTGCGCAGTTAAGAAAAAAAGATGACGTTACGTCCGGGTTACTAAGCTGCGCAGTAGATAAAAAATAAGAAAGATGACATTACTTTCGGTTTACTAAGCTGCGCTGTGGTGGAATATACGAAAAGATGGCTTTACATTCGGGCTAATGGCTGAGCAAAGTGGAAAATACGAAAGATGTCATTCCGTTTGGACTACTGAAGGATCAAATTTCTTCTTTGTGGTAACCCGTGCTGACGTCTTCTTTCTAGGAGGTATTGCTTAGGTGTGTCCTATCTTAGACCTAATACAATATTTCTAAAATTATAATATGAGGCAAGAACAGTAAGAAGAGACATCAGAAATTGTCTAGATGTCCAAATTGTTGGGGTTTTTAAAACTTTGGAAATTCTTAGTGATAACCACCGAAAAAACTATCAAAAGACTACATTGATTTAAATTAGGCGCAATCAAATTTTTATTAGGGTTCATGTTTAACGGCGGGTATCGTTCGTCCCCCTTTTTTTCTCCGAGGGGCTGTTACTTACGCCGCTGTATTCATTCCCTTTCAAATAGCGCATTACAAAGACTCGCAACAAGAGCATTGGCGTGTAGTGTGCTTTTTGTTAGCGAAAAGTGTTGGTCGACTGACTTTTTTCAATTAAAGTCCACTGAAAAAAGAAAATAAAAAAGAGGAGCACTGTATATTACCTTTCAAGGGTTCAGGTGTAAGACAAGAGCTTTCAGAAATCAAATAAATGCCAAACTGACTGATATTCAGTTATCATGCATTTATCATTGCTTTCAGGACAACTACCACCATCTAGCGAGAGACAAGCTTTCGAATATTTTTTTTTGTCACACCAGCAACTATATTTCATGCTTGTTTCTTGTTTTCTAAATACAATAATAAATAGTTTCTCCTTTTTTTCATGCCTAATTATAATTCTTAATAGAAATATGCATATATACTTCCCACATTTTAAATATCAATTTAGTAACTAATTGCAAAGTTTCCAATCTTATTACTTTTATTCAGTAGTTTTAATCCCAAACTCTGTTCATTGACTTAAAAGGAAAATTGTACTGCTTTCCAGATAGGTGTTTTAATTTTAAAAACAAACTGAAGTAAATCCTTTTTTTTTTCTGTCCGCTTTATTTTTTGTTCTTGCTTTTTCACTTGCACTGCTTGCTTTTGCGCTTTCGTCTGGCATGTGTCTCTATATAAGCTTTGATCGTTTTTTTTTTCAGTTCGCGGGCCTCATTCTTGATAAGACATTTTTTTCCCCACAAATTGAAATTATTGTGAAGTCTGTGTAATTTGCGATAATTTGTATTATGTGCTGCTACAGAACATTTTCTATATTGTGTGATCCATTTTGTGACGTTTAGGTGTATTTTCTAAAGTAATGAGTGCTAACCTAATTGGCTACGCTGTTTTTAAGAAATTCAGTTTGGAATTCATTACACAAATATCATAATTTTTTTTAAAAAGTTCACAAATTTCCTTATTTTTACCTAAAGTTTGAAAATTTCCTAAGAAAGAGAACTTCAAAAAAAAAAATTCAGTTTGGAATTCATTACACAAATATAATTTTTTAAAAGCATTTTCAAATTTTCTAATTTTTACCTAAAGTTTGTAAATTCCCTAAAAAAGAAAATTTAACAAAAAAAATTCAGTTTGGAATTCATTACACAAATATAATTTTTTTTAAAAATTCAGAAATTTTCTAATTTTTACCTAAGGTTTGTAAATTCCCTAAAAAAGAGAATTTAACAAAAAAAATTCAGTTTGGAATTCATTACACAAATATAATTTTTTTTAAAAATTTACAAATTTTCTAATTTTTACCTAAGGTTTGTAAATTGCCTAAAAAAGAGAATGTAAAAAAAAAAATTCAGTTTAGAATTCATTACACAAATAAAATTTTTTTTAAAAATTCACAAATTTTCTAATTTTTACCTAAGGTTTGTAAATTCCCTAAAAAAGAGAATTTAACAAAAAAAAATTTAGGGGACAAATATTTTGTTTAAACTTGTTTCATTTATATGTTAATAATTTTAAAAGCAAGAAAAATTTTAATAATGTTCTCTTTTCCTTTAACACTAGATTATCTAAAGAAGTCATTTTGACTGCTTTTTAATTTCAATTAGAAAAACAATGATGTATATAATGACACAATTTCTTAGAATTTTGTACAACATATAATTTTTTTATGGTTAATATTTACTAATAACTTGTTATATAACTGTAAATAATATTAAAAAAATATTAAAAATTCTTTTCAACGAATTTCTTTACACATTAGTTATTCTTTTACAATCCAGTCATTTTAACTGCTTTTGGGCAATATAGGTATATATTAAGTTTCAATCTTCTAGTATTAAGAGGACGCAATACTACGGGAGACACTTTTCACCGCAAAATCTCTTCCATTACTAGTTTTAAAATAAAGAAAAGGTGAGTTCAGGCAAACTTAGAGTAAGCCATTAAGTTCCAATTGCTGAAAAAAGAAACTTTCAAAACATCAAAATGCATATTGAAAGAGAACTTTCTCCATTACGTAATCCTCAGTTATCTTCTCATAATTTATATTCATTTGGATATTTTAAAGATTTCTTTTCAGTATTTGAAACTTCATGGTGTAATCTAGGTCTGCCTGAACTCAATTTTTCTATATTTTAAATTAGTTATATTATATAACCGTCGTTGAACAGCCAGCCGACCTAATTCTTTTGGGGCTTACGGCTACTAATGTTTAACTACGCAGCCTTGTAATTTTGAGCCCAATCCAGAAGACAAGGGAACTTCTGGATCAAGTATTGGGAGAAATTTGCCTTATTTCAGGACTTTTTTGATGGAGCTAACCCGCATTTGAATGGAATATTTCTCCCTTAGTATCCAGTTAATACTGAAAATAGCTGCCCGGAGGAGAATTTTTGCATTAAAAATTATATATAGAGGGGAAAAAAACCCAACCTTTATGAACTTTTTATCAAAAATGTTTTCATAATTTATTTTGTAAAAAAATTGATTTTTTTGGAAATTTTCTTTACTAGTGATTAGTCAATTGGTAGCCACTCAGTACTAAATTTAAGTATGTTTTGAATTTTTTTTTATTTTATTATTATCCATTTTTCTTTATAATGTTGTGTTTTAATGTTTGGTATTGATGCAATTGTGCTAATTAGAGCCTCCAGAAAATACATTTGTATGCATGGTCTTTTGTCAATTGTAAAGCCTTTTCTCTTGTTATAACTCAGATATCGTCAACCCAATAAATTTGTCTTTGGCCTATAAATATTAAATGTGTTTTCGAAGGTCTTTTACTAAGGGGAAAAAAGACACTGTTCAAGTGCTTTAGACGCTATGAATACTTTAAGCTTAAATTATACACTATCTAGTAGGCAAAAAATTGTCTAAACTTTAAAAGGTCGAATAGTTTGATTATTATTTATTCTTTTAACCCTCTGACTGCTCCATTTTGGGACCGAAGCCGCTTTAAAAATTTGCTTTACGTTACGCGCTTTCCGCCCTTATGAAATCGCTTTACACTACGCGCTTTCAAATACGGCAATTTAGTGAACAAATAACGACATCTGTTGGTCGAAAAGTAAATTAAACGTCTAATACCGCTGAAACGGGGAATAAACGGGATGCGCTCATCAATAAAGGAAGAAAAACACATGCCGCGGGATGAGCAGTCAGAGGGTTAAGAAATATTATTGAATTTTTAAAATGCCGCCTACTTGGCGAGTTTTTTTCCCCTGTGAGAAAATCGTGAGAATCAATATTTTTATGAGCTCAAATATCGCAGTGTTAGATTAGGTTTTCAAATATTAAAAAAAAAAATGACTAACACTTTTAATTTTCCAGAACTGTGATTTCTTTCTAAATTGACGTTTTGCCTCATTTTCATAATGTTGGTTGGATGTGGATGAGTAATTCCTAACCTAACAGTCTGGAATAACTGTTACAAAAGACAACATAACATTTTCGGGAAAAAGCCCAATTTCATAAGCCTTCGAAGAACAGCTTTTGAGTAAAATATGTCTTTACTGTTTGGGTAAATGGAGTTACGGTACAAGCTTAGTTAGAAAAAACTTAATTTTTGGAATTTTTTAGTTATCAATTCTTTCCCTTGAAAAATCGAACCAGAACATTTACCGGAGAAACGATATGACTTACCTTTTTCGATTTAAAGTTGTTAACGGAATTTCTTGGTTCTTAATTGAAATATCATATGAATAAATCTCTTTTGCCCAAACAGCAGATATACTGTGCATGTGTCTTTACATGTTTTTAATTTCCATTGCTTATTGTGGTGATTCAATGTTTAACCCAAGATGCAAAAAACTTGTTGAATTTTTAGACGTATGCCATGTTTTTGCTGTTGTAATTATCATGATTTATTTACATTTTGTATTTCCACTATTTCTTTATACAGTTAATTATAGAAAGCTTTATTACGGCTGTTTGTTGGCTTATATAATACCTCTTCTTAAGCTGTATAACTTTAGTTGGTGTTGTGTAAGCTTATTTAGTATTTGTCTTTTAATAGTCAAATTGCTTTCTAGATATTCAGCTGCAAAAACCCACTATATTTTTAACCTTTTCACGGACAATCACATTGTTTAAGTGTAATTTGGAACAATTTCTATGTTTTAATTGTAAAATTTAAAAGCCATAGTATTTCTTACTTCAAAATATTAACATTTATATGCTCCTGATAGGATTATGCGTTTTATTCTTATTTTCATTATTTGAGACATAATTTCTATGTACGGAGGCATTGAAAAAAAATTTTGATCACTGTAAAACTTAAAATTCACAATTACAGCATACTCTTACAGTATTTGGATGCCTGTTTTTAGTTCATCCTATCACATATATATTTTCAAAATTCCATCTTAAATTTAAAATTTACTTGAAAGTATTGACACTATTGTGTTTTTAGAAATCTAATTTAGTTTCCCTTTTTTTACAGTTTTGGTCCAAAATATAAATTAGAATAATTTAAAGAAAAGATAAAGAATACATATAAAAAAAAATTTAATGTGAAAGTATTAAATGTCTTTTTGTTTCATTAAAAAAAAATCAATTTTGTACTATTAATGACTAATTTTGCATATTGCCTCCACTTCTTAATAATGTGAAAGAAAATGCCGTCATTTCAGAGTTTCTAGATAAAAGTATTGAAAAAAAATTTTTTTTTCTATGGTTTTCATGGAGGGAAATAATCACAAACCAGTTATGCCAGTTTAATTTGTTTCAGAAATTCGATATTAATCCATAATCTCTTTATGAATGTCTTAAAATAGTTTATGCTCAAAATTTAACCTTTTGTTAATAAAAACGACCTTTTTAGATTTAACCCAAACAGAAAATTTTTTTAATACAGTTTAAATAAAACTATATGCTTCTCCTTATTTATTTATTTAGCCATTTTTTCCAATGTTCTATTTGTGCTTTGATTTTTTGTTTTTGTAGATTCGAGTAGTTAATGCTTTTCGCAGCGGTCTCGACACACGCAACAATCCATCAACTAGTTCTTCTTTTACCAAGAGAACTTCTACATTAACCGGCCTTTCAGCTGCCGCCTCTGCACCCAAGCGCCCATCTTCAACGACCACCGAATCTCTATCGGATAACAATTCTCAACGCAAGGACAATTCTTCGAAAGCTAAGACTGCGACAGATATAGCCGAGAGACAAAGTGTTGAAACAGCTGTGTAGGTGGTTTAATATATACAGAATAAAAAAAAATGTGTCTAGCTAACCCGAAACGAAGTTCCTTCCTACTAAATGCAGTAATAGTTGATGAAATGAAGATAACATTCTCACCCAAAAAGAGATCTCCAGTTTTTAATTGGGTTATTCCAATTGAAACGTTTTTTTTTTCTTCGGGAGAAGTCAGTTCTCCCAGCTGGAACTTTCACGATAAATATTTGCCTTTTCAGATTTATCAGACGTTGGAAAGGATGGAGAGTATCTGAAATATTCTAATGGATGTTTTTATATTTCTCGACATACTGTTTGACAGCAGTAGTATCTGGGCCTTAATGTAAAGTTGAGATGTTGGGTTTAAAAAAAAAAGGAACAGATAGATTTTTTTATTGTACTATTTAAATTCAGTGCCAAACGGCAAGAAGCCTGCCACAATCTACTTATGTTGGAACTTTTCTTTCCCTCTCTCTCTATCTTTGATTTAAATATCTGTTTTTATAAGCATTTACAACGAACATGAAACAAGCAATTTCCGAAAATCTATGCAGACTCTTCCTCAGTTTTTATTTTGCCAGAAAAAAAAGACTCGATTGTGACAGGTTTTTAGCCTAACTGTCTTACGCCTGGGCGGTTCAGTGCCTGGAGCTCTCGGATGCAATTTGAACTATGGGAAGAGACAAGTAGTTACTTCTAAAGTGAAGAGCGACTCCACTCCTACTCAGAATCAAACTCTTATTTCCACAGGGTCTGTGCCTTGACTTCGGGGCTGATAGGAGAAGAAAATTTTTTCCCCTCAATATCAATTCACATACATAATTCTCCTGGCAGCCAAAAAATTGTGTCTTTTTTATTCTAATAGCAGACTCAGTTCAGGCTATATTAGTATAACGTCAGGCACACAAAATTATTTAAAATTTTAATGTGTATAATTATTTTGAAATTTTTGTAGCATGGTCAGAGAATTGTCCAAATATTATATTTAATTAAACGTAAAAGTTACTGATTTTGTTTAAAATAATAATAAATAAAGCATGAAGGGGATAAGTTCTATGAATTATATCTTCTATGTTCCATGAATGTTCTTGATGCATCATTCACAATTTTATTGTATTCTGAAATCGGAATGCTGAGCTTCAATCATAATCTGTTTAACCAGGCATGCATCTACTGATTTCTTGCGTTACTTGCTTATTAATTGGATAATCATTTGGATAATAATAATTTTTGATTATTTATGTTTCCAGCATTATCCAGGAAACTGTACTATCTCCTGAAAAGGAGTCCAAGAGTAGAGATAATATTAAAGATATGAGCAAATTGAGTTAGAGAGCGCGTATTATAAAGCCACCGGTGGCAAATAATTCTTGTACTGCCTTTCATCTGTTTCTTGAATCCAAATAAAAATGGAGAAATCACCAATCAGTGCTATATAGTTTTTTCTTTCCATTTAAAAATGCTGTTCAAAATCAATTTTATAAAATAAAAAAAAATTCGCACCATCGCACAATTAGCGGGCAATTTACATTCTCCAACGGATAATCGGGATTATACCGTGTAATTGATATTTCGACTCCATGGGTGTACGGGCTATATAACTTGCAAATATTGGGTGTATATAACTTGCAAATATTTAAGTTGTTGGCTGCCAGGGGATAAAGTTTAATAAAGAATTGAAAATCATCATTTCTTTTATAATTCCATTGAAAGTAACTCTAGTTGTTGATTTATTATATTCCTACTTACTATTCACCACAGAACTCTTTCTTTTTACACCAGGAGTTGCTAGGTTAATCAAGATAGACTTTTCGATGTTTTGTGAAGATATTAGTTGCAATTTTTTTTGTTCCATCTTGAAACTGATCATATTTGTATGTTTGTCATTTTATGAATATGTGTTATTTATTTTATAGTGGTGTTTGTGTTGTTACAGTTTTTAAAATCCAAGATCTTCACTTTATTTAAGTCAGTAAGTCCTTTACCTTACGAATTCGCCATATAGTACTCAATTATTGCTTAATGATGTTTCCTGATAATTTGGTATCTTATGTATAAAATCTTCCCAATAATATTCATATTATGTTGTATACGTTTAATGCTAATTTATTGTTTTTAAGATATTTTGCAAACTCACTCTCCGACTTATACGCTGTTTAAGATATTTCCCACTGGTAGTAGACTAAAATAATATTTTTTCAATGATCTTTAGGCTTTTTCTTTTTTTTTAAAAAAATCTCCAAAAAATTATAAATTGTCTGGCCTTTTATCTATAAATATCTTCATTATTTACAAGTTGTGGTGATTTAAATTTTTTTTGAATTAAATTCATGAAAAAAATTTACACTAACCTTCCAGAAAGCGTATTACGTATTTTGGAGTATGAATTTCATTATGCAATTTTAATTTTGATGTAGCTGCAAAATCCGGGTCTTTGTTTTTCTTTTGTCCCCCACCCTTTAATCTATTATCAGTAGTTGTCTGAATTTAGTTGAGTAAATATTATTCATAATTTATGTTTTTAAAGCATTTTTAACTCAATTACTCGAATTGCTATAAAATAACTATGAAACTTATTTCTTCCATTTTGTATCTAAATCTCTATATTACTTTTTGTACTTTAATATTGCAAACCTGAGTAATTTACTGCATAACCTCTGTCTAAATATCGGCTATTTTACTTTGATGTTTCAGTTCATCTTTGGTAATGTTGTTGTTCTAATTTAAGATGATATATCCTACAAAGATACGACCAAAATCAGGACATTAACCGATCTTCTATCTCCCTACACAGTTGGAATTCAAATCACAGGTTTGAGTTTCCTTTTGCTAAAATCATTCAACACTGCTCTTCATCTGCCAAACTTGATTTTTGGGAGTCATTTTTTGTTTTGAAAAACTCTAATAATTTAGTTAATGATCTTTCGAGTATCCCACCGTTTTCCGATATTTTGAAGTCTATTTTAATTTAATTTGTTGCATCCTGAAGTGCCCGCCGAATACCCTCATGAACATTTTCTTATTTCTTCCATTGTTATTTCCTTGTTCAAACTTGTTCCTCTGTCCCTATTGGTTAAAACATTTTACACGAGTTTGTATCTTTATTTCTCCACCTTCATTTGACGTTCCGACACCGAGGAAGGTGTCAGAAATAGTGTCGCCTAATAGTTTATAAAACTGAAACTATAGCATATCGATTTATGTACTTTCATTTGTACTTTATTTAGTCTATCTTGTGTTTTTTTTTCTCCTTAGATGAGTTTAACATTTGTAATCTTAAAAATTCACATAGGAAATCTAGGAAATACACGCGCATTTCCTAGATGCTTCCACTTGAAAGAAGGGTGCGCCTGCTGGAAGGTTAAAGCAGAACTTCTTCTACCAATGGGAAAAATCTTTCCTAGTTGTTACGGAAACTCTGAAGTTTCTATTCCGTGTCAGTTGGTAGGTATCGACTCATAACTCACCCAATAGTACTCGTTTCTTATTTTATCCATCTTATTGAAATATGGTAATTTGATTAAAACGAAGAGTACAAATACGAAATTCATTTTTGTTTTAAAATTTTAATGCCTTTGAATGTAAGCGCTTGCGGTGCTTCCATGTCAAAAGGACGGTAACATAACTAGAAATATTCTTTGAGGTGTAGATTGTATTAATTAATTTGAATGATACTTAATTTCTTTTTTATGAATAATTAACGCTTAGGATCACTGTAATAAATAGGATTCAGATTTGTAGTTGGATGGTTAGTGACGTCACTTCCGAGCAAATGCCACTTAGCTTTTTATGCAAAATCCACCATTAAAGAAGCCTTTTTTAAAAAAATTTATTTTTAAAGTTTTCATTACAATATCTAATTTAGAGTGTATTGATGTTTGGTTTATTCAATTTAGAGCGCGAGTTTTGTTGGTAAAGCATACGCAAAATTGAAGGCGTTTTGCTGTTGCGAAAGAAAAATGCAACACATAATAAATTTTAATTGTAAGAAGTTTACATTTTAAATTAAATACGAATAGAATAATGGGAAATAATAATCACTGTTGAATCGAATGAAATGTTATAACAATCAAATTTGATGCAATATTAATAGGATAGCAAATAAGTCATTTTTAGAAATGTGAAGCTTCCTCTATGGATGGTGATTTCTACAGCAAAGGGAGCTATGCCCTTTCCTTTACCCCTTAACGATCGGTTAATTTTCAAGAAAACGGTCATAAAAGTACCTATTTTGCCAAATACACGTATTTGATTAGTGCTGACATCTAGTTTAAAATAAACTAACTATCTACAATTATCTTAAAAATATCCTGGCACTGCCATCTGGTGTGTAAAATGAGAAATAAAATGTTTTCCGGACAGAAGAAACGAATTAGTTTTATTCTTATTGGCCCGTTACTACTGAAATTTCATGGGAGCGAGAAGCAAAACTATCCGGTCTACTCTCTCGCCATTCTAGCATGTGTGTTCACTTATGTTGATTTGTTGCTTATTGTTTGAGCTAAAAAATTATGACTAAAAAAACATTCGTTCGCCAAAACAACATGCGTGAGGCTGCCAAATTACCGATTTCTTTGAAAACTAGGTCTTTTTTTAAAAAAATATCTGAATTATTGTAAACAATATTGCGTTATATGCTCAAAGAACAAATAATAGAATCGATAATTTATAATTCGCAAGAAATTTGAGTTTATTTTCTAATTAGTTTTATATTTCGATAAAATAAAATGTTCAAAAATATTGGCCTTCTACCGGAAATATTCTTGATCAGTTTCGTGTTTATTTTTTTTAAGTTGAAATCACCATCCTTACTTTATGAATTAGTAAACCGTAAAACGGTGTTCGTGTAAGTACGTTTAAATTTATTGCAATAAAAGAGTCATGGTTATTCAGGGACGTAAGATATCTATATGTATGTTTATCTATCTCGGTCAATATTGTCGTTAGCCAAATTAAATTTATCAACTAACTCAGCAATTACCGATAATCGTGATACTATTGTATTCGATATTTATCTTGTGTCTTTAGCGATCACGATATTGTATATTCGATATTTAACGTTGCTTACATTATTATATACGATATTTTCCGTTGACGATAATTATCGTAAGAAATAATTACGGTTTATCATTAAAATATATTTAAAAAATCGCTCAAAAAGCTTGAAATTTCATGATGTCCAGCTCTATTTTTTACTCAACCAAAAAAATTAAAAATACCTAAATACTTCAATGAAAAAGTGATTGAAGGACCAAATGTAAAATTTCGTATGATTAATTTCCATTTTAATATTCAAAACCAGTTTAACTTTAAATGTCTTTACTTTTTTGTAAACCAAAATAATTTTTCTTTTATCTATTCACATATTTGTAGAATAGCATTAATTTTAAATACTAGCTACACTTAGTTGGAATCTAACTTCTAATTTATTAATTGTTATGTTGGAACAGCGTGTTTAAATTTCAAATGTGGTATATTTATATAAATATATATATTATGAAATTATGGGACTGATATGTCCTATATGCAATTTTTGTACTCACATAGAAGCACTACCTATGCAATTTGTTAAAAAAAAAAAAAACATTTTTACAAAATAAATTTGTACATATTGTGTCTAACTACATATTTTGAGTGGAACTAATACATGCCTTATGAAATTTTGTTAAGTGTATCAGTGTTTAAAATTAAAATGTGGAAGCTCGATTTTTATTTATCAGGTGCTGTCTTAAATGTCAAAAATTATTTTCCCTTAGTATGAATTTTATTTACTCAAATTTTAAAAAAATGTACGATTTTTTCATTGCATCTTTGAAATAGCCTTATTTAAATACTTTTGAGTCTTGCGATTTAAAAAAATTAATACTTTTGTTAGAAGTGTCATTGAAATTAATTTTGTTATGTTTCCTCTTATGGGATCAAATTATTTATTTATAGAAACGGCGTGATAGAATAAACAATATGAAAAAAATAAAATGTAGCTTTTTAAAATTTAATGAGTTGTTGAATAATCTCGTAACTAAACGAACTTTTAGGATTAGTTATCAATTTAGGATTAATTATCAAGCATGTCAACGAAGCAGGAAAAAAAAATATTGTTCTAAATTCACTAAAATTTTGTAGTCATTTATCCGTACTTTGGCTAAAAAAGTAAAGTGAAGAGTTAATCCATAAATTTTTGTGAAAAATTCTACCTTCTTAAAGCTGTTTTCACGTTGAGGTGGTTCCAATTTTAAGCTTGAAGCAAATTAAAATATGGTGCAAATTAAAATAGTTTATTTAATTGAAAAAAATCACTTATTTTTAATCATTATAGTATTTGTAATTAATGTTAAATATTAACTCTTTGGAATATTTCCGTTACGTTGAAAGACCAAAATTGAATTTGAAAGCTGTATAAGGTTTTAAATTTCTAACAATTTTAAAGCTCAGGTTAACTGAAAATAGTCCAATAAATTTATTAACAGAAGCATCCGGTTCTAGATCATTCAGTTACTACGGTAAGTTGTTAGGGTTAACTCGGTGATTATTCGTAATCCAGTGATCTGCCGAAGTTGTCTGCGTAAATGTTTAAATAAGGTATCATAATGAAGATTTAGGCCTTAGTTTACTGATCAACTATTTTATTTATTTTAAACTTCAGAGTGTGAGTATTTATTTAATTTTTAACAACACAATTTTTTAAAATAAAAATAGTGCGAAAAATTAAAAGTTAGATACCCTGCAACGTGCCTTTCTTGTTTTTGATTGATTACCCTTAAAAGACGCTTAAAATCTGTAACGCTGTTAAGTCTTGGAGATTTTATCTGTTGCAATAAATACAAATTTGTTGAATGTGAGCCGATACGATTGCAGAATATTTTATTGATTAATCTAAAAAAGGTGAGGAACATTAAATAACAGCAGGTAATTTTTGTAAGATTAAAAAATGAATTGTTACTTTATTAACATCTTAAAGAATGTATAGCAAAATAGAGATTAATGGTTAAAATTTTGTAATATAGAAAACACTTTGAAATTTTTAATAAAAATGCTCAACTATTAGATCACTTATTTGATTACTTATTTTTGTTTGTTCATATTTATTTTTGTTTGATTTTAAACTGTGCGATCTCGTGGCAAAGCAGATGGAAAATTACCCAGGATATGTCATTTGTTGGATTTGGAGCAAATGTTTATCCATGTTTTTTTTATTTATTATTATTATTATAAAATTATAGAAATATACGGTAGCGCTTAGAAAAACTCGGAGGATATAAACCTACCAATATTTTAAAAACTAATGAAGTAAGTAGAAACTATGACTAAATATTCAAAATTAAATTATTAAATCATAGAAAAATTCATCAGCCTGTGCGGTATCGGTTCTCGTTAAACTGTTCAACCGTTAAAAGCTCAACTTTGCTCGTCGGCTACTGAAGCGGAAGAGCCATCCCCTCTGCAGAGGATCAACATTGAAGATGATCTGAAGACATGCCATCACAGAGTTGTCGTCGCCAATAGCTCATTGNTGGAGATTTTATCTGTTGCAATAAATACAAATTTGTTGAATGTGAGCCGATACGATTGCAGAATATTTTATTGATTAATCTAAAAAAGGTGAGGAACATTAAATAACAGCAGGTAATTTTTGTAAGATTAAAAAATGAATTGTTATTTTATTAACATCTGAAAGAATGTATAACAAAATAGAATTTAATGATTAAAATTTTGTAAGATAGAAAACACTTTGAAATTTTTAATAAAAATACTCAACTATTAGATCACTTATTTGATTACTTATTTTGTTCATATTTATTGGACTATATATATTTATTTTTGTTTGGTTTTAAACTGTGCAATCTCGTGGCAAAGCAGATGCAAAATTAACCAGGATATGTCATTTGTTGGATTTGGAGCAAATGTTTATCCATGTGTTTTTATTATTATAAAATTGCAGAAATGTACGGTAGCGCTTAGAAAACCTTGGAGGATATCAACTTACCAATATTTTAAAAACTGATTAAGTAAATAGAAACTATGAGTAAGTATTCAGAATTAAATTATTAAATCATAAAAAAATTCATCAGCCTACGCAGTATCGGTTCTCGTTAAACTGTTCAACCGTTAAAAGGTCAACTTTGCTCGTCGGCTATTGAAGCGAAGGGGGCATCCCCTCTGCAGAGGATCAACATTGTGATGGCATGTCTTCAGAGTTGTTTCAGAGACCGTCGCCAATAGCCCATTGTGCAGCTGTTGTGCGACGTAAACCAACAACAATTACAGCATGCTCATTAAGAATGATAATTTGCAAATCCTAGAAATTTTTCAAAAAAAAACTTGATCATTCAAGATTTTCATTTAGCGCTACTGTATAACGAAATTTTTTTTTATTACGAAGTTATGTTTTTTCTAGTTTTCGAAGTTACATTTTTAACTTGTTATTTTAAAACAGTGTTATTTTTTCCATTTACACACAGTTTTAGGAATCTCTTTGTTGAGGGGCTGGTTTTAACAGTTTAGGACAAAAATGCATTCTTTTAATTGATGTTTTAAAAAATTACATAAAATTTTTTATCAAGTACATTTTCCAAACTTATTGTCTAAACGTTTTTTTTTCCTCCTCTTTTTTTTGTGCAGATGCACTGATGTCTAAAGCTTTTAATTATTGTTTGCCAATAAAGAATTCTAGCAGGCTAATTCTCGCATCAAACGGTTAAGTTTCGTCACTGAAGAATGACGTTATATACATCGACGAATTAACCTGTGTATGACGTCATTTCGGCACTGTCGGATTTTACTGTTCGAGAATTGAGTAGATGGGTATTTTTATTTAATAAATGCAAAATTTATTCTTGTAAACATAGTAAGACTTGACTGTTAACACTGCACTTTAAATGTTTTGCACTATCTTGCTCATACAATGCATATATTTATGTCATCTAAACATTTTTAAATCGTACCTTTATCAGCATTTGTTAAGATATGTAGCATCTTTCAAGCGTTAGTGATAAATTAATGAACGGGTGTACGCAATAATTTTGAAGAAATAGAACGAATCATTTGTTGAAACTTAGTACGAAAGCAGCATCCTTAACAAATGTATCTTATTTGCTGAAATTGAGGCCAATTTTGCAACCTGAAAATTTGATATAAAAGTAATTTACTATAATGCACAGATCAAAAAGCATTCTGTCGATCCTCAGACAGTAACGAAAGTAATAGTGTTGAAACAACATTTACCACTATGGTTTCTTTAGTGGGCGAGTTCTGTGACACAGAACCCATGGACGTCATTGGACCGTTAAAACTTTCTCAACTCTTTACGTACTGCAACGGTTTCAACAATTCGGAGCGCTTTCCACTGGATCCCTGTTATAGAACTCGTCCAATAACCAAAATGTTCATGCTGGTGGAAATTGATCAAGATTATGCAAACAAAAAAGATGTGATTCATATGGTATTAAACCTAAATGTATAAAATGATTCTAAATTCTGATTTAATACACTCTACGAGTTTATTAGCAAGAATTGGCGGTCACAATATAGATTGTGACTGTCAACTAAACTAGCAACAATGTACATTGGCGGTCACATATAACGAGTTTTCTAGATAGGCTAAAATTGCACAGCGCTAGTTTAACTGCTGGTAAAATTTGTTAGAGTTGTAACAAAATTCTTAACACACAGTGATTTGATTATAATTGTGATTATAATCAAATCTTAAATCCCTATTTTTTTTTATCCCTCTAACGTTTGATTATTTATGTGAAAACAATAATAATTATCTTTTATAACGATTTCAGCAAATAAGATTTACATGTTACCAATAATTAATTTCCCTTTTTCTAAATGAGCTTCCATCTTATAGTTCCAACTCTCTTCTGTAATAAATCATGTTGTTAATGTTCTGAAAATCAAAAATGGAAAAATGCAGAAAAAGGCAGCAGGACAAGGACATTGGAAATAGCAGGTCATGAACTGAAATCATTCCTGAAGATATATTTATAAACTTACATAACAATCGTTAAATAATTTATATATAGTCAACAAATGTACATAACATTAGTTTCACTACTTTTATGAAAAACAAATCTAGTGATTGAACACACATTTTTTCCCTGAGTTTGACAGTGCACAGGTTGCAGATACATTAAATTCTGTAAATAACCCTCTCGGAATCAGTGCTTTTAGTAATAACAATGGTATTTAATTAGTGAAATTAATTAATGTTCAATTCGCGTTTAAAGAATATCTTTACTTTAAAAACTTTTGTATGAAAATTGCAAGTTTTGAAGGAAAGTAATCTAGCAAGAACTGATTTGTCACTATTATTATAGTAACAGATTTCCAAAGGTATTGATCATTTTGAGGAGACGCTCCGATCAAATTTTAGAAGTCTATTGTATTTTCATTAAGTACCGTCTTTAATCAATTGCATATTTTCTTTTTAAAAAAAATTATGTAAAGAAATATTTTTTTGCGAAAAAGGCAACAAAATTCCCGAGCTCTTTTTAGGTGAAAATTTTCATCCGATTGGAAAAAAACGTTAGTATTTGTTATTAATGTTTATAAATAGCTCATTTGAAGCTTTCAAAATCTACGTGTTTATTGTAACTATGACAGTGTTCAATTTTTTTTCCTAATAGACAAAAAAGATAAATCTTTGGCTAATCACGAGGAACTGTTTAGTTTCCCTAGTTTTTTACATTTCAATTTTACAGTTATTCACAAAAGAAAAAATTATACATAAAAGTAATAATCTCATACCCGAACCTTAAATACTAATAGCATTGAAAACGAGTTTATGAAATATGTAAATAACTACATACAGATTAAAGACATATCAGTTTTGAAATTAGCTTTATAGTTTTGGGAATAAAATGAGTTTGAAAACATTTTTAAAAGGTCTTAACGTAGCCATCTGCGCATTCGTGGTTTAGGTCTACGATTTCGGGGGTGAACTACGAACTCTTATCACATCATTTGTTGTTATAAAGTGTGGCTGTTTCCTGCTGCCTTTTTCTCAACAGAACTTTTATTATTCTTTAAGCTTAGCTAAATTTTATGTAGTCTCCAGTTTTGATGTTTAAAAAAAATTTGCCCATGAAATTGCATGGAAAATGATGAATAACTACATTCACATATTTTGTAATGTTTCATGAATAATAAAATTGTTTTATCTTTTAAAATGGAGTTTTCTTAACAGGAAGTAAGTGTTTCTGCTCATGTAAACTATTACTATTTATTAAAATACAACCATCGAAATATAAGGGTAAGTCGTCCAAGATAATTGAAAGATTTTACTAAGCATTCTCAACAGCACATGCGTTAAAATTTCCCCACAAATCGCGGCGTTGTAAGACAAGGATGGCACCAGACTTTGCCCGACAGGGGGGCTCAAACAAATTAATTTAAAATATTTGTTACATTAAAGTATTAATTTTTGTTGACGAAGAAGTTCCAACTGATGGACATTCGTCCTCAACTTCAAGCATGCGACGGCAAAAATATAAAACTGACTAACTCAACCTGATCAGGGGTTTACATTACTTTCCATGGTGGTTAACCATTTAGAGGTCCCGAGGTTGATAAACAAAATCCTCCACATATGGCCCATATTATTAGACGCACTATAAGATTCTATGTTAAATTATAATTATCAGGTGATACTTATACAGCTGTATTGTTTCTACTCGGATGAAACCGGTTTGCATTTGTTTACACTCCTGTATCAATTGGTTAACATTGTAATGCAACATGTTAAAAATAAATGCAAATAGAAAGTATATAAAAAATCTGAATAAAAACCCGTTACACGTATGTTCAAATATAAAAGTAATTTGATCTAATCATTATAATAACTAATATAATGCTTGATATAATAAATATTCATATAATATATCCTATCGTCTAATTTAACCAATTGATACACTAACGTAAGTAAGTGCAAACCAGTTTCAGTTACATAAAAACAATAAAGCTTTATAGTATCACCTGTTTATTAAGATTTTGCATGGAATCTTATAGTGCGTCTAATAATTTGGTCAGGGACAGTAGGTGACCTGGACGTGATTGACTGATAGTGATATAGTTCCCATGCGATTGTTGAAGTTCGTTAGTATGTATGGGACTGTCACGATTTGAATCTTCTCGACCAACCCAACTTTTTAAGTTTAAATTCTTTTGCTTTGAAGGAATTTGGAATGGATTTATACATACCAGCGGGATTTCGCAGTCTTTTTATTGAAAACTTGCTACTGTTAAGGACTTGGCTTGCTTTTATTTTCATTTGAATTTGATCTAACTTCCAAGTCATTTCGTTGGTAATCAACTGGTGAATTACTCTGAGCAACTGAGTTGGCAGCAAATTTATTTTTGGGTTCACTCACCTCACCATTGACAGTAATTCGGGTTGCCTTGGCGTAGTTTTGGGTGTAAAATGTTCAGAATTAACAGATTGATGTGCATCATTGGCAGAATTGGGAACAACAGAGTTGGGGATCTATAAACAATTTTTGTTTTCAGCGAGTATTGATTTGTCAAATGTCAGACTGTTCACCACTAGATGTTTAGATTGAGTCCGCTACAATACTTTTCCACTAAACTATTAAAATGTATCAAATTCGGCAACAGTTATATCTCGTCCGAGTGCTCGAAAAACGCATACAACACAGTCAATGATATAAATTATAAATGGTTAGCACAGCCGTGAGAGGTGAGATATTAAGGGCGGTGAAACAAGATAGTATAGAATTTAAAGATCTGGAGAGCCCCGGCGGAAACAGTATTGTTTGTCTAAGCTAAGAACTCCTCCCGACACTATGTCTGAGGCCGTTTGCTGCTATGGGAACAAGAATGGCTCATTTTAGGGAGGGTAGCTTCACTCTAGGACTAAAACAATAGACCGAAGAAAGAGTCATACCTACTTGAAATAGTCATACCTCGTTACCATAGTCACCGCCACAGACACAAAGATACATCCAGGGTAACAGCGGGATTCGAACCCGCTACCTCCCAGTTTTGCACAGTGTTTGGCGGGCGATACTACTCGAACAGGGAAGTCCCGAGAGAAATGGGACAAAGTAACAATTCCCTTACAATCTATACATAAATGATTTTTAGCTGTGCTATCAATACCTGAGACAAAAAGTGTCAAATGAATAAAAGTAACGTAATAGAAAGCTTTCATAATCGGATTAAAATTTATTGTATAAATAACTTTAATAACCGTAGTTGAACAGCTAACACATTTTTGAGTTTAGGACTATTAATGTTCAACTCATAATTTTGAATCCAAATTAGAAGACAAGGGAATAGTTGTAAACTCAGAATTGGGTCGGTTGTTCAACGCTGGTGATAAAATAAGCTTCTAGAGCGTATTGATTTGTTATGGGAACTTAATGAACTTTATAACCCGGCCGATTTAATGTGCACCGGCGGGGATCGATCCACGAACTTTGGGCCCAACGACCTACCAACCAGGCTATCCCGACCCTGGGTTCATTATTCAGTTCATGATTATTTGAAGAGCCTAATGTTTAATTTCAAAGCTCGACATATGGGCTCCTCTGTCTCCTTACAGAAAAAAAAATTACGTCATTGCGTAGACTTCTCTGATTTGCTTCTCAAACGTCAACAAAAATCATCCATTTTTGAAACCCATTATCACTGGAGATTGTTTACAATAATGTTCCAGTTTCTGCAAAATGTTTCAGAAGGTAAAACCTTTATTTTAAATGAGGAGGTTAAAAACGACCCGGCTCCGTTTTCTGCCAGCAAAGTACAAAATTGTATGTACCTGGAATCATTCTACTGCTGGTAATAGGTATTGGACCAGTATGGACAAAACGTGATTTAATAAAATATTTATTCATTGTAAGAAAATTACCTTCCTATTTCATTAAAAAAAAAAAAAAAAAAAAAAAAAAAAAAAAAAAAAAAAGAAAACGAAATTATCACCTCCTATTCTTCTAGCCTGTTTTCAAGCAAACACTGACGGTTAAAAACAAGTTTGAGTCAAACCAGAGTTCAGGTGCGGAATGATTGGCTCTTCGCGCCAAGTGGCTATTTTACGCCAATCCTTGCAAAGTGGGATTTTTAACATCAGGAACAGTGTAAATTTTAACAGGCTCTTTTCAGATTTGTCACGTCAGAAGATTGCTTTCAGAAACCTCTTTTTCAGTCTTTATGTATATAGGGTGTGGTGTTAGAGAACAAAACCTTTTTTTAAGACATCCATCTTTAAAATGACGTTACATATTTTGTAGTTGATTGTAATTGGTGTTCTACACTCTGGGATTTCAGAAAATGGAAATAAATTTATTTTTTCTCCAAATTTTAAATGGAAACGAATTTTAAGTTTGCACGTCGTTACAATGGTTATTTTAGAAATTAAGCCTATTAAGAAACTGTTAAGAAATTAACCTCTTCAGAACCTATAATTTAAGGACATAAAAATTGTCTTATAATATTAATTTTAAAAGTGATTTTATACGTTTAACGTTATAGTTGTTACTTTTTTTCATTAAGTTTCATTAGGACAAAGTGTCAGATTTTAGGTTACAAGGGACAACTTAAGAAATAATTTCTCTAAGTTGCACTACAAATTCCATCTGTTTAAGACATGAAAAACAGGGTATCCTTTTTTTTTAAATGTTGCCATGCATGTTATCTTAAAGCTGAAAGTTTTTATTTTGAAAATTTGACAGTCAAAATTAGCATTTTATTATGACAACGCGTCTTACATTTTAGTTTACCGGATAAATTAATTCACAAATTTACAACAAGAAACTCACATGTAAAGTAGAAAATGAAAGGTTTTCTCGAGTAAACTCTAAAAATGGTGGAAGTTAAAAATAGAGTTTATGGAGACCATAAATAACCTTAACATAAGAAAATAATAATAATAATAATTTAGAAATTAGCTTAAAAAATTTGCACCTAGGAACTTAAATTTTTAGGAGTGTCCATTTGTAAAATGGTGTCATGCACTTTGCATTCAACAAATTTTTTTTTCTTTTCAAAATTGTCAATAAAATCAGAGTTTTTTTTTATTTATGTTATATATTTTAATGAAAACCTGTCTTAATTTTAAACGTTGCAACGGGTAAGTCAAAATATCTATCAGTGAAATATTAGATAAAATAATTTCTTTAATTATATTTATAAGGATGTTTATGTAAGAGACAGTACTTCAAAAAAAATTTTTCTAATTTTTTTACTTTAATGTCTTGTGTGCAACTTTTAATTAAGATATTAAAAAAGCACGTTTAATAATTAAATTGATTATAGACGATGAATATTTTCAATGCAAATTTTGTCTCAATAGAATAACAAGTGTAGTAATTTGGATTAATTTTATGTGTGTTACGTTATTCTGATGCAACTTAATCATTTAGTTTTTATCATTTGATCCGAGATAAGACCTGTTATTGTCCTAGTATAACGCATCATCTTAAAATTATAGCGTCAAGTAACACTTACTTATAAAAGATCAAATAGAATATTAATTCTACGTTGAAAGAGTAAAATATTTTTAAAATTTCTGGACTTACTTCATTGATTTGTCTCTTATGGTCAGCAGAGACGTACTGATGGAAACAGATGTCATCAGGTTAAGATCGTAATCAGGTTAAGCTGGTCATTTGGTTTCCAGTTAGGTCATGACCCTGGTTAGTGCCTCTTCAAAGGCTTACAACGAACTAGCAGACACTTATACTTCAACTATGAAAGGGAAAAAAAAGCTACAGTTGAAGAAAGCATGATGTACATATATACGATGACGGCAGTGTACACAGCACAAAAAAAAATAATAATAATGAAAAAAAGATATGATAAATAAATAAAAAATAAGGGAACGACACCGAATAACTTTTGATCTAGTGATCGGATTTCCACGTTCTTGGACTCAATTTTAATGACTTAAGAGGGTGACCTCAATTTTGTTAATTAATTAGTGCAGACGATATTTTAAATTATGGAATCAGACACAAAAAGGCACTTACTCTGAATAAACATACTTTTTTTTCGATAGCACAATAATTAGAATTAACATTAGAGGGTCCAAAATTTGGCTCGCTTTCCTGACCAAATTATTGGGACCCAGACTGCGGCTACCCCCCTTTATTTTGAAGGTTAAGATTCCATTCCCATATATATATGTTTATTTAAAGAATGTACGTTTTTGTGTCCGATTTCGTAACTTAGTTAATAGTTAGCACTAAATAATTTGTATAATTGAGGTCACCCCCAGGAACCATTAAGATTGACACTTAGTACGCAAAAATCCGATCAGTAGAACAAAAGTTATTCGGTGTAATATTGTTTTTTTTTTTTTNTTTTTTTTTTTTTTTTTTTTTTTTTTTTTTTTTTTTTTTTTTTTTTTTTTTTTGTCTACAGTACAGTGCGGAAAAAAAATTAAAACAAGAAAACGAACTACCCTGTATTACTTTTGATATAATGATTGAATTTTCGCAAACTAGGATTAATTATTTATAGTTCGAGGGGGTGACTTCAAGTAAGTTAATTAGTACGAGTAGGCACAAATCTGACACAAAAAACGTACTTTTTCTGAATAATAATCCCCTTTTTTTTCCCCTTTGGAATTGTGAACCTCAAAATAAAAGGGTTTCGTTGCTACTTAAACGTGGTCTCAATAGTTTGGTGAGGTAAGCGGTCCAGTTTGGGGTCCTTGTTTACTTTACTTTTTGTGTATTTTACCATATTTTGGGAATTTTTTAAGCGAATTGAAAAATTTTTGTACACGAATATAAAATTCGTTTATTCAAAGAGAATTCCGATGCAAGAAACTATTCTTAATTATTAATTATAATCTTTTATTATTTTGTATAATAATTAGTCAATTATAAGGCACGCAAATTTTAGCATCATTCCAATGAATTAAAGGCAAAATGCAAAATAGATATAAGGTAAAATACACAATGTGAATGTATTCGGTCAAATAGTTCCTGAAAAAATTGAATTATATGCATAGAACTTCTTTAAAACTTTAATTCGACCGATTTTGCTTCAGTTTGATATTTTACCGTAAGAAGTTACATTTGAATTATAATTTTGAGACGAAATGACAAAAGCGCGTTAAGTTCATTAATATAAAATACCCTTTCACAACGTCCAATTTCAACTCAGTAATTGCATTTCTATGGATTACAGAGCAGTTCACGTGGTATTTTTTTTACTTCTCATTTAACAGTCACTACCTATTAAAGTTTTTTTTTTTTTATTTTACCACTTTTCTTGTAACATTTTCCTAAACACCTTTGTAATTTCAAGTTTTTAAGTCTTATAGTTTTCGCGTAACAAAATAAAATGTAACATTAAGTTGCACTTTCGAAACAGCGGTCTTACTTTTTATAACATTGAGAGAAATCGCCTTAAATAAGTGATGTGATTTTGTTTAAAATTAAAAATAAGTTATCAGAGATTTTATGTGAGGAAATTAATAGTATATATCAAAACAAAAAAGCACTGTTTTTAAAAATTTTGATTTTATTTGCCAAACATTTATATAAATCATTGAGTACTTGAACTCCAGCTCTCAATTCAAAATTTTTCTCCAAAAACACCATAAATAATAAGATTCTAAAGCAAGATGAAAAGCAGGATAAAAACAAGATTTGACCAGTTCATAATACTTTCATGATTCCGACATCTCAACAACCCTAATCCAGTCTCTTAAGTTCCGACATCTTTTCCAATCATATTTCCTTCTCCAGCACCAACATCATATCATTCTTTAATCTTTCAACAAAACCAACATCTGAACATTCTTATACCTTTCTCTTTTGACACAAGGATGTTAACAACACTCTAAGAGAAAAGCGACTTAAGGCAAATGTAATACCCTTACCTGACTCATTTACATTCATTGAATTTTAAGATTATAATAGCAGAACTTTAACAACAAATTAAAATTTCATCAATCTTAAAATGAATTTTGACACCATTTTCGAAAAATTATTTAGTGATGTTGTTAAGGTTTGTAACTTTGTTCATTATCTTAAATCATTCATACTTCCATTCATACTTACATAAATAAAATTTTATGTACCCTTACATGCCAATTTTTATATCATTTACTCTTTTTACATATATTTTATATGTATTTTCATGCAAGCAGACTTAAAATTAAATGCAAATATACTATGTACTTTGACATAGTAAATTCGATGTCAGAAGAAATAAATTGACGAAAATTTAAATTATTGCAATAGTTAAGTAGTTAATTAAAAATATTTTTGATGCCAGGTGTGGTACTTAACGGTAATTTAGAATAAAAGTTCAGTATTACTATTTAAGCCAATGTTTTTTAAGGAAAATTTAGTTTCTATTGTTTTGTTGCCTTAAGTACACTTTTCTCTTACCTTCAAATCACTGTCATTTGGCTCAGTTTTAACCAAGCCATCATTCGATTTCAGTTCCATTTGCACCAGACATATCCTTTCTTAAACCCAAACCAAATCAGTTCTGCACACATTCTAGTTCATCCATAAATTTTGCAATTATATACACTTTCCTGCTTTTCTTTTAAAATAACAACAAATATGTACAAGGTGAAAACAGAAGGTTTAAGCCCCATTGCAATTTCCACCGCACATCATGGAACGCAAAATAGAACTGCCAACAGCTCGGAACGCTCGTCTCAAGCGTCTAAAACGTGGTGATTTTTTCCGCTTCTGCACTAAAGCCGTTCTGCTGTTGCTCCATTCCAACGATATTGACTCCTCTGCTGAATAATCATCTACCTCGAAATTGTCTGCAACACCTTCATCTAGATGTAATTGTGAAGGGATATCAGACTCAGGCGCAGTTTCAGTCATGCTTGATGTTACATTTTTGAGAACAAAATAGTTTGCTTGATGGTGCGGCAAATTTTCTTCAGCATAGACTGGATCTTCTGTTTCGTTGACAATCTCTTCAGCATCTGGCGTGAAATGGTCCCTATTTTGCATCCATTGACAGCATATTGTAATTGGCATCAAAGTCTCTGGTAGACCACATTCTTCGATTTCCAATCTTGTCTCCCCATCATACTTAGTAAAATTAAAACTTTTAATTCCTGCATCAAAAGTTGACTCATCATTGAATTTGGAAGACTGGCAACTCAAATTGTTGGAACTCTCACTGCGTGTCTCGATGATATTCTCTCCTTTCCAGCTTTTTTTAAACTCTTCTTTCCACAAGACTAATACCAAATAGGAGACAATCGCGAGTGAGAATCCGTGCCATTTCAAATTATCTGAAGAAGATGCGAGGACTAAGCAACATGCTATTGCAAATAAAACTGGGATTTCCAGGAAATGTTTAACCATTTTATGGGTGACGTTGGATAGTTGTTTCTCAAATCTAATCGAACGCAAACTTTAGGATGTCAAATTACGAAAGAACTTAAGCCAACAAACCTATTATATTTTATATCAATTATATCTCAACAATAGATTGGAACAAAGTACTTAGATGAGTTTTCTTCTTTAAATTTATAAAAAAAAATTTTGAACAATAACTTTTAAAATTTTAATTGTTTCGTTTTCTCTTATTGTTAAAGATGAACAATATCGTATTAATTAGGAACTATATATATATATATATATATATAGTTCATAAAATATAATTTTCGACATCATGGCAATATCTAGAATACAGTATTAGAAGAGAAATTGTTTCTTTTACTGTATCGTTCCAGAAATAGTAAAGTGGACAAAAAATCATANTATATATATATATATATATATATATATATAATCTACTTTATGCGATACATAAAATTACGCTTTGCATTCATTAAAGCTGCACTTGATTTTACTCTTTACTTCATTTTTAACATAACTTCTTAATTTACTCATTACTCTATAATTCAAACTTTTCTTTACCAATTTTCGTTTTGCTTTAATGCATTAGTTTTTACTTTGCTTTACACTTTTTTTTGCAATGGAACCCTTTACTTTATTTATTAGATAGAAAATTTAAGAAATATTTGCGTAATTTCGTTAAATCCATGCTTTCCCCAAAAATTTTGAGCAGTGTAGATACAACACCTTTGCTAAAACTAGGAAAAATATTTTTTAAAACTACGAAAATTCTGCATACGAGGGCATGGGTTAATTTATTCTTTTTCAAACGTGGTTCATTTTCAAACAACAGATTTTTTTTTCAAGTTAACAACATATTCTTTTATTTTTTTAACAACAGAACGTTTGTGAATGGCCAAAATCGTTAGAAAACGCAATACGAATAATTGAGCTATCATTTCCAACTATAACAGAATCAGCAGAAAATAACCACAGTGTAAGGCCGGGGGGAAGTATACTTCCCATCAATTTTTTAATTTTGATACATTGATGGGAAGCTACTTTCCCATTTATGATTTGTACGACCATATGCTGATAACTTTAGAGGAGGAGGGGATGTGAGTAACAGTAAAGTTTTGCATGGGGTCAAAGAAAAGAGCGCAACACTGGGGAACTATTTTCTCTAGAATTCGATTCAGATTGAGTTTATTTGTATTTGTAAACAAAAAATTTATATAAGCGTAGAAGTTGAATTTTGACCATTCAAGAAAAGAAAAAAAATCGCAAAAATCTAATTTTAGACAAGTTAAATGAATTTCTTTTTATAAATCTATCTTAATTCCAAAAATATTTTAACATAATAATGTAAAAGAGGGCCTATAAGGGATTAAGAAACCACTTTTCTCTCCTTGGATATAAATTCTTAAATGGGATTTTCATTGGAACTGGAAAATATCGAAAGTCGATGGGACAAAGTTTAAAAATTATAGCAGTTTCTATGCATTAAAAAAACAATTCCATATTTATATATATTTACACTTCTAAAATCGCTACATGGGGTATGGTATATGCTGCATTGCTTCATGCAAAATTCGAAACATGAAAATTAAATTAATAAAACTTATATTTTCGAAACTATACAGCTTTTATGAGTAGACTGGTATTGAATCAAAATTATAATTTTCATTCATAAAAACAATTCTTCTGAAATATTAGTTCTATTTACTTTATTTTGATATTATTGGACTCAGTATAAAAAAAAAAAGCACGTAAGAAATAAGCACAATGTCGAAATGGTGGGGTGGGGTGGGGGAATTCTCTAAATATATATTTAATTTTCCCCATTTAATTTTCACAAATAGTTAAATATTTTCTACATCCGGCAGTATTCTTCGATACGTGTAAAATACAAGGCTGCCACCTATTCAGGACTTCAGGTATAAAGCGTGCTGTCATTTTGATTCTTTTTTAATTTCTTCTAACAAAATTATACCGATTCAGTTTTGAAATCAGTAGTTTTTGAAAAGGAGTTAAAAAATAAACATTTTTCTGTTTTGTTGTGTTGTTGTAGTTAATTTACGTCGCACTAGAGGTTATATCGTTGAATAATTCCAAAGAAATCGAATTTTAAATACACGACATTTTTACGCACGATACATGTTATTATTTAAAAGTTTGTTCTTTATTTATTCGAACCACAAAGTAGGCTTAATATCTACAGGCGACTTATTGTACTAAATGCTTATACCTTTCTTTGTTACTATACAATGAATTAGACTGCAAAAAAATCGAAATTTTCAATTTGTGAAAAAAATAGTAAGTGGTAATAAATTTTCAATAATTTTCCTGAAATCAGCTTCCAAAATCTATTGGAATCAGTTAATGATTTCTTACTTGTTTGACTGCAAGCTCGTGTAATAAAAATAATAATAGTGATCACTCTTATTTATATTCATTAGCGAATAATTTACAGTTCTGATTGTATTTTATTTCATAACCAGTGTTGAATAGCAGACCCCATTCTACGTTAATGACCATCAATGATCAACTCCGTAGCCACTTAATTTCATACCCAATCCACAAGACAAGGGAACTGTTGAATCAAGTACAGTAGAGCGCCGAGTATCCGAACCCTTATTATTCGAACTATGTCTGAATTCATTTTTTTTTAAAGTTTAGAATACTTTTTAACTTATCAAAAATTTTTCTAAATTTCTGAGCCAGTAGACCTCCCGACTGAAAATATGCCAGGTCATGCAGCAGAAGAAATAGAAGATTGGTGTCGAGACACTGAAAAGTCCCAGGATCTCAAACTTTAAATGATTATAAAATTGTTGCTGAAATTTTGAATGAAAATTGGAACTCCACAGACAAAGCAGACGAAGTAGGTGATCAAGTTCAAGATACTGGACCTTCTCATATAGAAAAATGCAATTCATTAGATATTGTAATGAATTGGCTAGAACGTCAAAATGAAGTTGATTCAGTTCAGCGGATTTATTAAAAAAAGAATAAGGAATATGATTGCTCAAAAAAGAGCATCTTCTTTGAAACAAAAGTCTTTGCTGGATTTCTTTTGCAATAGAAAATAAGGAAAAATGTGGTAAAATCAGTAATTGACAAAAAAAATTATAAAATGCTGAAATATGATAAAAAAAAAATTCAATATGAAGACAAGTAAAAAACAAATAAGTAAAAAATATTTAAAAATTGAAAAAAAAAAAAAAAACTTTTAAACAGAGCTATTCTAAATAGTACTCCCAGTCCTAAACCTGGAAAAAGAGTGAAGGGAAGCTAGTACATAAATAATAATCATTTAAACTAGATTTTAAACAACTTTCCAATTATTCGAACTTTTCATTAACTGAACCACGTTCGCTCCCGAGCAGTTCGGATAATCGCGCTCTACTATATTGGGACAAGCTAGCCTTCGCCGAGGAATTTTTGATGAAACGAACTCAATTTGCGTTATACAGAAAGGAAAACCATGAAAAACTTTTATAGTTATCACAACGACAAGGGATTCTAACCCATGATCCTTTTTAACACCGAGGGTACTTTACGTCAGAACTGTGGTCGATGCAAACCGGCAGCAGAATTCGTATTAACCAGTCACCTCAGGAATTCGAACCTGTGCCATGTAGTTGGGAAGAAAACGCTCTATCTCATGACCCATAGCTCCTCTCTGATTATAATTTGTAATAAAATAAATAGAATAAATTATATATTGCCATGCAATGCGTGCTACATAAAACATCTAATACCGCTTACATGATAAGACTCTATACCGCGGTCTAAATGATTTACGGAAAATTCTGAATAACGTGATTTAAAACTTAAAGTTTAGAAAAAAGTAAACCATGAAGTTGCTGAAATTTCCTCCCCCCCCCCTTCAAAATATCAAAATGCAAACAAATTATGGCGGGTTACACAGTAAGGAAGTAATACTGCCATAATTTGTTTGCATTTTAAAAAACAATTTTTAGCATTTGACACTTAGGCTTTCTCTGATATTACCTGAAATCACGGTTTTCTGTACTGTAAATTTTTAATTACCTGCAGAGGTTGAACAGAATTTGTCATGCCCCACTGTATAGTACCCTCTTAAACAAATATGTAGTAATTTATTTTCAATAAAAATTTTACTGAATTGCAAGTTTTCTGAATTCAATTAAAAGTAACGGAACGGAGATTAAGATCAAAAACTAAATATTTTTAAAGAACAAAATAATAAAAGTGCAAAATGATATAAATGTAAAATAAAACTGAGTATTTAAATTAATATCTAATCAAAAAATGAAACTGATTTACACAAATTAATATTTATATTTTCGCAAGAAACTTATTTCAGAAAGATTTGAAATTATTATCAGCATGTTCACAATAACACACCTAAAAGTCAAATTTGAAGAGCAAAGCTTCACATTTAAAATGTTTAAATTAAATAGTCTCATTTACTAAAGGTAAAATTTTTTTCAATAAGGCAATTTTATTGCTATTTTTTTAATATTATAGTATTCTTTTAAAAACTCAAAAACAATGATCGAGATTTGAACATCACAAACGCCATTTAACAACACTCAAAATATTTAAGAAAAAATCAAAAAGTTAATTTATAAATATTAAAAAAATTAGAAATTACCAGATGCAACCAGAAAATTTCCTTGCTACAATCTTTTGCAGAATGTTTTCTACACCATTTCAAGCGAAACCAGCCTGGATGAAACGTAAACACCGTTGGGCTAATTGAGTTTGTTTATTGCTTAATTGCAATAACATACATTAGCAGGTTTGTTTGCTCAATTTAGGCTTATAAGCCTTTGTCAAGTAGAAGAAAGATAGAACAATTTAGATAGGGGCATAACAAAGAATAAGTCCAGAGTTACGGTGGGATTCGAACCTGCCACCTCCACATTGAGTTTATTCGGTCAATTTGCGAATCTTCGTGACTGTCGAGGTCAGAGTTAGTCTAAGTCAGTCAGATCATAACCACCTGACCAACACCTTCTAGTAGGTGTTGATCAGACTCCCTCACAGAGCGATTTTCTCGTTCTGCTAAACGCTCCGTAGATTGGAGATAGCGGATACGAATATTGTTTTAACTCTGGATGTATCTGTGTTGTCTTTCTCTAACTTAAGATGACCAGTGTCCTCAAAAAACAAAAAGACTAAAACAACATTCGAAAAACTCACGCATTTGCTTTTACAATTATTAAATAATTCTCTAAGAGTTGTTGTTCATTTACGTCGCACTAGAGCTGCACAATGGGCTATTGGCGATGGTCCGGGAAATAACCCTGAAGATGATCTGAAGACATGCCATCACAATTTTGATCCTCTGCAGAAGGTATGGCACCCCCGCTTCGGTAGCCCGACGACCTGCATGCGAAGTCGAGCACTTTACGGTAGAACAGTTTAACGAGGACCAATACCGCGCACCCTCGGTCCACACGCAGGCTGATCCAAGTGGTCCCCCACCCGCACACTGACCGTAGCCAGTGATGCTTGACTTCGGTGATCTGCTGGGAACCGTGTCTTAACGATCAGCCCACTGCGAGTTCGTTTAGAAATTTCACCACCAGCTGATAAATTTTCCGAGGTCAGCTTACTTTAACTTGTACTATTTGTTCTTCACATTAACAAGGGCTTATAAGCCGTATTTGAAGTGAGCACAGAAGCATGCAATCTCCCAGAGGTATTGATTAGTTTTGGAAACTTGGATGACTTAATGTCATATTTAGCATAAGAAACAATAAATAAAAGAAAGGGATAGCCTGGCTGTTAAGGAGTTCGACTTCTCTTGTACAAAATGATTACTGGTGAACGCTAAATATGACATTAAGTCATCCAAGTTTTCAAAACTAATCAATACCTCTGGGGGTACTAGATCGGTTGTTGTTGTTGTTAATTTACGTCGCACTAGAGCTGCACAATGGGCTATTAGCGACGGTCTGGGAAACATCCCGGAGGAAGATCCGAAGACATGCCATCACAATTTTGATCCTCTGCGGAGGGGATGGCACCTCCGCTTCGGTAGCCCGACGATCTGCTGGGAACCGTGTCTTAACGATCAGCCGCTTCGGTAGCCCGACGATCTGCTGGGAACCGTGTCTTAACGATCAGCCGACGACCTGCGCGTGAAGTCGAGCACTTTACGGTAGAACAGTTTAACGAGGACCAATACCGCGCACCCTCGGTCCACACGCAGGCTGATCCAAGTGGTCACCCACCCGCACACTGACCGTAGCCAGTGATGCTTGACTTCGGTGATCTGCTGGGAACCGTGTCTTAACGATCGGGACTCTAGATCGGTAATTGATTGTTCTGTGGTTGAGGTCAAGATTAGGATATGCGAATGAATGGTGCGCGAATGTGTCCTTCCTGTAAAACGGGATGTGACAATATGTCGTATTCGTGGCCTTAAATGGCACCACTGAATATTCTCTTTCTCAAACCTCATCAATGGAAACACATGTTAACGAAAAAAGCTTGTCTATATTCTACAATAACAAAAAACTAGACAAATTTGACGCTTCATTGGGGTTATTTTAATTATTGTTACGCACATACATGCAGGGCTAAATTCGTAATCAACAGTGGCGGCTCAGAGGATAGAGCGTTCGCCTTCCAATGACGTCAGCCAGGTTCGAGTACCAGTAATGGTTGGTCGATACGAATTCCGCACGTGGCTTGCAACAATCACAATGCCGAGGTAAAACATCCTCAGTGGTAAACAGATCACGTGTTAGAGTAACATTGCTGTCAGGTCAACCTAGGAAGTATTTCCTTTCCCCGAAACGCAAGCGCAGGTCAGTTCAATCAAAAATTCTCCGCATAGGTTAGTTTGACCAAACGCTTGGAACAAATTCCTACGTCTTCTGGGTAGGAACTTTTTAAGCACTAAAAATATTTAGTTCCATACAAAGGAACTCTTTTTCTTGATTATATTATAGACACCATAAAAAAAAATGGGGATTTCTTCGAACTCTCTGAATTTGGTTCGATTTCAGAGGGAAGAAAAATGAAGGCGGAAATTGAGAATATCTTGCTAAATGTAGCAGAGCTGCATATGAAAGTGCAAGAATCTCACCGGACTGAGCTCAGTAGTCACTGCTAAGTATTTCATCAAACACGTAACATGATTGGCGCTATCATACGATACGGACCGACGGCACGCCGAAATGGATTGCGGTTGAATGGTGAAAACGTTTAATAGAACACGCAGCGAAAATCGACAAGGTAAAGCAAAAAAATCTCATTTTCGCAACAGGAAAATTAGGCACTTTTAAAAAAAACACCTTTAAGGGCTTTTAAAAAACGAAAATAAGTACCTTTAAGCACTTCATGCATTGTAATGGCTGGATTTAAAACTCGCTACAGACCATTCGGCGAAACCTTTTCGTCCCCTTAGCCCAGCAGTATTTATTGTACTGCATACAGAACATTACATTTAATTTATATACAGTATTACATTGAATATATGAAAGAGCTCGGTTCTATTAGTTGACATCTTAAGTAATAACCTTTTTCTTCATCTTCCAAATCTCACTGACAGTATTGACAAATTCAAAGAACATTTTTTCGTGTATTCAACCCTGATAAAATTAGAGAATAAGTTTCAACGAGAAAAGTTAAAGACCGTTCTGTGAAATATTCTTTTCACACAGTTCATGGCTTTAGAAACCATGGGTGATATTATATAAACAAGGAAAAATCAAAAAATATTCTTCTAAGTAGCCAAGCAAAAAGGAGTAGATGAAAATTTCCCCTTAACAGTGAATTATTTGGCGAAATTTCAAGGATATTAGTGGGCGAGGGTATTGTCCTTTCTTTAAAACTTTCAGAAGTTTGCATCTTTGTGCTTTTTTGAAATTTATTAGATCTGTTCCTCAATTTGATTTATGTCGTTTTATGCATTGAGCACAAAAGCTTGCATAGGAATAGTGAGTTTGGAGCAAACCTGAAAGAACAATACTTTCTGAACTATAATCCCACAGCTACATTCTAGATTTTGATCCAGGAACATCGAGACTGGAAACTAGACTCGACGACATTTTGCACCAAGTAGTGCACATTGTGGTCCCCAAATAAGATTCAAAATCTACCACTGAACTTTTCAATCAATAAAGTGAAAAATTGTACACATCTAGATCTTCCTATCTTTATTGAAACTTCGCTTGCAAAGTATTTTTGGCATACTAAAAACTAATTCGAATGCACCAGTTTATCTACGTTCCACTGTTTCTTTCATTTTGACAAAAAGCCTAGTTTTAGAAAAATACACACAATGAAGAAAAAACATCTAATTTGAAAAGTTCGAAATAATTGAAATCATCTGCCTTTGTGATCTTAAATGACACTGGGACAAAATTAGATGAATCAGTTTTTAAGTATCTCTTTCTAGTGTGTGATTGATTAGTTTTTTGATTAAATCCTGTTTTATCCTTAAACTTGCATTTTCAAGGGAATTCAAGGGAAGAATTGCTTTCATGTTAGTTGAATTGAATGACACTGCTTACATTCTAATTAAAACTTTTGTTTACATTTTTCTTAACTAATGCATGCAAATTAACTTTAAACAGTACCTGCATTTTTTTTAAATTAAAAAAAAAAAAATGTAATGCTGGTACTGTTTCGAGAGTTCTAAAAATAAATCTGTAAAATACTACTTTAGATGCTTAATTGTGGTAACATTTAGTACTGTATATTAGGTAATATTATATGCATACTAATATTGATACTGTGGTAAATTTATTTTTAATTTTTATATGCTCCCAAAATTTACAAGAATTAATCCTTTTACAAATTGTATAACTTTTGAATTTTATGTTAAAGAGAGAACAATCAGTAATCCATATAAAGTTAGGTTTTGCAAGCTCAACAAACAATGTAATCCCTTAGTTTAAAATATAACTACCATTTTCTAAATAATTAAAAAAAGCCACCAATTCTATCTTTCTATACTTAGAAATTATAAAAATTTACACAAAGAAATCACACATATAAGAATTGAAAAAAGTTTATTTTTTGTTAAATGGCAGTTTGGCAAAAATATTTGATTTGAAAATGCATTTATTTGTACTTGAATACAATAAACCTTTAGAAGTTTCACATATCCATTGAGAAGCATTTTATTTGTATATGTTTATTGCGATATCTTTAGAAGAAATTTAGACAATTTCAAGGTAATTAAACAAAACAGATGAGCCACATCTTTATTTTTAGTCTCAAAACCATAATTAAAAATTCCAGAGTATACAATGACATAATGCTATAAACTGAAACTCAACATTGCACAATTTTTCTGGCCATTTTTCCAAACAATTTTGTGTCATAACAATACATATTACAACAAATTCAAGAAGGGCAAAAGAAATACAGCGACTAGCACGTTTTATGTTCAATGAGGTAGAAAATAAACTTAACGCTCGAAAATTTATAAATAAAAATATTGGAATCCAGCACCAGCTAGCAAAATGTAGCACAGACTAGAATAGGATTCCAAATAGAGCACCAAGCTCAAAATTACTTTTTCATTTTATGTCCAATATTGCATAGTTTTATAACAATTGCACTGACCATAGAGATAGATCGTTATTCTTGAAGGAGAAACTTATTTTTTAAATTCTTTGGACCGCCTTTATCACATGCATAAAAAAATCCACAATAAAATTTAACGGAAGTGTTCCTCCAACAAGTTATCAAAAATAAACTTTTCATAAATATATTTCATTTACAAATAAAGAAAGGAAACAAGCAGCCACAGAAACAGTGGTCTTTTTTTTCTTAAAAGTTTTGTACTAACTAAATATTGGCATTTATATAACTTTTAATAACATCTCAGTTGATTTGTTCGCAAAACTCCTACAAATACCTCTGCACAATTAAACTCTGCAGATTTTTTTTTTTAAAAATTATTTGTGATAAATAGAATAATCATTATGTTAATTTTTCTGTCATTTTTGGAAAGTCAATTTAAATGTATAATACAACATTGTAAGCATCACAGAGATAGGTACAGAGGTTTTGTACAGTTTTTTAAATTTATTTAGTTACAGTTTGTAGTGTAGGTTGAGACATTCGTCGTCGTGGTTGCTGTTGTGGTTGAAAACCATTGCTCTTGTATACAAGAGCTCTTATCTGCCGCTGGGCAGCCTAAGAAAAAAAGAAAGCAAGAATTACAACAAAGGAAAGAAAAAATTCTAATAAGTGGCATATAGTTCGCTCACCAAGAGTTGGCACTTTGCTCCACCCAGGGGTGATTGTGAGCCCAATTCAAAATTCCGGAACATTTTTGGGATTAAAAAAAAAACAGTTTGAATTGAAAAATTAGAAATAAATTTAAGCAAGTTTTTTTCTTCCTTTTTCTAAATATTTCTTGGTTTACTTAAAATATATTTCAAATTTTACACATTCCTATACCATTTACACATACCTATGATGACCTGGAGAAGTAATTAAAGTTTACAAATATATCTTTCTTTCTTGAGTTAACAATCATAATAACTATTTGCTGATGGAAAAAAAATGAATATTAACCATGAATATAAGTTTGTAAATTATCTGGCTCTCCCTTACAAACAAATAAAATAAATTGTGTTTTTAAGTTCCACCTTTGAAAATGTGATTTTCGGAAATTTCTGCGACCAATGATTTGTTTGAAACATCTGGACCTTCGATCTCCGGAAACTTCCGGATCACTGTTAGCGAAAAATCTGGAAGCCCGAATTTTTTCTGGAGCACAATCAGCCTTGTCCACCTCCTTGGCCGAAGAGTTCATATCACCGTGGGAGTAAGTGGAGGAACGTCTCCGAGCTTCAAATTGAGACAACCATTAATGCGAGCCAAACGCAAACAGTGATTTATTTTTCAGTCACTTACTTCGCTTTATCCTCTGCTATTATACTTTATGTTACTCTAGCTAATTAAATATATTTTAAATTTAAAAACTGCTGTTACCTCAGCAAAATGTCTCAAAAAGGATAAACTATTCACTCAAAAGAGAAATATCAAATTTATGTAAAAAATGTGCATAAAGATTGCGAAATAAATATTTTTGTCATACGATTGAAAAAAGAAAACCCAACATTGTTCATATCCTTCTCCCAAAAAATAGCGAAATCGTATAGTAGGATACTATGGGATGAAGGCGGAGTCAAGTGCCAACTCCTGGTGAACGAACTACAGCTGTCTCTTAAATGTATGCCCATCTTTCCTTTTCAGAATCAAGACAAGTCTTAGTGACCAGACAATTTTAAAACAGAATCTTTATTATTTGTAGTAATTAGTAACAAATCTACATTAGATATAAATTAAAACAATGACTTATAAAATATGAAGATATTTTGAACTATTGCCGTAGACAATACTTACATGCTCCTTTTTTTGAAGGAATCATTTGTTTGTACAAAGCAGCACTTAACTTTGAAAAGTTGATTAGAATTATACTCCTTTGCAAATACTGTAGGATTCCCCCTTCCTGATTCTATTTGCACCATAATGTTAAATTTTCTTGCACATAACTAAACAAACTAGTAACAATTAAATTTTCGGCAATGAAATCTAAGAGCATTCTTTAGCAAAATCCCAACCAACTTTTTCAAACAACAAAAAGCTTGTTGCTCACATAAAATGAACATTTTTAGGAAGTTTAGTATACACTGCTTATTTTGTACAGCTGAATTATGACAATGTTGTTCAAATTAAATTGAGAAAACTTATTTAAGGCTTATGTAAAGGAGAAAAAAAACTGAAATCTACTTAGGCTAACAGAAATGTTTGTATAAAAAAGGTTTGGGTAATATTCTACCGTATTTTAAGATTCTTTATAATAAAAAAATTGGTGGATGAAGGCTATTTGCGACATTTCAATGAAGCAGGATTTCAGGAAGCAGACTTCTACACAGGGTTATACGATACTTTAAATAAGCCTACATACACATTTGTTATTACACTACAGCAACATACACAGTGACAACTTTAGACCTAATTGAAAAAAATATTCAATAATAAAAATGACTAGATATTTGCATTTAGTTTATGACTTGATCAACAGGCTTGCCATCAATTTCTGTGCGGTGGCACAAGAATCCATAACAATATTGCCTTAAAAAAATTAGGGGAGCAATGACAAATTTGCTCTGATTGATTTAGACTCAAACACTATTCTGTTCTTTTTCAGTAAAAATGCATGCTCTAATAAATAATTTAAAAAAAAAATCCCATAATGCCCAGCTAAGTTTCTATTGAACCTCTTCAAGTAGTTAAAAGTCCCCCCCCCATACAGTTTAAGAAACCAAACTAAAGATCCAAAAAATGTGTAGACATCCCTTGTAACTTTACTCTGTAATTCAATCAATATGCATCAAATATAATTAAAGACTCACTTGTGTGCAATAAAAATCACCAATAATGTGGACGGATGTCTCATCAGATTCTTGGGTTCTAGCATCTTCAGGGAATTTTATAAGAGCATGTGTTACTCGCTGCAAATCTCTTACCTACAAAACACAATAAACCTTTAAATAGCAATTACTTTACAATAGCACAACTGAAGAATGGTTAACTATAGTCTGTTCAACGAGAACTGATAGTGAAAGTAAACAAAGCGGAGTGCTATTTGGTGCCGGAATAATGACAAATAGCGCCTATCAGTCAGCAAAAACTTTTATTTCTTAGAGCAGTGTTTCCCAAACTTGTGTCTTTTGTGTACCCCTTTCTAAATTTTCTGTATCGCTGTGTACCATTAATAAAAAAATGAATGTATTTTTTACTATAAACAAAAGTTAAAAATCACAACTAGCTGTTGACACTACTAATTTTTAACTGTTAACTCTGCAAAAAATATTCAACAGAAAAATACGTAATCGTAAATTTTCATGGCTAGCTTTGCTTTTAAATAAACTTTTTTGAAATTTTTGTTTGTTACAAGATATTTCTCATAAGAACGCATACCCCCACTAAACTGCTCCCGTACCCATGGGGGTACGCGTACCACACTTTGGGAAACACTATCTTAAAGGGTTGTTTGTTTCGCCGTGGTCTTTTTGCAGGTGTTTCATGAGCAATATGGAAAATAAAGTGATGCTTTTAAGTCCTCCTATAAAACGGCAGGAAACTGAGATGGAAATAATATTGAACATTTATAAAACAGAAGTGCATTAAAAACCAGATGTTCCAATCATGATGCGGCTTCTGCATCGGGAGTTAGCACAGCTTCTGTTTTCAGAATTATTAAAGAATATAAAAGGGATGGTATATTACATTCACTGAAGACGACTAAATTTCGTAAAACTTTTTTGGATGACATTGACGATTTCTACAAAAATGCTGTAAGAAGAAAAGTTCATGATTTTTTCCGCCGTAACGGAATTCCGACAAAAAACAAAGTTCTCAAAGCTGTGAATAATAATTCTGAATTACCAAACTTTAAAAGAACAACATTTTATTCCCTGTTAAAAAAATTAGGCTTCAAACATCAAAAATCTACCTAATTTTATTTTTACTTTTTAATGATATAATGATTCGTTATTATCCATAATTGATTTCATTCTTAATACAGTAATTCTTAAAATTTTGTTCTTTTCTGCGTAGTTTAATATAATTATTTTTGTTTTCAGTACAGTTATTAATTAATTACAAAAATTCAAATGCTACTTAAAATTAAATAATTTTGATACTTCATTCCATTTTCAAAAACCTATTGAATCGAAGCTTACAAACTGCTTTTTTTTTTTTATAAGTGGGTATATTTTTCTTAACTAAAGATTTTGTGAGACATATAAGAAAGTTCCAAGTTTCTTTTAGTGTAATTATTTTCGTAATACTTCCCTTAGAAAAATAAAGATAACAGTTTAAAAATAGAAATAAATGCAGTTCCTTCAAATATACGAGTATTTTTAAATCAATCGGTGAAACATAAAACTATTTTAAATATTATTCAACTTTTAATAAATTTTAAAAAAAAATTGTAATAATGAAAATAAAAATTATTTTTTTAAACATATTCTTTCAATTCTATACGACTTTTACGATGGAATTATAAAAGTTATATTTTGCATAGATATTTATGCAAAATATATTAAAGCTAATTTAATTTTAACTTTAAAAAGAATACTTTTAACTATTTTCAAAATAAAATTATGTGTTTGCTGAAATAATTAGAAACATATATTCATGCAAATATTTTAATTTTGCACTTTCTTACCTAATTTTAAGGTATCAAAAACTGAATATCGCTTTCGTTTTTCTATGAAAGCGAAAGCTCTGTTGATTCAAACGAAATCGCCAATTCAGCGAAGAAACCGTTGAAGTGGCAAACGTTGGCGATCTAACAGCAACCCTTATGTTTACTTCCACTATCAGTTCTCGTTGAACAGACTATAGGTTCAAAGAAGTTTCAGTGGGCAAATTATAAACCATGATGTTTATTAAATTAGTGTATCACATATTCTTAACCAATCACAATTTAAGGATTACTAGATATGGGAAGTTAGAAAAGGACAGAAATAAGAAACAGAACTTTTGGAATTTATCAATAACTCAAAGCAAAATATTTTTAATTTAATACATAAATTTATATTTTTTTTTTATTCAGACTTCTTAAAATATTAGCCACAGATTTAAATTTTGACATCAGGTTTAAATAGGTAAGTGGTTTACATAAGTTAAAACAAAATTAAACTTATTAGAACAAAATATTTTATTGGCAATTTAGAATTTAGTTTTAAAGGTTTACATTATTTACTAACATTTTAAAACATTAAGATTTGTAGTTAAGTTAAAATAAATGGAAAAAAAGAAAGAAAAACTTACAGTTTGACCACCTTTGCCAATGATGCGTCCAACTTGATTTGTGGGTACAAACATTTCTACTTTTAAAGTAGCTTCTTGGGGTCCAGGATAACCTTCAAAGCCAACTTTCTTGAAGATCATAAATTGGGCCTAAAATAAATGTTAAAACTCAATTTTTTGTTGTTGTCAATAATGCAATTAAAAATAATGTTTCTGGTTGCAAGTTTAAAATTTTTTTAAATGGAAAGGAAATTTTTTCTGGTCAATTTACTTCACACCAACAAAACATTTGGACAAATTTTCTCTCAAAATCTGATGCTGAGTAGAAGAAAAAAAAAATTCTTTATGAAACACAAAAGTGGGAATAAAAAGTCTGAAAATACTTATCAACTTGAATCATAGAAAAATAAAAGCCCACAAAACTATTTTGCCCAAAAAGAAAACATTAAGATTATTAAAAAAAATTTTCAGTGTACATAGTTCAAAAAACTTTAATTGTATACACAAATCGTGATTAAAGAGAATAATACATATATATAAAAAAAAAGTAGAAATATTTTTGCAAATTTTTTTCACCAGATGAAAAAGCCAACTATGATTTTTATTTTGACAAAACTATTTTTGCTTCATGTTGGAAAAAATCCTTTCAAAAACAGCCTTAAAGGGATGAGGGAAGATAAATTGATTGTATATTCTTCAATGTAATTGTTCTCCAATGTAATAATTCAATGTAAATTTTTTCTTTAAATAAAATTTTAAAAAAAACCCTCACTTTTTTTTAGATTTTCACAATTGGAGATCATGAAATTGCAAAAAAAAAAAAAAAAAAAAGTATTCAATTTGTTATATTCTGTTAAATTTGGCTAATTGTCCAATCCAAATTGGATTGGACAATTAGCCAAATTCCATTGCCAAATTGTTAGACAAACCTCATGCCCGCTGTAAGGTACCATTAAAAAAAGTAAAATTAATTCTTAAGTTGAATTCTTCAAACAGATAGAACATACAAGAATTTATTAGAATTAGAACAAGACCAGAACAGCAATTGTTAGTTAAGACACAAACTATACCAATTTGAATAAAAAAACTGGTAACATATTTATAAGATTGCCCCATAACACTGGAAAATATGGTAAGTAAAATTCTTACACACTAGGTATTTCCATTCAGCCTTAATAATTCTAGTTTAATCTTGTGCTCACATATGATCAACAATTTGCAAAACTCTTTGAAAACTGATTTTAAAACAGCTGTTTGGTTAAATATAAATAATTTGAACCTTACATTGATGCACATAATGCAGCCCTTGCATTAATAAATTTACAGTTACTAACTAGTCAATGATCTGCATTAAAAGCAACACAGCAGGGGAAAAAAATGGAAAAAGGAAAGTTTGAAGAAAATCATATTACACTATTTAAACAATGGTACAATAGTAAGAAAAAAGTTGAAAAATAGAATTAAACCTAGTTTTTGTCAATCATACACAACATTTAATTCAGGAAATTTACTTTAGTTCAAATACTTTAAACTGCTTATTTCAATAATAATATTTTGCACTATTTTTTTTTTTTTTTACTGTACAAAAAAGAAAAGTACATTTCATATTTTAATTCCAACTTAACAGAATTTAATTTTCTTCACTTTTCAACATGTTTTCAATTGTTTCGAACTTAGACATAAACAAAATCAATTATTGGTCGTAATATATCAAGTATTACCTTCCATTGAGAATCTGATGTTCCAATTATACAGACTTTTCTTTCAGACTGTTTTTCTAAAGGTTCATCCTTTCCTGGTTGGATCACCTAAGAGAATAAATATTTACAAAACAAACAGAATGTAATTATCATATCACCCTTATCAATTTAAAAATGTATAAATCAATAATTTCCCTAATAAAAATTTATGCAGTTTTAAAAATAGATATTTTTTGGAAGTGACCAAGTGTTAAAACTATTCAACTATATTCTTTTTTTGTGCAATTTAAACTTATATTTAAAAGAATCTTAAGAGCAAAAATTAGGACAGCAAAAGACGAAATTAGTAAGATTTTTTAATATTAGCTGACCTAGTTTAATTTATTTTACGATTCATATTAGTTAAAAGACTGAGTGTTTGCAATGTAATATGATGTCCAAGGCTCCCAACATGGAACAAGTAAAATAAGAAAAATAATGACTTAAATACCATCACAGACACCTCACAATTACATGAATTGCCAACACACTAGAGCAATTTAAGTTGCCCATTGAAAGGGCACTGTAATTAACGTCTGGCATTTAGCTGGAAATTCTTACACAATATTTAAAAAGATTGGACCACCACACTATATGAAAACTTAAAACACCTAGCAACAAAAGCAAGAAGTATAGTATTTGATGACGAAACTAAGATTTTTTTTAATTAAATTATTTAAGTTCCACTTTAAATAACACGAGGAGCTAGAGTTTCCGAGTACGCTGCTCTGAATAAAGATTGCAATGTTTAATTAGTATTCCACTATATCAGTTATAAAAAAAAACAAAGCTTCGATATTTGCGGTAGAGAGAAATTAAAATAAGTTGACTAGTCTTGATACAAGTTAACAGGTGATAGCAATACTTAGGAGATAGCTGAAAATACTTTTGCTATAAAACTAGTTTGAATTATACAAACCGCCAATTAAAAGCCCATTCTAAATTTCTTTGTAACTTAGCTCTAGTTTAGTTACGAAGATCACTAGTAGATAAATATAGAAATTATGAAAATAATTAACTCTTGTTCAATAAATTGTACTTGAAAATTAATGGAAATAAAATTAATTGATAAAATTTATGGAATTAAGCCTCAAGATCGTACTAATGGGAAAAAAATCTGGTACATTCCTTTTAAAGAAAAAAAGAAAATTAAACTGGTGCAAATACTAAGTTACTATATGTTTTAAGATGTGCTTAAATAAAGATTTTTAGTTTCATAATAGTACCTTTATGCTAGCTCCTGAAGAGCTAATCATGTCTCTAATAGTACTTCCGCCAGTTCCAATTATTGCTCCAACAGCAGTGCTGGGTACGTATATATAGACTGTTTCTTTCTGTAAATCAAATGAAGGTGGCAAGGAACTCTGATTATACCCTAATGGCATACAGGGTGGAGGTCCGTACATTCCATAGGAGCCACCAGGAGGACTTCCCCTAGGAGGTGGCACAATCCCTGGAGCACACGTAGTAGACATCATAGCCATTGGATGAACACCAGGATACATGTACGTTTGGGAAGCCATAGCTGCAAGATCATTTTCGTAACTTTGTCGTAGTTTCGAACTTATCATCCGCTCGGATTTACTCATGTTCTCAAGTTTTCCTTTAACTGTGATGACACGTTCCAGGTTAAAGCTGCTTACGTCATGTATGTTACTAAAAAGAAAATTCATGATGTTATGGCAGGTTAAGCATTGACCGATAAGTTAACGAGTCCCTACCCACAAAAAATAGGCAATTTAAATAATTTTATTGGAAATTTTAGAAGATACACTATTGTAAAAGTGAAAAAGGATTCACTCAATTTCAGAAAAAAATTCCCCGACTTTTCCAGGTAAATTTCAATGAAAATCCATACCACATTTTATCTATACTACGAAATTTTTCATCAGAAAATTTGGATTCTTTTATTTGTTATGCCAAGTATCAGACCTTTTGTGTAAAATAAATATTATATGAGAATGGAAGCATTTCAGTATGTCTAAAATGTAAAATTTTTACAATAAATAATTGTATTAGATGTTAGAATTATTTAATTCGAACCTCAATAACTGACAATTTTAAGACTGGTTTTTTCCAGTAATAATGAAGGAATTTTCCAGGTTTTTGTAAGAAAATTGCAACTTTCCCTGACAATTACAGGATTTCCCTGTTCTCCCTGATCCGTGTGAGCCCGGCAATTTAAAATAAATGTTAAATGCAATAACTTTTTAACAATTCTATTGGCAAACTAGACTAAGTTCCATTTCTACATTGACAAAGGCAACTTATAATGGTACAAATTGATGAAGTTTTAATATTACACAATATTTAGATATTGAATAATACAGTGAAGAACAAATTTGCTTACATTTATGGCACTAGAATAAGTTAACTAAATATGTAGCATAATAGAAAAAGAAATATAAATTTGAATCTCCAGTTTGTAGACAAAGATAAAATATTAAATATTATAGAAATATATTGATTATTAAAGTAAAGCTGTAAATTTACCTAGATACAGCAACTTTTGTTTCTGTCTGTTCCATGATTCTTTTAATGGTGCTGCCATTCTTGCCAATTATCCTTCCAATAAGATTATTATGGGCTAAGATCTTTAATGGTATTTCCCTAAAATAAATACTTCATTTATAAAAGGAAAAGAGGAACTTCAAACTTTAAAAAAAAAATCCAAATAAGACAATTTTGTTTAACACGTTGACTGCTGCGTCATGCATATTCGTGTGACAGCAAAGTTTCTAACCGAGACGCGTCACCCAAATTTGGATGACGCTTATTTGAATACTGGCGAAAGATATTTGTATGCATTTGAAAAAAGATTTCACAGGAAGTGACAAAACTATTGAATTGTTATAAACGTAATACAACAATTATTTATTAAAAAAAATTGCGAACCTTGTAAAAGCTCTCTTGTTCACTACTATTTGACTCACTAAGAAATAAGATTTCCATTTTTCTTTTCAAAATTTCAACGAACTAGGGTAAAGATTTTTAAGTTTTACTCCTCCTTACTCAAAGATTCAGTAAAGTTCGTGTAAAGTGGTGAGATGAGAAACAGATGCAAAACAACGAACACAAATAAACAGACATGATACCATGGAAACAAATGGAGCGAGATATTATTCTTGTGACCACTTGAGACTCATTTTTAAAAGATTGGGAGTACTTAGTAGAATATGCTTCATATAGCAGTACTTGTGGCCTGAATTAGATTTCACTGTAAATGCGAGTGGCAGTCAACGTGTTAACAGGAGAATTAAAGAGTTTATTGGACAAACATAATTTAAATTAGCAGTGTTATAGCAGTATTAAATTAGCAGCAATTAATGTTATATATTCACAATCAATCCAAGAAGTTAAACCTTTGAAATGTTTTTAGAATCTTTCTTAAAATTTAATTGTAATTAGATCTTTAATCTGTGTTTCTATTGGCAAGCCAGTGTTTCCTTAAGGATTTGAATGTTTACATTCAATGAAAGATATTATGCTAGAAAAGGAACCCAATAAAATTTAACTGAAAAATGCATGCATACTTAAAGAGTTATCTCTAATAGTTCCCCACAAATGTATCAGTGAAGAATTTTTTAATAATAACCATTAGAACATTAAAAAAATTAAATTCACATATCAGATGAAAGACAAGCATTTAATCTAATTTACTGCTTCTCCTTTGTCAGCTATACTAGAAAGAATTTTTCTCTAACTTTAAATAAACAGGGGTCAGTCTAGGTTTTTCTGAGAGGTACCTATCTTGTGGAAATTAAAAATTATCTTAAAAAATCAACACAAAAATATGGATTTATTGCTTCTTGCGAGACACAAAAATAAAATTTTAGGAAAAAGTATTTTGTGAAACTACAGTTTTTCCTAAAGTTGAATTTGTGAAGGTACCCCTAAGCGGTAGTAAATTTGGCTTGGACAGACCCCTGATAAATATAGCAAATAAATAGAGAATTTTTTTGCTAATTATTGTTCCAATAATACTTTTTACTATCATTTGTTTTAAAATATAGCTTGAATTTAGATGATATTCACTGGAAACTAATAAATTTCACATATTCGTACAGTAAAACCTTGTTTATTAGTTCCAGATTTACTTTATTAACAGCTTTAAGCTGTAATGTGAACATGTTGAACCATTTTATATCAGATACTGTAGCAATGTTTTTAGCAACATCCCCCTTCACAGTAATCTATATAATTTCATACATTTCCTATTGTAATATTAACATGAATTTAGCTGAGATACCATAAATTATATTTATTAATCAATAAACTTATTCAAATATATCAAGAAAAATAATCAGTTGATAAAAAATTGTTTAAAACTGGAAAACTTTTATCTATAGATTGATTCATTACAGAAAATAAGAAATCGTTGGGAAAAAAAAAGTTAAATTGGAACCTTTAAGTTTTCAGAAAATTCATAGTTCACATTCTGCTTTAAAAAGTAAACACACAATACTTTTATGGCTATGACTAAAGTCTATTTCTTTTAAGCCAACAATGCAAAACAAGTTTGTGAATAAGAACTATATTAAGTTATACGAAGTATTGAAAACATTGTTCGCTGGAGTTTTGCATAGATTACATTGGTTAGATTTCCATAGCAGGGATGTTGGGATTTGGCGCAGAGTATCTAGCCATGAAAAGACTACAACTTTTTTTGTTATATTTTTGTTGAGTTTCTAATTGTAATGAATTTGAATGTAGTAATTGAAATTTAGATCAACACAAGCTAAAGTTAAAGGCTATGATAAAAAAAAAACCTCATGAAACATAAAATTACTAAAAACAGTCCACATTAATGCAGGTGAAGAAACAGTTTAATCAAATGAATTCAATAAGAATAGTATAATTACCCCCTATTTGTAGTGTTAGCTTCTTGTTGCATAATTTCCATTATTTTTTGGCAAGCTGTGGAACAATTATCTGGAGTACCATAAATGGTGATTACCTGTAAAAAATAATAAATTGGCAATCCTTTTTAATTAACTAAGATTTTACAGACAAACACTATTAACAGGCAAATAATTTTTTGACTGAATATATTAGATGAAAACATTGGATTTTTCAAATGACTACAATAACCATCTTACTGACTATAGTAACCAGATAAAGATCAACTTCAAATATGAGATGACAGACAGTAGAACTAAAGAACTGAACTTCGTAGAACTCAAGTTTCAGAAATAGATAAAATTTCCATTAAAACTTACTACTTCTAATGTTTTGCTTTCTTTCGAAACTATGAAAGAAATACCCCAGAATATTAACAACAAAGCATTTTCTTTTTATTATAAATTAGAGAAAGAACTTTTTTTGAGTCTAAAATCAAGGAAATCATGACAGTTTCTCAGTGCAAGCTTTAAAATTTCAAAGGAAAAAAAAAATTTGAAATATGTATTTTTGTACATTTGCTTATAAAGGAAAAAGCTGGAATTCTTCAGTTCCTGATATAATGAATCACCCAGTTTAAGGAATAAAAATTTTAGTCCAGTTAAATGTAAAATCAAGGACTGATAAATTTAAGGGAAAAACAAAAAAAGCAGCATAAACTCTATGGGTAGACTTTTCCTTTATTATTGTGACCATTCTTGTACTCTGATTTTCCTGTTTTGTTGCCACCCCGATGTACTGATAAAAAATGTGCATAAACAAAAATACAGAAAACGATATTGACAACCAACCTTTTCAGGAGAACCAGCATTTTCCTTACGATGCACATCTACCCTGCAATAAAAATAATATTTTGTAAAATAATGTTATGTTTTTTACATTAATATCCCAAAAAGATGGAAAAATACACTGTAGTTATTAAAACACTGAATAACTGGCTGAAATGTCAGATTGTTCTTTACATAAAGGAGCAGGCTTTGTAGTCTGGCACACTGACCACTCAGCCTTCTGGGTGGCAAATATATATTTCAATTTTAAAGGCAATTCATTCAAGATTATAAGCTTTGTGAGCATTGCAGATATAAAAATATCCTTCCCGTACTTGCATTTACAATCTAAGTATTTGAAATAAACATTCAATATTTTGCCATAATTAGGGAAATTATAACATGCTTAGTTTTAATTTAATAGAAAAATGAAACTCAAATTTTAATATATCTTTTATACCACAATGTTAAAACTTAATTATTTCATATTATTAAAAACTAAAATTAGTATCAGAAAAATGGATTAAAAAACACATGGAATTCAAGCAAAATTCATTTTACCTCGCTCTAGATTGCTGAGTTATTTGTCTAATGGTTCCTCCTGCTCGACCAATGATAGCACCAACCATATCACTCAAAACAAGAATTCTACAAATAAACAGAAAAAAGGTAAATACCAATATAACATTAAAACAAGAACTAAATTTAGTGAAATAAGTATCGTACAAATATGTTGAAAATAAAAAAACTCATGCAATAGAAATTTAGAAACAAGAATAAAAAAAATAAAATAAAATAAATAAATAAATAAAAATAAACATTAAAAAGGATTCAAACTTTAATATAGATTTAAACATAAATGTGTGAAAAATACAATATAACACTGATTTTAGTTTAAGATAAAGTTTCACTGACAAATACTTAGATCCAAAGTAAGTATATAAAAATTGATGATACCTAAGAGGAAAGTCGTTTGATCTATACATTCCAGAATTGTTGAAAGGACGTGAGCCAGCTCTTCCTCTAGGTCCACCCCTTCCTCTACCTGCATCCATCAGGTATTCAGCTTTAAGAAATGTACCAGGTTGCAGTTGGTAATTGTTGAGCTGCTGTAAAGCCCTGATTTAAAGATTTATGGAATTAATAAGAAATAATTCAGATAAGAAAATAATAATTACTATATAAATTTTATTTAAACTGCTGAGACTATTGTTGTAATCAGGAAATTTTAAAAACTTTTTTTTTCTGGTCAATTTTAAAACTTTTAATTGGTAATGAGTTGTTAATTTTCTAAAATTTTAATAACCGTCGCTGAACAGCCTATTCAGTTTTATGAGTTTACGACTACTAATGTTCAACTCCGTAGCCTTGTAATTTTGAACCCAATCCAGAAGACAAGGGAACTCCTGGATCGACTATTGGGAGAAATTTGCCGTCGTGGAGGACTTTTTGATGGAGCTAACGCGTATTTGCGCAACATGGAGAGGAAAACCACGAGAACCTCCCACGGTTAGCCTGACAGCAAGGAGACTAACCCATGATTCGTCTACCACTGAGGATATTTCAAGTCAGCACTGTGGTTGGTGCAAGCCTGGATGCGGAATTCGTATTGACGGAGGTGCGAACCCGGTTCGCCTCGTTGGAAGGCGAACACTATCCCCTGAGCGGTTTTGAGACCAGCAGTCTGGGTTGTTCATTTGTAGAAAAAAAAAAGATAAAATTTGTTTCAATAATTTCAACTATGATTTTTGTTGACAACAAACAGAGAAAGACATGCTATTTCCCAAGCCCAAATCAGATCAATTTATGTTAGCAAATAGTATCAAAAATTATTTTTAAAAACTTTTTCTACATCCTTTTATGTTAAATATAACAGCATGCCAACGTTAGAAGCAAGATGCTTTCAATCACTCAATTTATTATAGGATTAAAAGTGAATTGATCCAGACAGCTTTAGGGACCACAAAATTTATCCAACACATAAAACCACTTGAAATATTAAACACAAACACAATTTTAGGTTTTATAAGATCAAAAAAAGCAAGTCCAGCAAACAAAACTAGACTCAAAAATTAAAATGCAAAAAATTGACAAAAGTTATTTTTATTTGTGAAAATGTAGATTCGCCAGTCTCTTTCATTACGGATCCATAGATGCTTTGATTTTTTTGTAATTTTCAAGTAGTATTTGGTCTCAACATATTTTAGCAAAATAATTTTTAATTAAGAGTAATGAAGAAAATCCTAAATGGCAGCACTAATCCAACTTTAATTGATGTAAAAAATATAAGGATATATAATGAAAAATAATGGAGAGGTAAATCTGATTTACTTCAAAAGCCTTCTCTAATAGAGAATATGATTTAGTTAAAGAAAAGTTTCCAATGAGTTGATCAAATATGAGAATGAAGGAAAAATTACTGCAAAATAATTTAAATAACTTGTAACAGATAAAAGTAATCTTATTAACAGTTAAGTAATCTTCGTATTCTTCTGAACAAAAGGAAATTAAACACCTTTGCCAAAAGCAAGTTGTATGACAAGTTCTAAAAGACTGCCAATTGCATTGACACAATGCCAAATTTGTTTCTACCCCCTCTAAAAGAAATTATATAAACAAGAAAAAATTTACATTTTATTTTACAATTAAAAAAAACTAGAAACATCTACACAAAGGGATCAATTTCAAGATTGAAAGATAAAATAATTATTCTTAATGAACGTAAATTTGTCCTTATTTAGTGTTTAAGGATCACAACTCATTAATTCACTGAGCATTTTACAAAATTTGCTTTTTAATCTGATAATTTCTGAATAAAATAAACTGAGAAAATGTTTAACAAAGTATATGGTGCCAGTTGGATATTAACATGTTAAGCAAAGGTGTAGAGCAATTTTTTTTATTTTTTATATAATACATATAAATTTCAGAAACATGCATTATGGAGACTGAGAATCTTAACTTTAAGAGAGGGACTCAATTATGGAGGCTGAGAATTTTAAATGTCTATGTTTAACATTGTAGCGTGGCACATTTGAAGGAAATTCTGCCCAACGAGTTAAGAGTCCACAAACAAGAAACTTGCTATTAAGTGGAATTTCTTTATAGAGTGAAATAATTTGAGGTACTGTAGTTTAACTAAAATAGTTAAGGGGAACAAACTATCTCCCTGCCGTAATAACATAATACATATCAGTAAAAAGCAGTAATGTTCCCTTGGAGACAAGCGCACAGACATAGATAGTAGCATACTAATGGTAAAGCAAAAAACTGATATCATGCTTTTCTTAGATAAGGCCCTACAGTTAAGTCTTAATGAGAAATTACGTGGAAGCCCCAACTACATAAATAAAATGTATTCGCCTTTGTGAATTTCACTAAAGAAAATTACTATTTATTTAAGTTGGACAGTTAAATTTGCAAGTCTGGAGCATTTTCCAGACTAGTATTTGATATGTAAATATAGAAGGAAAAAAAAATCAATAAAGTAAGCTGAATTACGGTTTTTGTTCAAATGTAAACAAAGAAATGTAACTGTTAGAAATTTTCACACACAAGAGACATTTCTTACACAATGTTAAAATACAGGAACTATTCAAACCAATTTTAATATAATGTAATTAGCATAGCTACGTTCTTATAAATTTTTTTAAATTTTTATTTTTTTCACTGAAATTTAATAAAAATAACCAATATATTAAAAGATAGATAATTAATGTAATATTAATTATTGTTAAAAGTTTCAAAAACAAATACTTAAAACAGTATGGCTCTAGTAACTCAAGTGACTTCCTAATGGAATCACAGGATACTTTTTTCAAGTATAACAGAAATTGCTGATATGATTAGTTATCAGCTCCGGATATTTAAAATTTTAATCAAATATCACATTAACTACAACATATAAAAATAATAGATTCTAATTAAATTCACTTAAAATTATGTAGCTAAAACACTAATAAGCACATGTTTAGAAGCAAATATTTATATTTTTAAATGATTCATAATTTTTTTTAAACAGACTATCGCAGACAAGGCACAATGTGCCAGGAAAGGATTCAAGTAAAAATTGATAAAAAAAATAAATAAAAAAATCAGGGGGTTCCTTAGAAAGCGTGATAAGTTCTTAATATTTAAAAGTTACCCCCCNCCCCCCCCCCCCCCACATACAAAAGTAAGAAAATGATAAAGTCAACCTCAGAAATTCTTGTTTACTTATTTAATTATGCTTCAGTTTACTTATTTGATTACACCTGCTACTTTACTACATAACAAGAAATACATCAAATAGATTTCAGAAATGTATATGTATATATTTAAAAAAAAACTAAACTTACTGTTGAGCTTCTTCTTGGTTTTCATAAGTAACTATTGCATTGTAAGTATTTTGTTTGGATCCACCTGATAGCAAAATTAAAAAACTTAATAAAGCATCACCCAGTCACTTAGATATTCAATAAGAGTGTTCAAGTTGTTTACCTTTTTCACATTCTTGAAAATCACACAAATTAGATAAAAAACCGACAAATTCATCCCATTGATATTGTTCTGGTATATTACTTATATGAATTGCATTACTTCTGTTTCTGCAAAAAACAAAGAAACAATTATATATAAACATACCTACAAAAAGGTCCCATAGAAAGGGATACCCTACATAGCTAAAAACAAGGAAAGGAAAAAATCCAGTAGATTTTATGAAATCTCAATTTCATGATAATTGTTTCAAAATATATACTAAATATTTTCCAGTTATGATTTCACATTGAATGATCTTAAGATATTATGCATTAAATTCATCAAAGACAATTAACTGAATAATAAATGAGGCTTACTATAGTATGCATTAGTGACACTTATTTAAATATTCAAGCATGCAATAATCTGTACAAAAATTCTACTTTAATAGGAATTTACTTTAAGGAAACTCAATTTTAGGGAATTTTCTAAAATGTACAAAAGTCGGGATTTTTATTAAACCAAACCAGAAAAAACCGGCATAATCCAGCAGTATACTGTAAAATCCAGTCCAGTTGGCAGACATGCACCTGCCATTCGCAAATCAAGCAACTTTAAAATAACGAGAGAATTTTTTAAAACAGGCTCGTTTAAAATTGTAATGCGGTTAAAAAAATTGTAATGAGAAAAAATATTGTCAGATTGGAAAATATTTGGCAATGAATAATTGAATCAAAATCCTTTTAAATAAATTGTACAAAGATATATGAAAATATTTTAAGCAACTGATTTCTATTATACAAGATTTGATTTCTTCTTCTAAAAATTTTTAATATGCATATGATTCCCAACTTTTATTTTAAAAATATTTCAAAATATAAGGTCACTCTAACAACAAAACAGGGGTAAAATTTAAACTGGCCCTAGGCTTTATGTCAAATAAAACAATTTAGAATTGGGTTAAAATAAGAATTATGTTAATAGTAATGGATAACTGTGCCTTAAGTGTGCATCACTAAGTGAAAATGAGTCCACAATTATTCTTCCAATAGTTTTGTGTCTAGAGTCAGTGCAGGGCAAAATTAGAATATTTTGTTACTGGCTAGTTATAGCATTTTTAACAGTGGCCTCTTTTTCCAAAAATTAAATATTTAAATTAAAATTTTTAATCGCCTCTTCATATATTTAGTTGTCTCAGTTTACTAATTGAACTTAAAAATAGCATTTTGCACTAGATGAAAAGTTAAGGGTTCTCATTCTCTTCACTACTTCATACCAGTGCAAAGCTGGTTTTTCAGCAGTTAATTGTTCTGCATAACAAATGCCACGATAAAAAGTAAAAACATTCGTGTAGCTAAATAAAGCTTTATTTTTATAATTGTGCTATATAGAGACCAGATTTAAAAAATAGTGTAATAAGCAACAAGCTCATCTACCACATTAAGATTAAACGAATGCAGCGGAACACCTACTTTCATACGAACGTATAGTATAATTAAGAATAAAAATTTATAACTTATTAAATTATAAAAAGGCTTCCCAGCGAGACAGCGAAATTCGGACTTCATCCGACACTTATCTCGGACTCTGGTGGACTTAGATTCAAATTGTTTAGGCTCGGACCTCCAAAAGCGAGTCCGAACTCATCTTTAGCGATGAATGGTATTTCCACTTCATATTTTCGCTTAAATATTAATATATTCCGCTTACGCGAATAGCTCACCTACCACATAACACTTACTACATCGTCAATTACGCTAAAAATTATCGAAATTTAACACTAATAAATTAAGCGGTTTTGAAAGACTAAAAGGAAGCACAACAATGTAAATGAATGTTTGTTAGCAATTAACGTTTTGTTGATAATTAAATTTTAACTGCAAGCAATACATTTTAATTTTATAACTGAAAAAAGAGAGCATATCTCTTTTCAGACTATGAAACTTTTCAAAAATATTTGTTTTGATATCTAGATTAAGGACATCTCGTAAAACTTCAAATATTTTTTAAAATGTTTATCATTTTCGATTTCGCTTTTTAAAAAGAATTTAAGAATGACCTGTTTTAACAAAAAAATAACTTTAAAAAAAAAAGTGATAGGTCTGTCAGTAGTCTTAGATTTTTTCTGGTCATTTAAACAAAATTAGAATTGAATAAATTGGAACAAAATTATATAAATGAAACGAATTATGATAATTCATTATCAATTGTTATATATTTTAGAACTAAATTAATTTGATAAATACATTAAAGCATTCAGCATGTTTTGAAAACAAATATGCCTTCAATTAGTAGAGAAACGTTTTTGTTCATTATGAACGCATAGTTTCTCATTGAAATCAATCAAATACACAAAAATTCAATTGCAAAGGTATAGATTTTTATTAGTCAAATCGCCATTACAAACACTCGAATGTTGATTATATCTCGTAAGTCAATTTTGCATTTTTAGCAAATAGTGATTTAAACTATATTATAGTTTAAATCACTTAGTTAGAATCAAATTAGTTCATATATTGAAAATCAGCTTTAATGAAATGTATAGGTAGCTTGAAAAAGTAGTCTAATATTTCGAAGCTAAAAATAAAATATCTACAGGTTGCGTAGCAAAATCTTTCAACAAAAAATAAACACTTCTTAAGCATTAAAAATATTTTAAAGGACTACATACATTAACAAACTGCAAAATAATTTTTAGACTTTACATGAAAATGACAAAATAACTAGTTTTTGACAAAGAACTTTTTTCTTGATTATAGTAGCCACCCTAAAAAGATCGATATTTTCAGTTAAATTTCAGAGGGTGAAAAATGAAGCCTGAAATTGAGAATATCTTGCTAACTGCAGCAGAGTTGCACATGAGAGTGCAAGAATCCCACCAAACCCAGCTCAGTAGACGCACATGCGAACCCGCAAGTGTTTCATCAAACATGTACAATGATTGGCACTTTCATACGCTACGGACCGACGGTGCATAATGTTTGAACGAATTGTAAAGACATTTCATAGAATGTGAAAACCACGCCTTTGCATAATACGTGGCGAAAAAAGACACTGTAAAGAAAGAAATCTCATTTTTGAAAAGTGAAAATTAAGCACTTTTTAAAAACTCCCCCCCCCCCAAAAAAAAGCACCTTTAGGGCTTTTTAAAGGAAAAAAATGTATCGAAAATAAACAAATTTAAAGCACTTTTTAAAAACGCTACGCATCATGATCTATAGGAGGAAATCTTTGAAATTAATTTTAATATTTTAAGAAAGTGAATTTGGATTATTTAAACTTATTGTCATCCAGCAGTTTTAGAATAGTTAACACTAGCAATTCGAAATATGGATAAATCATTGCTTGTTAATTAAAATTTGCATAAAATATCACCCTTACAAAAACATAAGCAAAGTTAAAATGAAAACGTAGTAAAAAGAATGTTTTAAGAAACAGGGCAAAAGTAGAGTTTTTCTCTTCAAAAATAACCTTTGCCAGTGGAATATATTTCAGAAAAATGTAGCAAAATGTTATTTATTTTCTCTAACTTTATCCGTTATTAAAAATGTTAGAAACAGATTTAAAAAAAAAATTAAAACGAAACAATATTTAATGTTTTCACATACATGAGAAATGTTAACGGGTGGATTAGAGTGATTTTTGCTCGAATTATAGCAAAATAAATGAAATGATCGAGTTTAAGATAAATAAACTAAACTAATACAATATTACTTATATTAAGTGCCATGAATTCTATGTTTCACTAATCTTTTAATTTTCCGACTAATTCCAAAAATCCGAAAAATAGAGCGAAACTACCGAACTTTTTGCGGGAAAATTTAAAAACAAGTTATTGCCATTTATTGGGAAAATGGTAAATTACATATCACAAATTAGACGAACGGACCCCGGGCTTTACGGAATTGAAGCACCTATTTTTCTCTTACAAGAGCTCCGGTCTAGCATTCCAAAATTGGCACATTAACGTTGCCTGAACCGAGTTTGGGCGTCTCAGGACAAGGAGTTAAAAAGGGTTTTAGTTTAAAATTACAAATTAAAGACGTCTTAAACTATTTTTTTTTAATACGTTGAATGTCATGGGCGTCACCGGCAAAAGTATAATAACAAGCAAATAATGGTACAGTAAAAGCTCGGTGTAACGAGTACGGTATAGTGCGTGAAGTCCGCTATAACGACAAAATTTCCAAGTCCCCGCCAAATACTAATACATAAACAAAACAAAAATTTTGTTTATTGGAAGTTAAAAATTGTAGCCTTATCCGTTATCGTTACAATTTTGAAGGAAATCTATTTATCTGCTGATTAAAAGCAAGCAAAATTACAGGAAAAAGAGAAAAATGCTACATTTATTTAGATCTGGTATCATTTGTCAACTGATTCATGGGAGGGGGTATGCAGCTTCTGTTGTCCAAAGACCGGAGCACCGTGAGGTAGAAGACTGTCTTGGCTCCTGGTGGTGTTCTTTTTAGTCTGGCACCTACCCTTCGGCCTGTCCGGCTTGGGAGACCCTACCAGTAGCAAGCTACCTCCGGCATAGCCCTCCGGGTCATTGGTGCGCTCAAGCCTCACCGCCCCGTCAAGGCAGGAACACCATCTGGAGGTTATCTTCATAGCAATCTTAGTACTTGCTTGGATCTTTCCAATGTTAGTTTCCATGAAAGCCTCCCTACCATGCTTGACAAGAAAGACTGTGTGCCTGACTTCCTCAGACAATTGTCCCTGGAAATCATCAATAAAATCCCTCCAAACGACATCAAAATATTCTCTGATGGCAGTAAAATAGATAGACAGACTGGCAGTGGGGTATTTATTGAAACACCTCGAGAGAACTACACTCTTCATCAACGAAACCCCGATTTCTGCTCCGTCTTTCGAAGCGAACTAATTGCAATCGACAGGGGACTAGAGAAAATCTTGAGTGAAGGGCACCTTGGAAATACTTGGATACTATCTGACAGCCGTAGTTCAATTCAACACCTCAAAAATTGGGCCCTCATTGGAGATAAAACCAGTTTTTCGATCTTACAAAAAGTAAAGCTCATTTCCCAACAGCATGAGGTCCACTTTCAATGGATCCCGTCCCACGTCGATATCCACGGCAACGAGTTGGCTGACACTCTTGCAAAGAAGGGACTAGACCATCCAGTCCCCTCCACCTCAGAGCTTACATACCTTGAACTTTTTGCAAGGCAAAAGGCCCAGAACAAACAAAAGTGGCTGCTTCCACCTATTCACTACTGGTATAAAGCAAAAAGACCAGGACTCTCTCTATCTCTCCCTGGTGACAGGCAAACCAACACCTGCTTATCCCGACTGGCCAGTGGACACCTGAAATGTCTCACATTTTCTGCAAATCAAAAAGTCTTTCCTCTTTGCCCTAAATGCCAACAAAACCAGGCATCACCTGAGCACATCTTGAACTGTTTAGGGCTGGACTGGAATGACATTCATTCCTCTCCCATTCTGGTTTCGGATTTTCTGAATGTCAACGGATTCATTGATCTGGTCTGACCCCGTCAGACCAGATGGGAATTAGCAACAACAACAGATTTGGTATCAATGCAGAAAAGTGAAAAACGAACATAATTTAACTTTATTTCCTTCTTTTATGTTGCAAATGCGAACACGAGGACGACCACCGGCTAAAATATCTTAATCCTTAAAAATAAAATCAGCCATTTTTTTTAATGAGTTTTTTTTCGACAACATATCTACTAAGTCCCTTCCTTCATTTCTCTTCTTGACAGATTATTGAAATCAACCATGAGTGTCAAAAGTCATTGCACACTATTACAATAAAGTCTTCTTATTGCTATTCTAAGGCCTAAAACTTCAGTCTTTCTCAACTATCATCTTTTATCAAATTGTTTACCAAAATGTTGAATGCAACGAAATTTTTTCATGACAATCAAGTAGACAAATCAGCAAATACATGAAGCAATGATATAGCAGCATAAATTTTGCGAGAGAAAAAGACAATGAATTTTACTTCATTTATGCAATCGTCCTAGTAAACAGTCGTGGGCAGAATCTCCCGCTGGGCCATATTTAAAAAAAAAAAGAAGTAAAAATGTCAAACATTTTTACTAAAACTAGCCATTCAAAATACACCAAGTTACATTTCACAGAGCAAGAAATAAAGTAAAAGAGTATAAAATTACAAAATACAGGTGCAGCTACACTGCGCTAAACTCAAAGTTTAGAGTTACAAATACAACGTGATACAAAGTACCGGATAGCATCAACGTTTCCAAAAAATAATTATTTTTCTTATTTATTAGGGAGAGCATAAGACAAATGTAATTTTTTTTCCAGAAGCAAAAAAGTTTAGAGAACAAACAATAGAAAAGTTGTACTAGCGTTAAGTGCGCAAAAAAGCGTAACTTTTATCGGGTTTCCACGTGCTCAATTATAATAAATAGTACGAGGGCCCACTATTGTCCCAATGGAGTAGTAATACGAGTAGACGAAAGTTAGGATCCTTTAATGTTAATTTTCACTTTTTTGCGTACTTCGTTTGAACTTGAAAAGTTGTGCCCTAATCGAAAAATATTCTCACAAAATTATAAAATTTAATAATTATTTGCTATTGTTTTACTAAGTTAGTACAAATTCTTAAATCATTTTTTATTCTTTTTATAAAATTTTTTTTGGAAACTCAAACTATCTTTGCTCTAATTTTGCACTGCCATTTAAAATTACATACTTAAAAATTATGGTATACTTTACAATTCAAAATAAAATTAAAATTGAACTAACTTAGATTTATCGAATTTCATAATAGTTTTCAAAATTTTTTCGATTTGCTTACAAAGGTTTAGTGTTATAGCGAACTAAGCAAAAAGCAATTAAACATAAAGGGGTCTTTTGACTTAAGTGGCCCATATTCTTCAAATTGCAGCTACTCCACACGATTGGTCAAGAATCAAAATACGTCGGGAGAAAAAGGTATGCGTATTCAGAGAAAATACGCTTTGTGTCCTATCTCGTAATTTAGAATAACGTCGGTAATTAGCAAAGAGTTAAGCTCTCGAACCAGATTGAGATTAAATACTGAAAATCCGATCATTAAATTAAAAATAATTCAGCGTATTCACTTTGCAGTGATTATAGAAAACCTTAGCATATTTAAGAATAAACTGCAATCTTTAACAGGTTTAAGCTGACAATTATGATCACGAAGAGTCAAAATAACTCAGTCAAATTCATTATTTTCTCCAGCTAATTAATAAATTTTTTTTTCTTTCCCCCAAGTAGCAAAAGTTGCACATAAGTAGGTAGCAGCACGATTTTCGTAACTTTGCAAATTAGTACAAAATTGTCAAAAGCATGCTTATGGATTCTTAGATACACGTACACAGCGTAAACAGATCAGATGGGTGTCGACTAAATTATTTCTGAAAGCGCTGTTAGTTGTTTTATTAAAAAAAAAAAAAAAAAACTTTATGCAAGATGTTCCGTAGTGACCATCTAATACGTCAGAGCATTTGTCAAAAAAGTACACCCGACAAGGAGTTTCAATTTTTTATTTAAGTGGGGAAAATACAAGTCACCACTACTGAGGAAGGGGAGACTGAGAACAAAGACTTTGCTACCGGAAAAAAAAAGTTGAGCATTATCAGAAACACCTCAAAGTTACATCAAGCAATCTAACCGATTTGATTATTTTCATACTTAACTTCCGCACTTGTGACTATTATACATAAAGGATGTCATTACCAGGAAAAACCTCACCCAATCGTAAAGTGAAATTAGCTATTAAAATTAATAAAACACAATTAGAAACTAGCCTAAAGAAGTTTAATTATTCCATAAACTTACATTTTGATAAGCTTTGAAAAAAAAGTGTTCCCTACCCTCAACTGCTTACATGTTTAAAAAATAGAACCAAAGGAAACTCCGACAAAACATAACTTAAGTATTAAATAAAAAGCACATTTAACAATGCGATTTGATACTTGCAAATAAACTAATTAAATGCCACATAAAAGCAAACTTAAAAAAAAGGCGAAAAAGTTTTAGTTTTTAATACAAAACGATGCAAATAACCAAACACATCGATGGAAAAAATCAATCGAAATATTTGCTAGCAAAATTATCTTACTAAAAGTTTTATGGTGCTTAAAAGAAATTATTTTAAATTAAAAACTAAACAACTTACGGTGACTGCCTTAAATCTGAAGTGTCCACTGTGGAAGATAACAATTCACACACGAATTAAAAAAAAGCACCGAACTATGGATAATGCAAATCAAATATGCAATTAGAATTTAAAAACAAACTTTTTAAATAGTTTGCACGGTGCCGCGGCACATCAATCCGGCACAGTTGGATCTACCGAGCGCAAGTCGGTCCGCCATCTGAGCCTCAGCGGCGGGGTTCGGTGACGTTTGGCATTTTGGAGGTGGCCCAGTCATTACCATGACAACGTGACGTCAGCAATCGACGCAACAGGGACGTAGAAGCGCGCGCGGTTCAGTTTTTACTTCTCTAACTGCCTGGAAAGTTGGTTTCGCCCTCCACACTTCTTACCCCAAACAAAGAGTAAAGTTGCGCTGAAGAAATGCCGAAGAAACTGAGTAAATGTCAGCAGAGGGTCCTGGAAGAAAAAACGCGGTGAGGAAAGGTCACGCCGAAATTAAGGGCGAATCTTAAAAATTATGTGGAAAACAAAGGGCAATTATAACTAACAGGTCAGTTTTAGAGTAAAATAATTAAAAGGGAAACGGAAATACTTGGAAATAATCTAACTAACGATAAATATTTAAAAGTTTGACATGCCAGTTTGGTTGTTATTTTGATTAAAATCAGGGGGCAAATTGGGAGGAAATAACTAAAATTACTATTTAGACAAATTTCAGGAATATCTATAGATGAAGCGTAATCAGGGTGCGTAGCCAAATTATTCAACAAAAAATAAGCACTTTCCAAGCACTCCAAAATATTTTTAAGCACTTTAAAAAAATATCATAATCAGGCAGGATTGGAAGGTTTTTGACAATTGATGGTTTTATCTTGTTTTAACCGTCATGTCAAAAAAAAAAAAAAAAAACCTTTTGGCATTGTTTTTGACAATTGTCAAAAATCATGATATTTAGAAACATGTAAAACTAACGCCGTTTTCACGTGCTACGGACTGACAATACACCGAAATAGATTGGGGTTGAATTAATTGTGAAAACGTTAGAACAATGTGAACTGTCTTTTTGCATAATTTGTAACGAAAATAAACATTGTAAAGGAAAAATCTCATTTTAAAAAAAGGAAAATTAAGTACTTTCTAAAAGCACCAAATGAAAAAAAGCACCTTTAAGGTCTTTTACAAAACAAAAATCGAAAAGAAGCACCTTTAAGCACTTTTTAAAAATGCTACGCACCATGGTAATAAGACGAATTAATCTTTCACTTTTGATGTTTTTATCTTAGGCAGGAAGAATGCTCGAACGGTTCTATTTCAGAAAGAGTTTTACTTTTCCCAGTGTGAGGAAAAAATCTCCCTTATACGAATACAGAAAGTGGCTTTTTTTCCTGTTGAATGAGAGCATTTACATTTTGGCTTTAAGAGTATGCTTAATATATTAAAAAGTTGGTTAGCAGCAGGGTTGCCAAGTTTTTGACGGCTTTATATTCAGTGTTACTGTCATGCTAAAAGCAAAAAAAAAAAATCATAGCTCCTTGGTGATTAAAAAATAATGTGCCCCCCCCCAAAAAAAAATTACTATCATTCGTCACTGCCTCTTGCCATATGACACCCCATCCTTCACACTCCTTAGTTTTTGGAAATGTACCGGAATTATGGGCATAAACCCCCCTCCGTTTCCAAAACTACACAAACTAGGACCTTTGCCCTCTCCAACCTTCCTTTTTAGCTTTCTCATTCATCTTTCGGTCTCTGCTGGTATGTGGTTGTCGAAAAGTTCGCATTTATCGCGTATATCCCTAGCAGCAAACACAGGACCAATATTCACGAATATTGGCTCCAAAATGTTTAAAAGGGTAGTTATCTTCCGACATGGGTCATATATAGAATTGTCAGATTCACCCGATATTTTATATTCATTATTCAACCACTATAGGCCCTATGTTGGTCGATATTGGCCCTATAAAGGATCAATATTAGAAAATCTAGACACTATTAGTCCATCGGTGCATATTCAGATCTGTATGTGAAACAGAACAGTGGTCTGCTTAGAAGAAATTTGGGTCCGTTAACGGACCCTTCACAAATTTGTTTATCTTTATTATTGTTTTGTTAATCGAATAAACGCTTCCCAGGGGAAAAAAAAAGAAAGACTGATGTAAACGAACAAGTTTTGACTTCGGCAGACGCTTCTTCCGTTATTCGTCCGAAATGAATATTCTGCCTTCAGCAGTACAGACTAAAAACCAAATATTTGTATGTTGCATCTAATTTAGTAGCGGCAATTACTGTTCATTTTTGAAAATTTAAAATTTATTTTAATAATAATTTTACAGTGTTGAGCATAATCTTGTATCAATTTGCAATTTAAAAACTCATTGAAAAAAGTTTTTGCAATGACAGGACCCTATTTGCACAAATTCACAAAAGCAGGACCCTGGTTGAAAGGTGACTTAACGCTTATTTTATATTCACAAATTAGTTATTTTTTCACAATTTTCCAACAACGAATCTTTCACAAAATGTCTGGACAGACCCCTGTCTACACATAACTTTTATAAAATTAGTAAACTGTGCACAGAACTTGAAATGTCTTAATTTGTCGAAGACAGCCAACACTGCGTTTAGGTCATTTTGATATCTTCCAAATTTATTTTTACGTAGTAATTGATTATAAAGAAATAGACAAAATATAAATATAACTTATTACATACAAAGAAATAAAAATAATCATTTCTAAAATTTCCAGATTTGGCGATAATAGTCGACGGAATTATATGCAAGTACAATGGGGTATTTGTCGAAATTTTTATTGAATTGCGTTTTCATAATAGTACATTGGAGATTGACATGAGTATAACAATTTTAAATTATCAAAACGAAAATATTCATTTTGAAATTAAGTACATATGCTAAGTATTTCTATAGTTGTTTGAAATCACGTTCATTTTATTCATAGTTATACTTTTAAAACGTGAATTTACAAGAATTCACGTTATTCAATAAATTTAAAAATAAAAATTAACAGAGAAACTGTACTAATTCGAATTCGTATAAGAGAAACGTAAAAAAATTCCCTTACTATTATTGACGACAATGATGCTCAATTACATTCGGTAATGATTTAACTAAAATAAGAAATATTGGAGAAAATTTACTCATTCTTATAAGGTAACTGTGGTGAATTACCATACTATGATAGACTAACGGGGTAAAAATATACAAATTTTGGTATATTATACAAATTGCAATGAGCTGTGAACCAAAAAGAGAAATGGTACTATTCTGTTTAAGAAAAAAGCAATCTATTCTAGACGTCTATGATATTGAATTCAAAATTTGAACAAAATAGGTTGAATAATTCTTGAGAAATTAAATTTTAAAAAAGTCAGATATTAAAATTAGATTTCTTAGGAACTGTTTGACCAAATATATTTCGTTCAAATTTTGTATTTTGCCATATAAATTTAAATTTTTTAAATTTATTTAATTTGCATAGCTTACAAATTAAAATTTTTTTTTCCCTATAATCAAATTACATAAAAAATTATTATTTTTCTCATCGAATCATCTTTGCATAAACGAATTTTATAATTGCATAAATTTTTTTTTCTTCAAATTCCCTTGAGAGCGAAATACGAAAAAAGTAAAATTAACTTAGTCCAACTTTGGGTTGCTCTCCTGATTAAACCAACCGAGGAGTGGGGACAATCATATTGCACAGATTGCGGCTACTTCCTATACAGTGTTTTCATCGTAGAAAAAAAATGGGTGAGAATTTCTCACCCTTTCTCAAAAACNAAAAAAAAAAAAAAAAAAAAAAAAAAAAAAAAAAAAAAAAAAAAACAGACTTGAAAAAAAATCATTTCTTTAATTCTTTAATTATAATGCATTTTTAACATCTTCTAATTTTTAAAGCATTGAATATTTTTGCTGCATCATCATATGGAAAATGCTCTACACCTACTTTTTCATCAGCTATTCTCATTAGGTTGCCCAAATGCGTATTTGTTTCGTTTTGATCGTTTCTACCCACATTTGTTTCATTTTCATTTGTCCGTTTCGGAGTAGAAGATATTGGCTTTACAAGGTATTTGTCCATCTTACATTAACGAGCAAAAAATTTGAACGTCTTACATGAAGAAACCTTACCTACGGTAAACACGTGGTTGCAGAGAAATGCGTTCTGAAAGAGGTTCCGTGGTTCGGAGGGATGGTGTTCTGTTGTTCTTAAAGGTTCTGAACAATACTGGTAAATAGGGAAGCTAGATAATGGGGCAGTTGTTGAAAATAATGAGAGATCCATTAAGAAAAGTGAAACGGATTTTATTCTAAATGGCGCAATGAGAAATTTTTTTCAAAATGCGAGAAATTCGCTAATTTTGAAATTGGTTTATAAAATGCGCAAATTTCTCGCGGTAATTATTTTTTAATGCGAGAAAAGAAAAAAATATGCGAGATTCTAGCGCTGTAGTGAAAACACTGATATCATAGGAATCCAAATTCGCAGAGAAAAAAAAGTTATGTTAATTCAGAGAAAGTAAGTTTTTGCTTGATTTCGTAGCTTAAAATACAGACTGCAGATGCCTCATGAACTCACTGTAAATAAAAACATTAACTACAAATATTGAAATCAAAAAGAATATCACTGACCACTTAAGTTTTACTTTTAATTAAAAAATCTGCTTAAATCGCGGCATAAAATAATTAAGATCAGTATTTAGATTGATAACAATTAACTGAATAGTTATATTATTCCAAAGAATACACTTAAAAGATAAATAGTCCCATTTTTGTTTTTTTGAAAAAGCAGTTAACAGTTACAATTTTGGCTACATTTTTAATGATATTTATTAATTATAATGAAAATATTGTGTATGATTTAAACTATTATGAAGCGTGACCTCTAATAAAATGTCCCCAATAACCAATAATAAACTCCTCCCCAAGTTTGACACTGACAGGTTTTGAAACGTCGTGACAAAAATGAGTTTTTGACGTCAAAACCTACCAATGGTTAGCAGTTAATTTTACTAAATCACAAACACAAAAAAAATACTGAATTTAATTTATAATTCATTTAATGAGATTGTTTCAAGTTTTCATTGATTTTTATAGTTATACAAAATTCCTGTTAAATACATTTCTGGGTTAAGAAGTTTCAAAAAGTAATCTTAGAAATTACTTGGTTTGTAATAGATTATAGTTGTGAAATTAGAATTCAAAAATGTAAATTCTAATTGGATTCTTCAAAATTAAAAGAAAAAAAAAATCCATCACAAAATAGCCTTAATTTTGAGATTTTCATTACCCACATATTGGCAATTTTTTTAAAAATTTAAGTTATCTAAATTGTAGAATTTACATAACATAAGAGATGCAAAAATGCATATCTTAGAATTCAAAAATTTTCAGTCTTTAAAATGAAATTATTTTACATGCAGATTAATCTGCAGTACATGCAGTTTCATAAATACAGCAAAAGACTTTTAGATCAGCTTAAAAAATTGCTGATATATTCCACAATAAGAGAAATTAAGATTGAATTAGCTCCTCTTCTGAACAGATGACAGATACCTAGTTTTTACAGACAATTTCAATGTGTTAAAAAAAATAGGTACATTTATAAACAGTATGTTTTAGGTCATTTCCTTGAACCATTAAAATTGCACATACATAAAAATTAAATCATTAGATCAAAAATGTTTTCAACAACGAGAAGCAATTCCAGTATAGTATAATTTGTACCAGAGTTTACGTTTCTTCTAAGCAGTAGTCTTCAAAAAACTACTTTAAGGGATTAAAAATAAATAAATAAATAAATAAATAAAAAATTAGTGACATTTTTCCAATCAAGGAAAAGATTGATGTTTTCCACTGTAACAATAGCCGATAAAATTTCATAGTAGTGAAAGCCAAAGGAGATGTTCAATATGCTAGATAGAGACTATATTAAAGTTTGGATTTTAGAAGCTTTGTGTTTAAAATCCAAACACCATGGTGCTTAAAATACATACTATCTCTAACATGTGCTAGACTACAGAAAATAAGGTGTGGATGCTTGATTTAAATTTATTTTTATGCTTGAAAATAAATAAAAAGTTAGAGAATCTGTTGGGGAAAATTTTTTTTTTTGATTAGGTAGAATTAGTAAAAATTAGGTATTTACCCAATTTGATTAACTTGTATCATCTAAAATAAATATTCTGAATTCTATATACACACAAATTAACATTAAGCAAGTAGTCTAGCCGCATTTATAAAATTACACCGTTATTGCATTCTTACAATTTCAAAATACAAAATTTTTTTCAGTTAATTCTAATTAGCTATTTTAATTTTAAAAAAGTAAGATCTGCATTTAATTTTTCAATTATGAGTAACAACTTGAGAATTAGTTAATTTTGATTACATTTTCTCTTTTGCAAATGTATTAAACACAAAATTTAGTTTTAAATTTTACAGTAAAAAATAAATTTTGAAAATCCCTAAACACGCTGAATGCCACGCTAATTTTACATGGCTTGCCCGTGAGGCCAAAATGATTTTCTCAGTATGCATTGCATAAATTTCGTCAAACCATTTTAGTAACAATATAAAAAAATTAAAAGCATTAAAAATTTATTCGAATTATATATTTCTAATAATCTTGGCTTCGCCAGCCGCAGTTGACCCCCGTGGCGCCACGAACAAACTCAGTGCCGGTCACAGGTGACCCCCATGGCATTCAACGTGCTAATAGGAAAATTATTATGCTTCTACATATTTTTTTAAACACTTTTAAATGAAAAAAAATAAATGTATAAAACATACCTCCGATTCTGATTTAATGAAGGCTCAACCAATAACTGGGAACCCATTATCTCAAAACCTAGAAAATAAAAAGTAAATATAAATATCAACATACTATTAGTAGAGCAAGAAATTAATTCTAAGAAAACGTTTTACAGCTCCCCAGAAATCTAAAAATTTCTATTAGATACTTTAGTCTTTTTTTTTTAACCGCAGTATATTTTTTAAGCCTTTTTAACCAAATACTATATTTAAACCAGCCATAAGGAAAATACTTATTGCAATTTAAAGGGGACCATGAAAATTAAATATTTTTGGTGTTGAAAATTTAAATTGACAATTAATAATTTTTATGAAAATTATAAATATTGCTTGGATGAAATAATTGTTAAAATATAAAACTTACACTACCGGTCAAAAGTTTGCGAAAATTTTTAAATCTACNAAATATTTCTCACAATAAAAAAAATATTATGGAAGGGAAAATATTTTAGTTACATAGATTTTCAACGAAAATTGACCAAAAAAAAAAGACAACTATTATATTTTGGTTCGCGGGCCACAAAAAAGGCTTCGCGAACTGGATGAGGTCTGCGGGCCGCCAGTTGATAACCACTGATCTAAACCATAACTTGGCAGCTTTACTGAACATAAGCCAGTGTTTTCCCTAAAAGTTTTTCGAATGGCAGACCGCCTTTCCTGCCCTTTACAGAACCCTCTATGTCCTTTTTGTAAAAATAGCCACCATTCTATTTAGTCGCATTCTTCTTTTAAAAAAAATGACTATTTAAATAATTACACTATGGTAAAATCTGAGCCATAGGGTTCAATTCTGATTACTATTGCAAATATTAATTTTGTTAGTTAATTCTCAACAGGTTAAATTTGTACAAATTTCTTTTTCTGGGGAGAGAGTAATGAATTTGAGTGATCTTAAATTTTTTTTTAAATAAATTTAGTTTTTAAAAAAATGCACATTTAAAATGTCGTAAAAATTTCCGTTAAATTATAGTCTATCAATTTCCTCAGTTTACTTTTTTTTTAAAAATCTTCGCCACAGTGATGTCCGTACATTAAAAGCAACAATATTATCTTATTTTGATCTCACAATCTCATCTTGAAACACAAAACAGTGTAAGAGGGTAATTTAAAAATGGTTGAGGATCAAATTCAGTTATTATATAATATTACACATTTTATAAATTTTTACTATGTTAAATAAGTGCCCTTTTTTGTGAAGCACCCTGCACTTTACTCCTAGTGAGAACTCTGCATTAGCATAATTCTTAGCAGGGATGTAAGGGATATATGGCCACTAATCAGCCATTTGGCTAGATATCGGGTAGGCCGAATATTTTGCCGAATGTTCGGCAAAATATTATTTGGAAAATTATCTTTAGACTAAGATTTTTTGGGAGAATTTTTAATAGATTTAATAAAGAATAATCTGAAATCAAATTTTTTTTTTTTTACTATACATAATAAGAAATACTTTTTACACATATTTGCTATTGTCACATATTGTCACTATTTTCCTGTGTGATACAACATAGAATATTGCGATTCTCAATGTTAAGAACACTTTTTGTTTCTCATTTTAGCTTTTTACAAAAACCTTTTTTTTATGAGTTAAGAAAGTTTCTAGTGAACATTATTCCTTTATGATCATTCTTTTCAAAAAATACAGCAATGTGAAAAAGTTAGATTTTAAGAAAAGTGAGATTTTTAGCCTTATGCTATCATTTAAAAATTAAAAATGATTTTATAGACTTTATTATGATGCTAATAGGTCTGAAATACGGTTCCTGAAAATACGGTAATTAGAAAACTGAAACGCTTAGCTTTAAAATTTTCTTTCTAAAAAATTTTTTTTGCTTTTGTATGTAATTTTTGTAATATAAAGGTCTTATCATAATTTTGCATTTTTAAAAGTCCTTCTGGGATAATTTCCCCCCCCCCCCAGAAAATATTTTTAACATTCAAGCTTTGTTTTAAGAATTAAAAGAATATTTTTTCAACTTTAGTTTTTTCTTTTACATCTGTTACTTTTTTTTTAACCTGAAATATTTCTAATTATCTTAATATCCAGTTATCTTCTTAAACATTTTTATATTAAAGTTCTTTTTCCCTTTACTCCATACCAATAATACAGCTAAATTTTGATTATTCTTCGATAATGATTATTTCCATTGATATTTGGCCGAACATTCAGCATTCCGCCAAAATCAGTTACATTACTAATTCTTAGTGCCTAGCATTTTTAGTTTGATAAATAAAACATCCAAAAACGCTTTCAATTAATATCTAAAATCACTGAGAAGGGTGACAAATAATTAAGTATTACTGTGTATTTATTGATTTTATTTTCTGTACTTTGCATGAAGTAAATTACTTGTATGAAGGAAAAAAAAAAAAAAAACACATTGACAAAAACGCAAAGAACATAATTTTGGAAATTATAGGAAACTCAAAATCGGATTAAGCATAGTTCTTTAAAAAAGAGTGAACAAATTTTAAAAAATATTTCTCACAATAAAAAAAATATTATGGAAGGGAAAATATTTTAGTTACTACATTCCCATAAAACTGAGTAGACGAAAAGAAAGGAGGGTCAAAACACGGAACCAGTCTTCTCCCAAAATGGTGCACTTTAATATACTTACTACTTATAACATAAAAGTCCAAGGAGCAAAAGTATATAAATGCAATAATTCGCATTTACGAATGCTCTGTACCATTAAAAAAAAATCTCATTAGGTAAATTCCTTAAATAAATTTAACAAAAATTGGAAACTTTAATTAGTAAATATAATAACGTATGAAACGAAAACAAAAATAAGTAACTATACAAAAATAGTTAAAACTCTAAATACTTGTTTTACCACAAATCACAGTTCTTAACTGTTTTTGATTTAAAATTAAAAGCTATCAATAGGAATTGACTATAAATTCATAAAGTTCAAAATAAAACACAGCATTTAAATAGTAATGTTGCACATAAAAAATTATGAGGTCGTAAATAGGCAATGACAAAAGAAACAGTTCTGCCATATTGTTTAGAATTAACAGGGCAGAGTCAAAGATTATAAATAAAACTTATCAAATTCAACTATATTCTAGGACAGGGGTGGCGAACCTTTATACACCAATGTGCCATTTTCTCTAAAAAATTGCTTAATGAGGTCATAGACGTGCCAACAAATAATTTTGACTTCTTGATTATTGGGAAAATAATAATACTAAATACTATCAACTCAAAACTATTTACATAAAAAAAAATACATTTTGCAATGTCTCAGTTATACAAGTAATTCAACTTAAAGTAACATCAGTGTGACTTCTGTTGTTGCAGATTAGATGACCAATGACTTATATTAGGTTGTAAGATGTTAGTTTAAGCAGGAGTGTTGATTTTTTTGCGAGTTATTTATTGTTAGCTTGTTTTTTAAATGTTATCGTTTTTTAGTATTAATTTTTTCATTAATAATTGTTTATTATTTTGTTTGTTTGTGAATTTTAATTTAATTGTTACACATGCTTCATAGCGTAATAACATTTGTGTAATAACAATTCATAGTGTAACAATTGTGATCGGTGGAGTGCCCAAAATATTGTGTCGCGTGCCATTGGTTCGCTATCCCTGTTCTAGGATATTTCCTTATTAATAACTAACTGCTTCAGTTAATTACAATTGCAAAAGCAGTAAACAAATTTTCAACTTGAAAAAATTTTAAAAACCTAGCGGTTTGCTCGGGGTATATTTACTAATTATACTCTTATAGTTAGTTTTTTTCTGCCCAGATATCCCCAAAACTTAGCGATTATTTTGGCGTAACTATCGAATATAGAAACCTTACCATATACTCGGTTCAACAAAAAATTAAAACAGAAGAAAATATCCGGGTTTTGATTTTTTTGCATCACAGAAAACCCTCTACCAGTTCCTTGCTTAGCCAGTCATTTTTTTTCATATTGATTGCCAGCCAACCAAGTAATAATTGTCATAACCTTGGCAATAACACAGACTAAGCAACCAGAATGAGAAAATATACGCTTTATTTTTTTTAAAGTAAATAAAGATGAGCAAAAATTTTTATATGCATATTTTTGATAACAGAAACTATTTAAAAAATTTAATAGTAATAATAAACTAACAGTAGCTATTTGACTAGAAGGTAAAATTAAGTTTCAGTCTTAGAAACTGCTATTTATAGTTTAAGATTTCATTCCAGTTAAGATATATGACAATTATTCTGCCACATAACATAATACGGAAATATCTAAGCAAAACTGTAGGTATAAACCAGTCTTGGAATGTTGCAGATATCTACATAATTAAGGAAACTGAAATTCAGTCCCTTATTTACCACAATAGATATAACCCTGACATTAATGTAAGTAATGAAACAAAAGTTAGAAATCAAGAACAGATTTAAAACAAAATTGTAAGAACAGTTTTCATCATAGCTCCTCAGTTGTAAGCATATGATCAATGTTTATAATATTCAGTTACGCATCAGAACTGAAAAATAAATTTTTATTTGTTTATCGTTTAAAACCAAAGCTTTTTTTTAGATATAACTCAACCAATATCTGGTAAGTCAATTAAAGAATACAATTATTCTGATGTTTAGAAACATTTCTAGGTAATCAGAATTAAAATTAAGAGATTGAAAACAAAAAAAACTTAGGAACATTTCTTATCACAGTTCACATGAGTTACGATATCAAGTACAAGCACATGTGGTGAATATTTATCAATTTATTCAATCTAGCATCAGAAATTAAAATATATATTTTTATTTACCGCTTCTATCGCTTTCTCTAGAGGTACGGAGTGTGGTAAGTCAAGGTATAATTTTGGATCGGAAACTTTTATAGGAAAACAGAATTGAAACAAAATTGTAAGGATTAGCTTTTATCGCAGTTCACACGATTTATGATATCAGGAAGAAAACATATGAATACTTATCAGAGTAGTCAATCAGGAATCAAAATTGAAAACATATATTTATTTACCGTTCAAAACTTCGATAGCTTTTTCTACAGGTATGGATTCTGGTAAGTCAATTAAGGCATAATTTTTGTTTAGAAACATATTTTTAGGCGGAACGCCCGTTTGTTGCTGGAAAACATCTTTCAAAACTTCTTCATGCGCTTCTGATGGTAAGTTTCCTACGTATATTCTGCTGTTGTTAGTCATATTAAACTAAAGATGGTGGATTTAAAAACTTAAATATACTTTAAAAGAACAAAAACAAATGTAAACAAAAAAGGACTTTAAAAGGAAAAGGACAAACGCCCAACTCGTCCGACCGACACGCTATATTTTTCCCACGTGTTCAACGTCAATCACGTGACTTCCGCTGAGCCGGCTTAATGTCACCATTCCTTTAAAAAGGAAATAATAATAAATAAATAAAAAAAATCGCATTGATTTTAAACTTTGTAAACTTAATGGAAAAATTACATTTAAATTAAAAGTAACAACACTGATTTTATGTCAGTTTCATTTATATAAAATAATTACAATTTGCTGTTTGCATTGTATTTTAAGACAGAACATTTGAAACAAATTCAAAAAAGAAATCTTGTATTTGTACTCTACAATTTGTTCTCTAATATTTGTACTGAATTATTGCACCCTTTGCAACCCTTGAACAATCTACAAATGGCAAATTTCTTTATTTTGACAAATTTATAGAGGAATATCGTGAAGAAAGTAACGCAGTTCCGCAAGCTATTTTAAGGTAAAACTGGATCGACAATAAAGCACTGAAACAATGTTCATATGGAGATAAGCTTCTGAGTTTATGCCCAGTGATTAAAAAATGTAAGAGTAGATAGTTTCATGTGTTACTTTACTGACATGTAGCTGCAAGTTCAATTTACACAGCCAACCAGTTGAGATTTCGGATGGGCGTCGCAGGTATCCAATTTTTGAGGAGGACGAAATTAAAATATACAGTCACACTTTCACTCTAAATTTCCCTCATAACAAAAAATAATTTTTAAATATGCTAAATATTTGTAAAGGGATTAATTATTTTTATTTTACCTTTCAAGAGTTTAAATAGATCAGTACAGCAGTGGACTGAAGTTTAGTAGATATTATAGTCATTTTCAATTCATTAATAATTAGTTTAAGCGCAATGAAGCTAATAGTGAATATCATGCATGCACATGCATAATATGCATAGTTAAGAATATTCATATACAATATTAAGGCAGGGCCAGACTAACAAGAATGGGGTCCCAAGTTAAATAGCCTAAGGGCCCTCCATCCAAGCTCTGAGTCAAAGCAAATGAATGTATCTTTTTCAAAGTACGTTTATTTGCATTTGCCGATGCTTTATTCTAAAACAAAATAAATGATACTGATAATTAAAATAGAATATTAGACTGCTTAAAAAGTTTATTAAATAAAAGAAATTGGACCACTTACAAATTAATTCTTTATGTTGAGGAATTTTGCTTTTTCAAGTAGGAATTTATTTCCTAAGAGAAGTGAATTTGCGCAAAAATGAGAACTGAGAAATTTATTACACTTTACTTATAAGCTTTCCTTCCAGCATAAAATCATTCCGTATATATAAAAAAAGGATAAAATACTAGAAAATTCAATAACTACTTTAAAAAAAGAAAGATTCAAAAGCTAAAGACCTAATTAAATGCATTTTTATTTCATATTTCAGAAAATATATATGCTTTTTTCATGAGCATTTAAATGTAAGCTTTTAAGATCTAATCATAAATAATATAAACTAAGAAATTCGGTTTCTTAAATTGAAGTGCACCAGTGCTAAGCTAATATCGCCCTTTCAGGAAGCATGTCCTGTTGATGAATGGAAATGTGGAATGGGAAAGATGACCAAAATAATTTTAAATGAAATTTATTGAATCAATAAAATGATAAAGCAAATATAATAACGAATTTAATTACTTGTGGAAAAGGCTCAGCTGAAAGCTTAAGTTAACAGCTCTGCATAAGGAATATTTTAAAAGGAAAAGAGTGGTATTAAAGAAACCACAGTAATATCCAAAGCTAATTTCCCTTAATTATATAAAAGCCGGTTATTATAAACCACCATACTATTTTACACACTAAAATAAACGCTAGAAACTCAGTTTAAAAAATAGAAGCAAAAAAGGGCGGGGAGTCACTAAGACATGAAAACAATTTAGACATGTCAAAAACCAGAATTAAAGACCAAGTAAATTTGCACATAGCGACATCGTAACTTACGAAAAAATTAGTCACTGTTAGATCTGAGAGATTCGAAATATTAATGTGAAAGTAAAAAGTTTACAGGCTAATAAAGATCTTTATCACTGATTTAGATCTAAAATTGTGATTATTTGATTAAAAATGTAATTCTGCAACAGATTTTATTTTCATTTTAAGGCAGCAGTCTAATGTTGATGTATAGAAAAATTAGGCATTTATATATCTTTGTATCTGAGATATAGCAAAATTTGTTTACTTTTACGAAATGACAGATTGTGATTGTGTTACATTTTTTAAACTAGAAAAACATCATGTATGTTATATTAAGAGATAGGTTAAAACTAGACTTATTTTATAGTTTACAGGAAAGTTTAAAAGGAAATTATAATATAAGCTTAAATTTTTCTTTTTGAACTGTGCTAAATATTCCGAATTTTTGCTTGAAAAAATGTGTTCAAAAAGTCATCATTTTATCTGGAAGCAAAAATTTAGAATTTAGTTAAAAAGATTCGAAAAATCCTGCATTTATAAAATTTTTATTAAACGTAAAATCAATCTTTTCAGGAAATTATTAATGGTTTTTTTTTAGGGATTATTTTCTGACTATAGAGCAACATAAACTAAATTATTCTGTAAAAAGTGAATAGATTTCAAAATTTCAAGAAACAAATCTAGCTTAGACTGAAACATCGTTCTGGATATAATTTTGTTTAAAGGCTTGAAAAACTTTAATTTCAACACCTTTCAATAGTTTATTTTAGTCTTGCTTTAAAATTTAGTTATCGCAATGGTTTAGTTCTTGTCCAATTAGAAAGTAATATTACACTATAAAATTAAAAAATACGGAAGTTTATATTAATCGCAAAAATAAATTCTTTACTTATATCATCTTTATTAGCTTTTTTCTAAACCACTCATTTAAAATTATTTATGCTTTTGTTCAATAATTTTTGAACTGAACTGATCAACTATCTATGCTCACAAGGTTAATGTTAGATAGGATACTTTTACTAAACAGACGCATTTTAAAACCTTCTAAAATAAAATTGATTTTTTAGTGCAAATCTTTGATTTCATGCGCAAAGAATAACTTACACTATATAGTAAATTTGCATTTAATCATTAGTGTTTAAATTTCAATTTCCGCGTCATGAATTATAGTCAGTTCAAAAGAAAGCAAAATTTTCAAGCAATTTCAATTTTCCGAATCAAAGGAAATAAATCCCAATGGAGCAAATATTATATGCGTGAATAAATAAATACTCTAAACTTTTTAAACTGATAATTTAAATTTTCAAGATTATTGTACACGTATTTATGAACAGCAATTTTAATTTGCTTCTTTTGAATCAAAATGGTGCGAAATTGTTTTCAAACATAAGATACTATCAGAATTTAGCAGATTTATTATGTTTAATTTTTGTTGAGAAATTAAAAGAAAAAACCAGTATAATCAGATTTCACAATTTTAAAATGTACATTTAAATTGCAAATTTAACTTTTTTTGAAATGTATATTTAAATTGTAAATTTTATAATGCAAAATTTTTTTTCTTCCAGTTTGTGATAAATTGTTCAAATAAACTATAAATGCATTTTGAAACTTTTAAGTCTGTGACCTAAATATTAAATTTTCAAGAACCTGCCTTAGTCAAATTTTTACATCTGTTAGAATGCTTATTTCTTAAGTAATCCAGTTCTCCGACTTTTTAGTTCTCTAAGTGGCAGTCTGAGAATTTAAATTTATATCTTGCATTGAAATTTTATACACTAATAATAAAAGTAAATGAAAATCCCTAAGAAATTATGAAAATATTTTATACATAAATGCTAATCGCAAATACAGAACACAAATGGGTCGAAAATTAACTTACTGAGAGCAGAAAACAAAGAACTATCGCACAAAAAACTTTCGTGTTCCCAAAGCAGTCCAGGTATATAAAGTACGGACACTTTTTTATTTGAATTTAACCAGGGAAAGAAGGAAGCCTTGTCATCCTTGATTTTCAGGCCTCCTTTTGAAATTGAGCCGCTCATCAAGATCTTTGCTCAACAAAGATTCGCTAATTCAGAGCAACTCAAGGTTTCAACCACCTACTCTATCGCTCGATTTCACAAATTCAACAACTAATTCTTCTATGACAAGAATACTGAATATCAACGCATGCGCATTTAACAATATACAGTGGTTGGACATGAAATATTAACTTCATTTTGTTGCCAACTTATTAAAGAAAAATTATAGGTTTACGAATACCTTATTTTGATGCTTATTTCATGTTTCTTTAATGCAAGCTACAAGGAAAGCCTGAGTTAACCGAGATTAAGGACGGCTGGATTGCTGCTCGCAGAAGTCAAGGGTATGGATCCAAAAAGCTTCCGAACAATCCTAGTACTTAACACTAGATTGCCCAAGGAAGTCATTTTGACTGTTTTTAAATTTCAATTAGGAAAAACAATGACTCAATTCTCAATAATGACACAATTTCTGCGAATTTTGTGACTTTTTGTACAACAAATTTTTTATTGTTAATATTTATTAATAACTTGTTATATAAATGTAAATAATAAAAAAATATTCAAAATTAATTTTAAACAAATTTCTTTACACATTATTCTTTCACATTCCAGTGATTCTGACTGCTTTTGGGCAATTTAGGTATTTACTGGTATTTATTTAGGTGTTAACAAGCTGTTCATGTGGTAAAAAAATTGTTAAACTAAAGACACAAACCCTACAATAGTTAGTGTGGGGAAAAACCTATACTAAATATATTTTGGTCAAGTGATTGGATTTTCATGTACTAGGAGTCAATAGTTGGTTCGGGGAGGGGGATTTCAAATATACTAATCAGTTAGTACAGATGCAATGCAATAGTGAAATCAAGTTTTAATGATGCCAAATAAGCTGTCGGCAACTGCAACGGGAAGCGATGACTAGATACGGTGCTATCCTTGTTCTCAGTGTAACGACAATAAAGATTCAAATCAGCAACTTGTTGTTAAAGTAGCCCGAAACACTATTGCATTTAGGTCTGGAGACCAAGCCGACTAATCCATTTTGCAACAATTTTCATACTTTAAGAAAATCGTCGAAATGAGGGAGTCTATTCTGCCGCACTGTCGTCCATTAAAATGAAACGAGAACCAACAGAATGAAAAGAATGAACATAGTACTCCAAGAACACACCTCGATACTCATATGCGAATATTGCCTCCTTCAAAGGCAACCATCGTGCAACCATCTGATATACTTTCCCAAAATATCAAACTTTCGCTTTTGCAATAATATGTTTTTGGACATTAGAGGATTGGCAAAAGATCAATGTCTCTCATCATATAAAAATATAAATCAGTGACATGCTACCTGCCTTCCGATGTCTAGAAAGTAACGTTTAGGAGGTATGTTGAATGAACGCTCCCCCAGACTTTGAAAGAAGCAATGTTACCTGTATGAATATCAGCAAGTTCAGGGGCCCCAATCAGGGGGGAAGGTGGGAGCACGATGCGCCCACTTAAAACTTGGGGGGGGGGGATTTTTACACTAAATAAAACGAATAGTTTGGGGGGGAATTTAGACGAGAGAATTTTTTTAAGTACATGCGCCCAAGAGCTTCAGGGGGATGGGGGCCACTGAGCAAGTTCTTATGTTTGCTTATTTTTAGAGATTCAAATGGTTCTGATTTCATGTGAATGGATTGTAGCACATGGCGTCGCGGAATATTTTTGCCGGATGGATTGACCTGTCAAATCTTCAGACTTAATTCCTATAGATTGAGATTACCCATAGCATACATGTTTTGAGTTCTTCTCCATGGTCGTTACACGAGCTGGAAGAGAAGTTATTTTTCATCTCAGAATAACAGCAGCGCTATCACTCAGTTCCGCACATATACCACTAACCAGTGGGGGCATCTATTGATCTGATATGATTACTGTTATGAGACAGATAGGTACAGATACTGGATACAGATAGGAACAGATACTGGAGAGGCAGATAGGAACTCCGTTTAGCTAAGATAACCAGATTTTTAAACCATGATTTGAGGAGCCTCCTTGAAACATTTTACGATTCGAGGATGCCAATTTGTTTATGGAAAAAATTTACATGTGCAACAAAGCTTTCTTTAAAAAATAACTAATATCAGATGCAAAACCATAATCAAACTTTGTTTCATTACTAAGCGATTTTGAGATGCATATATTCCTTGCAAAATAGAGTACATTAGTTTTTTTTATTTCGGTTAAATTTTCAGTATGGACTTCCCATAGAAATTTCCGTTTTAGAATGGTACTCTTTTACTTTTCGCTCTCATTTTCCGGGAGTGAAAATAATCTTGTTTAAAAATACATTCGCGTTTCTGATTTCTGATATTACACAGCATATAAAAAATTATTTGATATTTTTGGAAAAAATCAAGTACTTCATTATATTAAGATGAGGACATTTATATCCTGAAAGAATTTGAAAGTTTTTTGGCACTTCTAGAGAACTTCGAGAATTGTTCTCAAAATTTGAAGACTGCTGCTTCCCGCACCAGACCCCACCCAGCTCCCACTCCGACAACAGCAACACAACCGCTGATCTTGTTATCACGTTCCCCACCAAAGACAAATTTTTTTAAAACATAGTATTGTACAAGTGCGCAAAAAAAAAAAAAAAAAAAACGGACTTCTGTTAATAAATTTTGATCTAATGGTCGGATCTTCACATTTGAGGACTTAATCTTATTGGTTCGGGGGGGGGGAGACCTCAAATATGCTAATTAATATGTGCAGACGATATTTTAAATTACGAAATCGGACACAAAAACGTACTTTCTCGGAATAACCATACCTTTTTAACAGAGAATGTCCTCTACCAGATTTAGTTTCTGGTGTTTTGAGATGGTTATACAGACAATAGAAGATTTAAACCTTTGTTATGTTTGATCAGTATTTTTTAAGTAATTCTGGGTAATTTTTGCACACTACTTGTATGCTCAAATGAAGGTTCTGAACATATTTACCCAGTTTTACCAGAGTTCACATTTCGAGATAATTCCTCATTCTACATCGTGTTCAAATAAATTTGATACTTTGGTAAGAATCATAACAATTGAAGCAGATTTTGGCAAAAGATAAGACAACATTATAATAAAACGACTTCGTTCCCCATTGCGTTTGTCATCAACTTACTAGGTAGTATTGCTATTTATATGCCAATTTCAGTTAGTAGTAGGCTTACTTTTTCATATTTTATAACAGTCGTTGAACAACCGACCCAATTTTTGGGTTTACGACTACTAATGTTCAACTACGCAGCCTTGTAATTTTGAATCCAATCCAGAAGACACGAGAACTCCTGGATTTGGTATTTGGAGAAATTTGCCTTAGTGGAGGACTTTTTGATGGAACTAACCTGCATTTGCGTTACATGGAGAGGAAGACCACGAGAACCTCCCACGGTTAGCTTGACGGCACTGAGGATATTTCATGGCAGCACTGTGGTCAGCGCAAGGCGGATGCAGAATTCGTATAGAACAACCATTGCTGGAATTCGAACCAGGTACACCTCATTGGAAGGCGAACACTATTCCCTGAGCCAAGACTGCTCAGGAGTGGGCTTACTGTAATATTATGTTGTGGAAGTTTTAGTGTATGTTAAATTGTACTGGAGACATAATTTTTTTTTATGTCTCTCGCAAAAGTGCATACATCGCTAAAGTGAGATTTAATGTTTTATCTGAGTAGAACTTATCAAATATTGATCCCCCCCAAATTGTTCTTGGGGGAAAAAACGCGTAATTTACGAAAACGTAATTATGTTAGAATTAAATGCATCTCTGTACAAAATAAAAAGAAAATGGTCAAAAACAGTTTCTCATTTCTGTCATTTTCCATTATTAGTGGCCAGAAAAATCGTATTATAGGATTCTTAATAAACAACTAGGTTTCCTTGATTGCCATCAGCAAAAAATTAATAAAATTTATAAAAGTACTTTTTAGCAGTAAAATATTCTTTACTTATCAATATTTGCCTGTAATTACCCTATGGAACAAATATTTTGGTGCCTTTATTACGAATAATAAAACTTGCGAAATCGGGTGTGGAAATTTCAAATCTAAAATTAATTGTTACTCCTAATAATACAAATTTGTTTAAAATAACATTTTTTTCTATTTTTTTGTCAAACTGTACAGGTTTAAAAAAGTTGTATACAACAAGCGATCTCATAAATGTCACTGCAAATTTCTAGGAGTTAGGGCACATCATCAGGATTAAAATTGTATAGGAACCCATGCCCTGAATTGTCATAGTACGGGGTTAGTGGCGCTTCCCTACTATGACCTGCTCAGAAGCGCATGAAGAAACAGTCAATGGGAGAGCGCTCCTAGCCGCGTACAACGACAAATAAATACAATTTTAATCCTAATGTTGCTCCCAGACTCCCCTAAGAGTTCTTCGCAACATTTATCGACCCCCTGTTATATGTAACGTTTTTAATTTTACTCATTTCGACGAAAATTAGACAAAAATTGTCTTAAAACTTCAGCTTTGGGAAGAGATACTGATCGCAGATTTGAAATTAGCGATACGAAACTATTTGAGATCTGTCAAAAAGTATCATGCAACAGAAAAAAAATTGTTCCTTAGAGTTCTTTATCATCCTATCATAGTCTTTTTCTGCGCTATTATTAAATATTTGATTTTGATAAAATATAAAATAACCAAAGCTTTTATATAATACTGGAGTTAATAAACAGAGCACGCTGTCATTAAAATTGTTTTTAATCTTCGTATTTTATTTGATTAATAAAGATATCGGAATCTGAATGTTTTGCGTTCTTATTTTTTTCTAAATAAGATAAGTTATGAGAACCCTTGGAAGCGATATATAGTCATCCGTAAGCAAATTTTGCATATCTCAGTGTTTTGATCTAGTTTCAATTTTAAAAAAAAATTCATAAAAATATTATACTATCAACTTGTAAAAATTAGAAGAAAAATTCAAATCAATTTAAATGTAAAGCACATTTTGATGAGAGAATTTTTATCTCTAAAAATCTTTCTTAATTGTTTTGATGTATTAGATATTTCCAAAAAAACTTATACCATATTTAGAAAATAACTGCAAGTAATGATTTATTGTAATACCTTCAAAAAACTGGAAAATCAAGGGGAAATTCTACGAGTAACATTTTTATTAGTCTTAACTTTCAAAATACCATAAAAAATAACACATCTATTTCAAAACTAAATGAAAAAAATATCTTTAATTTCATGTTTATATATGGAAGACATTTCAGTTTATAATAATTCAGACTAATTTTAAAAAATTTCGAGGGCACTCAAAAAGCTTAAAATTATACCTATTATATTATTCAAAATTGTTTGGTTATTCTTTTAAAAATAGTCTGATTTCGGAAAATAATTATTTTTATCATAATGTGTTACCATGAGGATTTCCTTGAAATTTGGGATGCAAAAAGTAGACTTTTACAAAGGAAACTAGCTAGTAACTGAAGAATTCGAATAAAGTACATCTTTATATTGCATTTTAAGAAAATATTAGATTTGAAAAATTTAGAAAAAAAAATATATTTGAATAATTCATTGAAATATTTGAATTTCTGAGTTTAAGAATGTTTCATGATCAGATGTAAAAATTGAGCATTTATTCATTCTCTTCAGTTATAGTTAATTAATACGGTTTTAAATGGCAAAAGATATAACAGTTTTAGTATATTTAAGTAGAGAGCATAAAATAAAAAAATGGAACAGTTGAATTATTTATGATTTAGTGATCGGAATTTCAAAAAGATGCAATCTTAATGGTTCGAGATTAAACATGCTAATTTTATTTGCAGATGATGTTAAGTAACGAAATTAATAACGTTACTAAACTCTTCCGTAAAGTGTTAATTTTTTAGATGGGTAGCAGACGATATTTAAACGATTAGCAGTAGATATTTTGTTGCAGACGATATTTAAACGATTAGCAGTAGATATTTTGCTGCAGACGATATTTAAACGATTAGCGGTAGATATTTTGCTGCAGACGATATTTAAACGATTAGCGGTAGATATTTTGTTGTAGACGATATTTTGAGTAATGAAATCAGTTACGTTACTAAACCAGTCTAAATAAAAAAACGTCTAATTTCGTAATTTAAAAAATATTCTTCACAAATAAATTAGCACATTTAAGATTGTATTGTAACTTATAAAATTTCGATTATTTCGATCAAAAGTTATTCAAGAACTCTCTTTTGCGCACTGTACATTTTAAACTAATTTTTTCAAAATTAGAAACTTCTACTTTTATTTCATTCGAAGGGTGAGAAGATAGAAACAACAAGTTACACATTCATTCATTTTATTAGGGAAGTTAAATATAAGTTTTTAGTTGGGAAGAAGCTGAGATAGAAAAAAAAAAAAAGAAAGTTCTGTTGGCATTCTAATAAAAGTTTTCCAGATTTTGTTCAGCTGTTGATGGTTTCCATTCCCATAATTTATTATTTTAATATTATTTAATTTATTCATTTTGTATAAAAAAAATTTCCACCGAATTATGAGACAAAAATCCAGTTTAAAAATATTTATTGTTATAAACCAGTAATCAATAATTACTTTTATTGGCACAGATTAGGTATAAAATGAATTTAGTATGCATAAGATAGTTTAGTTCAAACTAAACTATTCTGTTTTAATAATCAACCATAAAAACATAGTAACTGCCGAATAAAAAACAAACCATCGCATTTATGTAATTTTTATAAAATAGATATTTGCTATTGCGAAAACGAGAAAATAGTTTTGAAATACAAAAGTTGTTAACTCTAGTTAAAACATTTGGTTTAAGTTTCGAAGACTTAAATTCTTACTGGTTTGAATAACACATTAAGTTAATCATAAAACGGATAATGATGTACAGTATCACTTTCTATTCCTTTTAGACACTAGAAAAGCATACGTTTTAACCAACTGAGAATATTTTATTAGCGTATTCTGAAGTACAATTTCTTTGTTAGAAAACTTTATATCCTATAGTTATATGAAATATTTATTGAGGCAATTAATCGATTTTTGAAGAAAAATTCCCAATTTGTCGTGCTAAATCGGATATTTGAGTTTCAGTGATTACTGTGTACGAGTTTGGTAAGAATTTAATGTGATCTATAGAACAATATTTGTTTATAACTATTAATTCTAAATTAATAGTTATAAACAAAGAAGCCGTTTACCTCTAAGAATGCTTTTAATATTAAGAAATAAAGAATAAATACATAAAATCTATATCTATGCCACATAGACGTAAGCGGTTTTTCGTTTAAAAGCGTTTAAATATTACCAAACTTTGCGATAGTAAATAGAATCATAACACTTAACCAAACACTAAATAACATTAAATAACATAAACATTAGTAGATTGCATCAAATTTCGATCTTTCGGAGGTGCATAATGTTTCGAATATCAAAATTTCCCAACCGATCTTAAATAAGTAGAAAATTTAAAGGAAAAATTATCTTCGCAATTCGTAGCAACTATCTAGGACAAAACTTACAAATTCCTTCCCCCCCCCTCCAGCAAACTTTCAATGTGTTTAGAACATTGATGAAACTCTCTTTTAACAATTGAAAACACAAATAAATAGCAATTATTCAATAACAGTATTTTGAAACAAAAATAGTAAATATTTTATGCTTAAAAAATAGATTATTAAATTATTTTAATGTCTATCAGATTAAATATCTACGTAGTCCAAAAAACAAAAAAAAATATTCTCTGAAGGTAGGAATTTAATATTTACTCATAATCGTTTAAACAGAGAAGTGCAACAAGAATTAAATTTAAATCATTACCTGTTCGACAACGACTTAGTTGCCTTTAAGAAAAATGATTTTAAAAGCTTGTTAGAAGAATGAGAATTTCAAAACTGAATGAAGTCTTCTGTAGTCATTATAAAATTCGAGTCAATTGCGCATGCGTTACTTCGGTTCAACAAACAAGCTAGATGTGCAACGCATTTTAACATTTGCTGCTAAACATTACGTATTTGTAGTTTAATGCCACACATTTGAAGGGAAAAATAAAAACAATTAGAATTCGGATGTGACGTTAGGTTTGACGAGATAAGCAGTGCGACTTTCGTTTAGTGCTTGAGCACCGCAGAACCAGGTAATTAATATGCATAGACAAATAAAAATAAAATCTTATTTTGAGTATATTTTGTTGAAATCAAGTCATATTCGTTTTTTAAATGGATTTGTTTGTTGTAGTGTATGCTTCCGGTCTCTTATTTCTGCCTTGTTGAAGGTCTCCGGAAATTTCTACAACGTACCTAATTGAAATCCTGGTGTGATCTTTTCTTAGCTGATGATTACTCCTTCAGACTTATATATTTTATATTCAGTTTTGAACAGCTGATGGCTTTCAGATTTACGACTATCGATGTTTGTTGTTGTTGTAGTTCATTTACGTCACACTAGAGCTGCACAATGGACTATTGGTGACGGTCTGGGGAACATCCCTGAGGATGAACATAAACCATGCCATCATTATTTTGATCCTCTGCAGAGAGGATTGCACCCTCGCTTCGGTAGCTCAATGACAGGCACGCGAAGTCGAGCACTTTACGGTAGAACAGTTTAACGACCACCAATACCGCACATCCCTGGACACTTCACAGACTGATCCAAGTGGTCATCCACCCGCACACTGAACGCAGACAATAATGCTTGACATCGGTGATCTGCTTCGAATCGTGTCTTAACAGTCTAGTCCACAGCGGGGCTCAATCAGTGTTTAACTATGTAGCTTTGCGATTCTGAACCTACTAAGAAAATAAGGTAACTCCTGAATAAAGCATCAGAATGAACTCACATTTATGGAGACCTTTTTGATGGTACCAACTCACCCTTCCACGATTAGCCCGACGGAAAAAACCGGGAGCAAAGTGCGAATTGACCAGCCATCCTGGGATTCGTCCATCCTGGGCCATCTTGGGAACAAGAAGATAATCAGCAAAGAAGATTCAATGTTTATCAACCGCCTGTATGTATATCTGCCATGCTCAGAATTGGACAAGCAATCTTTTTGCTAGAGATGAGGACCATGGCTGCATACAATCAAGTCAATGATACGATCTAATTTTAAACTTTGGCCACAGTTGATCATCAAACTTTCCACGTAGTGCATTATTGAAAGTTCATCTCGCTGCTCTTGTATTATTGAATCCAGTTTAGAATCTCATCCAGTCGCAGAATCATCTTGGCGTTTAAATGTAACTAGTATCTATCTACAATGTAACTAGTAAAATGTAGCTTCAATGTTTAAACACTAATTTGTTTGGAATACCATATGGAAAGAAATATCGCGGAAATCTCATATTTTATGGTCAACTGGACATTATATAGAATTTGACCTTTAATCCGTTTATTACTAAGGATATCTATGCTATCCTTATTATCTGTCAGGAAAAAATAATTAGTCAAAACTAGGATTCGAACCTTTAGATTCTCTGCGTTTTCTTCGAACTCACAAGCTAAAAATCTTTGGAGAAAATACAGTAGGAATGCGTAGGAATTTGCGTAGGAAGAAGCTGTTTGGAATAGCATTCAAATATTATATTATCCATCAAACCTGAAAGGCTAATCTTTAAAAGCCTCAATTCGATGATCTATCTAGGAAATATGAAATTTCTTTCACTGCCTGGAGTAAAAATGTTTATGTGTTGTTCTGGTTAGGGAATAAGAAGTGCTCTGAAAAAATTTTTTAGAAATTTTTTTCCCAACTTTTTCTCTCCACAGCAATAACCAATTCCGCCATAATTTGTTTGCAACTTGATATTTTGAAAAAAAAAAAAAAAAAAAAAAAAAAAAAAAAAAAAAAACAGCATTTCGTCATAGTTTACTTTTGGACTATCTGATTATTTAAATTTCAACTACACTATAGTGTAGTTGAAAAAGTTTTGATAAGCAGAATTTATATAGCTACCTCTTAAGTTGATATAGGCTTTGGAGATGAATACAATTAAAAATAATATTTTGCACATTGTGTTTCAAGGAAACATCGTTTTTCCATCTTAAGAAAAGGTATTTTTTTCTTTATAAACCCGCATATCATATTTGTCCAACACAAATTAATTCCGACCAATACAACAGCTATGAACTCAATGCAATCGTTAAGGCTTAAATTGGAAAAGGTATATTTTTTTCAAACTAGAAAGAAAATGTGAATAATTCCTAATTTTGCCAAAATTTTTTTCAATGAAATGGAATTCAACATTTTTAATCAAAAATTTTTTTTTGTTGTACAATTTTGTTACATTTATTAAATGCTTACAGTAAGTAAACCGGTTTGATATCCTCAAAAAAAATTCTGTTTAAATAAGGTGTTACTTAATTACCAATAATGATGTATAAAAATAGTAAGAACAGTCGAAGTCGTTAATTAATATCGAAGCAAGACAAAATAAAATACTGTTATACAGTCGGTATTTCATTTAAAAACATTATAGGCTGACTATTGACACAACCGAAATCTATGAAGAAGTTTTCTCTCGTATTAGATCAACTGGTTTTCAACTCAACTTAAACCACTTTCAATTTTTTTCTCCGAAGATCATTTTCATTTTATTTTAAAACCAGGTTTTAAATTAAGGAAATCAAATGGAATAATAATATACGATAACTTGGTTTTTCGGTGTTAATTTCAATAGCATTGTAATTTTGAACCCAGCAATGAAAACAAGGGAATTGCTGAATCGAACATTGGGAAATCCTCGTCGACTTGGAGTACTTGATGGAACTAACTTAGAACTAACTTAGATAAGAAAACCGCTAGAATCTCTCATGGTTAACCCTATGTCAAGGGGTTACTAACCTTTTATTCGTCAACCACAGGGGAAATTTTTCATCAATTGAATTCGAATCGACTAGTCATTGCTGGAATTCGAACCTGGGTTGCATCATTGGATGGCAAGTACTCTAATTTCCTGAGTCAATGCGGCACTTGATTCTTCGATTGTCGATACTTCATTGATTCCTCCTAATAACTCACTTGTTTAACTTTCCATACTTAGAGTCAGGGGAAGCCCTCTGCAAAGAGGACTTTAATCCATGACCCGTCAACTTTTAAAAATATTTCATGTCAGCACTTTGGTTCGGTGCAAACCTGAAGTAGTATTTGAATCAACCGAATGTCGCCAGGGTTTGAGCTTGGGTTGGTTGATTCTGATCGGAGGTGAGGACTCTGAGCTCTCTCAGCTTCTGTTACCCCTTCAAAATATTTTCATGACTTACAACCAAAAGCGCGATTAATATCGAAGCGAGACAAAATAAAAACGCTTTTAAAATTAACGAAACTATACTGATTAACGCGAAAATGTACATATCAAAACTGGATTTCGGCAATTAAAATAAAATGGGTCGAAATTTAAGTAAGAAGTATATTGATATCAAGTTTATTTTTTTTCCAGCTTCATATTGATTTGTGAGACCTAATATGTACCTTTTTTTTACTTCATAATATTTACCACAGAAAAAATTTCATTATGGGTGCCCATTTTGGATCATTTGGGCCTTGTATTGTGTTACTTTCAAGTAAAATTCACTTTTTATTTTATTTTTAAAGTCAGAAACTAAAAACTACTGGAAATACTTTTTTTTAGAAAAACTTACTTGGAATTAAAGAAAAATTCTGACATATTTGGAAAAATGAAGCTGGTGAGAAAAGTTCGAAGCAACGTTTAAAAATAGGGCAAAAGCGTTGTGAAATCTATGTTTGAGATAAATTGTAATGTAATAGGGTACATAATATTCATCACATACTCTCGAACTATTGAGGAGGCTAATCTAGAAAAGTATTAGAAAGAATCTTTTTCACGCTTTTGGTTGTAAGTCATGAAAATATTTTGAAGGGGTAACAGAAGCTGAGAGAGCTCAGAGTCCTCACCTCCGATCAGAATCAACCAACACAAGCTCAAACCCTGGCGACATTTGGTTGATTCAAATACTACTTCAGGTTTGCACCAAACCAAAGATCTGACACAAAATATCTTTAATAGTTGACGGGTCATGGGTTAAAGTCCTCTTTGCTGAGGGCTTCCCCTGACTCTAAGTATGGAAAGTTAAGCAAGTGAGTTATCAGGAGGAATCAATGAATCATCGACAATCAAAGAATCAAGTGCCGCATTGACTCAGGGGATCAAAGCACTTACCTTCCCATGATGCAACCCAGGTTCGGATCCCAGCAATGACTAGTCGATTCGAATTCAATTGATGAAAAATTTCCCCTCAGGTTGACGAATAAAAGGTTAGTAACCCCTTGCCATAGGGTTAACTATGAGAGATTTTCGCGGTTTTCTTATCCACGCAGCGTAAATGCAAGTTAGTTCCATCAAAAAGTACTCCCAAAGACGAACATTTCCGAATGCTTGATTCTGGAATTCCCTTGTCTTCTTGGTTGGGTTCAAAATTACAATGCTATTCAAATTAACACCGAAAATCCAAATTATTGTATATTATTAATCCAAATGATTTCCTTAATTTTAAACCCCGGTTTTAAAATGAAATGAAGATGATCTTTGGAGAAAAAAAATTGAAAGTGGTTTGAGTTTGAGTTGAAAACCACTGATCTAATACGAGAGAAAACTTCTTCATAGATTTCAGTTGTGTCCATTGTCAGCCCATAGCGAAATGAACTTCCGACAGTAAATCTGGCAGCTTACCCAGTGTTCCTCTCTTGATGGAGAGATCATAGCCTCTCCTAAAAGCTCAGAAGAATTGAGGCGAATAAAAGAAATGATCTCAACGATTTGTTTTCAGTATAAGATGTTAATTATTTCAAATTATAGGACAAAATTAGGAAATTTTGCATCCGGCCAGTGGCCAGTTTTTAAAACATGTAATTATTTTTTCAAAAATATAAAATTTTAAGCATAAAAAATTTTGATATCAATAAGGTAAGACATTTCTTTGAAATCATTTCTCAAAATATAGTAAATATTATTAAGTTTTTTTTCTCCTAAAGAAAGGCAAATTTTTAATAACAGGCCTGATATTAAGCAATTTTCAGAATATTATAAAATATTCATATTAATTCCAAATTTATTTAAAAAAAATAATTAAAAAGCACATGGGGTACGTACATTACCAACGAAAAAGTGGTGATCGAGTGAGGATTGGCAGATAATTCTTTAAACACCATTTGTCATGTATAGTTGACCTGTGGCCGGTGGTGATCGTAAATATTGCTGCATATTTCACAACGCTCAAAGTATTGCCATATAGGCGTATTTCTCATGAAGCTTAAATCAATTAGTTTCTTGCTGTTTGGTAAAACTAAAATTTCCAAAGTTATAATGGTGAACCTATCGCATCCTTGTAATTTAATTCTTACTTTCAATTCGTAATTATGGCCGACATAGCCAAGTTGGCAGGGCGTTGGACTCACGTTTGTAAGAACGGGAGTTCGAATACAGCCGGCCGAGGACTTTCCGTGCAGTTAATGCTGACTGGTGCAAGTTAAATTTGTCTGGTCACAAAGTCCTCCATGTCAGTATAACAAATCAATACCTCTGAGGGTACTGAATTAGAGATTGATCGTTCTTTGGTTCTGGTCAAAATTACAATCTGTGGACGAAGGAATGGATATATGTATGGGTCCGCCATATAAACGGGTGTGACGTATGGATGTGGCAGAAGTCGAATTCTTGGCCATAGATGGCTCCACGGTGAATTGCTATGGCAAAGGTTGAAATTCATTCTAAACGCAGGGTATTTCATAGCCTTTATGCACTTCCTAACTCTTAGAATCTTTGTTTAAAATGAAATAAAGAACAACGCATTAAAGAGTTTTAAGTATTACGTTTCACTAATTAATTATAAGAAAAAACAAAAATTTTTCAAAACTAAATGAATCACCACTGCAACAAATGCTGTTTGATAGGTGCTTGTTAGGGAAAACGAAAAGAGGTTGAAAGGTGTTATTAGAAACACTTCCAAGTTTCACCAGGCAATCAAACTGTTTTTCATTATTGTCATCCCACCCTCCTCACGAGTGATGCAAAAGATTTTGATAACAATTTTTGCTATTTCCCCCTTCAAATATTAATTTTTGACACCCAATATGCATACTTTTTTAAACTTTATTTTTGAGGTGGAGTTTAAAAAACATGTTTCAATAACGAAACACGTTGTATTTTTCATTCTTCAGAGCGAAGCGAATATTTACACTTCGACAAAACCCATTTCACTTAAAAATTTTTTTTTTCCTATTGCTTCTGCCTGGGTGGTATTTATTTGGATATGTTTAGTAACCGAATTTGTATTTAATTTTATTTTTCATATCCGTCGTTGAACAGCTGACCCAATTTTTGGGTTTACGACTACTAATGTTCAACTCCGTAGCCTTGTAATTTTGAACCAATCTAGAAGACAAGGAAACTCAGGCTATCTCGGCCTGACCGAATTTGTATTAACCAAAACGTAATTAAACGCAAAATATCTTCAAAATTGTTTAGAATTGTTAGTCTTTTCTTTATCTATTTTCTCATTGAACGCAGCATTTGTAAACAATTTTATTTTTTGCTACAATTAATCTTGAAAACGGCACTCATAAAAGCTAACTTTTTTTCAATTTTTATTTCATTTTATTTATTTATTTATTTTTAAAATTCGTCACTTCCTTTGTCACACAAAGCGTTGCCCTCCTCCTTCCCTTTGTCACATGTTACACGCGCTATATAACATAAAAATATAATTGTACTTCACAAATAAAGCACTTAATTCACACTTAAATGACATTTGCGTGCATAATAATAATAATGATTATACTTGCACTTATTTTCATAAAAAAATTTTAAAAATAATTAGTCTGCTTTTTTTAAATGTTTTTATTTTTACCGAAATGTGTTGTCACACTTCTTGTCACTCACTCATCCACAAACTGTAACCTTTCCCTTGTCACAATTCCACGAACTCCCTCCTCCCCCGCAAGCGTGACATCATCATTGGCCTCAAAGCTATTTTATTTATTTATTTTTAAAATCAAATAACGAAATTTTTCATGGAAGAATTTTGATTTAGAGTAGCTCATTATAACGTTTTTTCTATTAAAATAATCAAGTTGATAAACAAATAAAAAGTTCCCTAATGGTTCAATAAACGTTATAATTTAACATAATTATCAATACTATCATAAAGTTTTATTTAGCTTGAATTTACGTTACAATATTAAACGAGTTCACGTACGAAAGTTAACTAACTTTCCCTAACAAGCACATTACCGAAAAACTTTTCTAACATTTTTAATCCCGCATCCGGAAATTGCGCTTTAGAGAAACCGAAACGGGCTGCTCCCGAAATCAGCTGCGATGAAACTCTGACGTCACGGGGTCAGTCGATTGCCCCTACCCAGGATTCTATCGATTCCCCCTACTCACCCATCTCTAGGGCGGAATTCTAAATGTGGAAACGGGAGAATCCGGAGTTTCTATTTTTAGAAGTTCTCACCTCCTATAATCCGCTCCGTTCACAGTACGTCGTTTTCCCGCCAATCTTGTAGATAAGGACCGCCACATTTGGCGAGATATTCTTTATTAAAGAGACAAAATAAGGGCACTTGACATATAACCTTTTCTTCGGTTTCGTAAGAGCGAATCTTAAAAGGTGGAGAGGCAGAGAAATTTTCCTGACTCTTATGCAATATTTGATCTGGTGCCCGGATGAACCGGGACACGCAATTCCCCAGCGATTTAGATGACGTAAAATTTAATTGGGGAAGGGGGAAGGAAGTTAATTGTTGTTTTTATATTTTAGAAAAAATCTAACTGCTTGCACCAAAAATTAAGGACATCTGAAAATATATCATGGAAATGGCAATTTGCACAGTTTTATAACAGATTACAATGACAGTAATTCAAATTTTTTTGTATCGGCTACTTTTTAATGTTAAGTTTACCTCGAAATTTTGAGCAATAGTTTAACGTATTTTAGCGAAACATATTCAACTGCTTATTTTTGCATAACTCACAGCTTTTCTGAAGAAAAACTTAGAATTGTTGCATTTTATGAGTTATTATTTTTTATTTGTTTTTCTATGGTTACCAAAAGGCTTACACTGTAATCAGGTAATAAGAAATGCTTAGCAATTAGCTGCGTCAGAATGACGTCACACATAAAATTTGTTAATAAATTTAGGTATAGGGAGCCATTCCGATGCAATTTATCACTGAAATTTTTAGAGAATCAAAAGTATCAAAATAATTTCAAAATACTATCGAAATAATTTCATGAAATTGCATTTTGATGCATGCGAAGAAAAATATGGATTATACTATTATAAATTTTATTTGTTGGTGCAAAAATAAACAAATTAAAAATTATAATAAAATTTTTTAAAAATAATTGACTATAATATATTACTAAAATAATAACAACAATAATACTAATAATATAATAATAATATGGAACATTAAAAATAATAATAAAAAATTTCTTTCTTTCTAGAATGGTCGAATAATTGATTTATAACAGCAGGCCTGATATAAATCAATGGTTAATAATTCCTTAACTATTGAACTTATAATTTAATTAATAAATTGATCAATGAATCCCCAACTTGTCCAATGAATCACTTACAGAATCAATTAATAATCAATAAATCAATAAGAGAAACAATAAGTTAATCAATGAACCACTAATTGTATTATTAACAGATACAGCGAATCGATAACTGAATCACTTAAACATTAAGACCTGCGATAATAAGTAAATAAATAAAATAAAAAATAACATAAACTTTTTACAAGAAACTCTGTTGGCTCCTAGAATCCATCCAAAATTATGCTTGGTACACTTATAAATTTTTTTTTTCTGGATTATAACTGGATTGGATATAATCTAACTTATCTATCATGACGAAAATGATACTTTTCACAGTCAATCACGAGTAGACAAAAGACGAAAATTCGTTATTTGTTAAGTTTTATTAAGCATTGATTGTAAAGAACATTTCAATTCTTCCTTTTATTCAGAAGAAATAAATCGTCTGCGGCAACCATTTTTTCCCTTCATTTTTCATACCTATTTGTGAAACGTCAATGATTATTTATAAATAGCGGCAGATACAGGTGGTTTATTTATTTCTCAATAAAAATACGTAACTGAAAGTTTTTTTTAAAAAATGCTGTCATTTGGTTAATGATGGTGCAAATAATGCCAGAGGGATATGTGTTAAAATAATCAGACTTTTTTTCGAATTTTTGATTTCTAACTATATATATTTTAGAATTTTTATGTTTGGGTCATGTATGGTACCGTTTTCCCTTTTTATTTTAATTGTTTTTTCCTTTGTTTTTGTGTTAGTTTTAACTCATAACACCATTTGTTTTCGGTACGTTGAGTACGTCGGGTTTTTTGAATTTCGGGTTTTTCTATGGTCGATTCCTATTTTTCTGTTATTTAAGCCTATATTCCACAAATTAATCATTTTTACGTGTCATTTCTATCAAAGTCATGTTTTGATAGCATCTGGAATCGAACTTAAATAGCACCTGCAGTGCTATTATTCATCCGACTACCATCTTAAACTAATTTTTTTTTGTTATTTTTACCGTCATTCAAATTACTTTCTATTTCGATAGAAGTATTAGCTGAACTTTATCTGTAACCATGAATTTGATGGTCGATTCTATGGTGGAGCAACTAATTAAATATTATAAGTTTACACAAGTTTTGTTATGAATAACGAAACCTGTGCATATACTAATTATTTTTATCAATTTGTTTTTAGTATTAAGACATTTCAGCCATTGATATTTAATTACAATATACAGGGTGTCCTATAAATGTTGCGACATGGCACTGTTGGACGAGGGATAGGACACAATACAAGGATTAAGAATTACCTAGGAAACCATGACCGGAAATGTCATCGTACGCTGCTAGGGGCGCCTTCCTATTATGAACACGTTCGTGTGCTTTTGAACTTGCACTTTCATTTTTCTAAAATATTTTAATTTAATGATAATTTTATATTCCTATTATTTTATTTTGTAACCGTTGTTGAACAGCCCACCCAATTTTGTATTTACGACTACCAATGTTCAACTCCCTAGCCTTGTAATTTGGAACCCAATTCAGAAGACAAGGGAACTCTTGGATCAAGTATTAGGAGAAATTTGCCATAGTGGAGGACTTATTGAGGGAACTAACCCGTATTTGCATTCCATGAAGTGGAAAATCACCAAAACCTTCCACGGTTAGCCTGAGAGCAAGGGAACTCTAACCCTTGATCCTTCTACCACTGAGGTAATTTTACGTCAGCACTGTGGTGCTGAATTCGTATCGACCAGCCATCGTTGGGATTCGAACCCGGGTGACCTCTTTAGAAGGCGAGCGCTCTATCCCATTAGCCACCACGGCTTTTATGTTACTATTATTTTATTTTATAACCGTCGTTGAACAGTCGACCAAATTTTTGGGTTTACGACTACTAATAACAAGATTAACCCCGTCCCGCCCCCGGAAGGGGTCATCCAGGGGCACTCCGAAAGTCCGAAGTGAGCGTAACAGTTCAGTTACATAAGCAAACATATACAAAATTTTCAAATTAGAGTTTTAACAAATAGGTAGAATATTAAATATGAAATCCAGTGTTACTTAGAAATAAACTAAATGCAAACAAACATTACAAAGAAAATAAACAGTAATAATCAGAAGAGATATTGATGTCGCATCTTCAGTAGAGGTGCAAAGTTAATAAAAGGAAACAATTTCACAAGGAAAATATAGGATGCTTGTAACTCAGAATATAATTACATCTGGCAGAACAGCACTAAAGGTATCAAATTCCAGGATTTTTTTTTCTTCAACAAATAGCCCACCCAATTAGGAACACAAGTGATTAAAATTTTCAAAATGAGGAATCACATAGGGGCAGAGATTGACGACTACTAATGTTCAACTCAGTAGCTTTGTAATTTTGAGCCCAATCCAGAAGACAAGGGAACTCCTGGATCAAGTATTAGGAGAAATTTGTCTCTGTGGAGGACTTTTGATGGAACTAACCAGCATTTGCGTTGCATGGAGAGGAATACCACAAGAACTTCTCACGGTTAGCCCGACGGCAAGGGGACTCTAACCCATGATCCCTCTACCACTGAGGAAATTTCACAGGCACGATATGTAATAGTTCATAATAGGAAAGCGCCCTTAGTGGCAAACATAAGATAACATTTCCGGTCATGGTTTCCTAAGTAATTCTTAATCCTTATGATGCGTCCTACTTTCCCTAGAAGTTTTTCGCAACATTTACGGGCCAACCTGTATATATACATACATATATATTTTTTAGAAATATATTTGTGCTTTTTTATGCATCAAGCGCGTGACAAAAGTGATGGAATCGTTCCAACACAAACGTATAATTTGAATTTTAGCTACTCAATTCTATAAAAATACAAGCATTACATCAAATTTTTAGCATTAAGATCTTACACTTTTATTAATTTTTCAATTAACTTTTATGAGTCCAATTCAAGCTATTGTATGTTAAAAAAACCCAATTAGACCTCGCACGGCAAACTTTTATGAAAGCGAATGATTCCAAGAAAATCGAAGAAAAAAAATGTACTTGAAAATTAAAAACTTCTTTTGCATAGTTGCAAAGAAGAAAAGTCGTCAGATTTGCAAACCTAAAATATGAAATTCCTCATCAAAACAACAACATGCGAATAGCGAAAATTTAGAAACAAAAAAAGGCACAGTTGCCAATGAAAACAGTTAATGAGAAGAGAGACAAGAGAAACCGTGGAAGCCGAGGATCCACCTGCGGTGGAAAAATACAAATCAGGGCAAAATGCTTTTCCATGCGCAGTGCAAACGTAAGGTGAAGATGAGATCATTTGCAAGAGAATCAAGAAAGTTGATGCGTTAAGTTAATTCACTGGCTTATACAGCAAGCTACAGCTTTCAAGTCTGTTAGTACATTACCGACTTAGCAGCTGTATTAAGTGCTTCTTCCTTTCTGTCAATAGATAGTATGACATGGAAAGCTGAATAATCAGTCTATTCCATGGTTTAATGCCTCTGAAAAAATATAAGTAAGTCAATGCATTAAGTACAACAACGTATTTTGATGTGCCAGTGGTAAAATGAAGTGTGCCAACAACGTGCGGGGATTTATCGATCGCTTGGTAACAGATAAATCAGTCGTAATCCTATGTCGTAATTTCAAAGTATACCTGGTTTGCCCATTAAACCCAAATCTGCATGTATGGTTAATGCCCCAGTCATCATCAATGCTGATGAGATCCTTTAGAAATTTTGATTTCCTTAACAAGTTTGGAATATAAGTTTTTTAAAATATCAAATATGCAAAAATTATTAAAAGACTTTTCAAGCATGCATGGCATTTTACTGATTAGCGAATAGTTTACGTGCAAATTTTAACCAATAATAAATTTTTATATTTAGTTTTAATTAAACTAAAATATAAAATTAGCATTTTATTGCTCTAAAACTAGAAAATGCGTATTTAGAAAACATCTTAATTTAAATATTTATAAAAATATTCGTTTGAAAGTGATAATTTTTCTTTTAGTAGTCATTCATGATACTATGCAATAAAGATGCAATATTAACAAATATTGCATATCAAACTGCTGAGAAAAGAATTTATATTTTAGCAAATTGTTCACAATATTTGATTTTACTCTTTTTTTTTTCTTCCTTTGCATTAAATGGTATGCAATTGCAGTTTTCATTTTATGAAATTAAATCTAATTTGAAGATTAAAATACATAACAGGAATTCGAATGTGTCAGAAGAATTCAAATAACCGCCTTATGATATGCCAGTTATCTTCTCTATACTAATAGGCGTTTTTTATAAAATTTTAATAAAAAAAAGCATCGCCTTCTTTAGTAGTTGAATTAATTTGAGGTTAATCAATTGCACTGAAGTTCAATTTTAGAACCCAAACTTCATTCAATAGCCATTTTATTTGTAATGATTCACACTATTGGTGCATGCTTGTAAGCAGCTGTTAACAATAGAAATAAATACGTTGTCGATAGGCTTTTTTAATCCTTGATTTTTCTTACTGATATTTATAAATATACTTGCCGTCTTCGGCGGCTTGCTAAACCGCCTACATATAATCACATCTTCCCCGTTACTAACATAGAATTATTTTACTTTTCGCACGAATTTCTTAAACAAAAATTGATAATAATTTTATTTTTATAAATGTATTGTATCAGTTAAAAAAAAATCGAAAGATGCTTCCCTATTCTAATGCTAGCAGAAGTCCAAAGATTTGGCGTCTTCAAACAATGCCAAATGAAGGAAAGGTAGGCATAGCAACCCCAGGACTTGGATACGTCAGATGCGCGGGAAAATGGTTTCACTGACGTCATGAACGCCGTTCTTGTTTCGTTGTTTATTTCATCAAGCTCTTCCAAAGGTCATCGGTTATTAGGTCAATCACTGGACGGTCCCTAGTCTTTGTTATTTTTAGCAATCAGCCTTCTTAAATTTAATGATAAAGTTTAAAATTAATTTGGTTTTTAAAATAGTTTGAATTCAATAACATATTCTCAGTTCTAATGCAAAACATCGTTGCTATGTTCATTTAATTTAATATGTTGTGTGTAATGTTAAAGTAGCATGTTTACAAAACTAAGAAGATTGAAACTTTAAAAAATGAAAACTAAAAGGAAAAAAAAGAACACATTTAAATGTGCATTGGTTGTTTTCCTTTAGATGTGTATATAAATTAATGTAATGCATTATTTTATTTTATAATTTTTAAATGTCACTGTCATTGCACTGCGCACAACTCATGAAACTCATTTATTCAATTTTTATTATTTTTTTAAAACTTTTTTGGAACACAGTAAAGAATGCAAAGAGAGCGCTAATAATTAGGGGGCTCTTCCGCAAAATCTTTGGGGCCAATAAATAAGGAAATCTATAATAGATGTAAGGAATTTGCATAAACGAAAAGAAATTCAAGGATTTTGAACGACTTTTAATTTCTAATTCTTTATTTAAGAATTATGATAAAAACAAAAAATCTGCAGAGGTAGAGTAAATGTATAATTTTGGTATAATAAGTTAAATACAGTAGTAATCCACTAAGTTCCATAAACATAACTCAAAATTTGATTAGCCTTAACTCATGATAAAAATTGCAAAAACTCTGCAATTGGTTAACAACTAACTGAGTTGCGTGAATTTTTTTTCTCGTAAAAAAATTAGTTTTTGTTTTCCAACCAGCCTTCCTTCACTGGGCAAAGGTTTTTGAATCGAACAAAAACTGCAGATAATATTGGAATTGGATATCTTTACTTCTTAAGACAAACCCAGTTAATTCATCACTGTTTCGTGGTTTCGCATTAACCCTGCTGCTACCGGCAGCATTGATTAATTGCTTTAGTTCTCCCTTGCTCACTCATTGATTAAGCTAAGGGCCGCCAAATTTTTTGATAATCGGTCCTTAAAAATATCATAGTTCTCCTATCCACCCCTGTTATAAAAAAAGTGAAAAAAAAAAAACTTACTAGTTTCGTTCCAGAGTGTAAGCAATACTTATATATGAAGAGCTTATACTTATATGTGTATACTTTGAGCTGATATTTAAGTAGATCGTTATTATTAAGCTAATCCTCAGTGGTATACGGATCATGGGTTTGATTCCCCTTGCTGTCGGGCTAACCGTGGGAGGTTTTCGTGGTTTTCCTCTTCATGTAACGCAAATATGGGTTGATTTCATCAAAAAGTCCTCCGAGAAAGCTAAATTCTCCCAATACTTGATCCAGGAGTTTCCTTGTCTTCTGGATTGAGTTCACAATTACAAGGCCACGGATTTCAACAATGGTAATCGTAAACTCTCAATTGGTTTGGTTGTTCAACGATGGTTATAAAATAATATAAATTTATTCTCATCATTTTCAGTATTCTGCAGAATTTATTTAAATTTTCAAGCAACTATACACTGGCATATTACCGTATAGGTGTCGTACAATGCCGTATCGATGCTTTAAACCTTAACATGTCATGTTGCAGCAGATATTTTTACCCCTATCTCTCTCTCACAAAAAATATAGATATACATATTTATGAAACAGTTTCCTATTTTACGGGGAATTAACATTCCTGATACATATAGGTAAAGTACCTGCCAGAGTCTGATTTTAGAAGCTCATTAAATCATCGATCTAATTAATTGCATTACCAACTCATATTTGAAATCAGCGACAAGAAAGTATATAAAATATGTTTAAAAATTTCATGCGGCAGAAAAATAAAATTATTCCGCTGTGCAGCGAAATGGGCAATAAATTGTATCCTTGCTGTTACCTGTACTCCCGGCAAAGCTAACTTTTAACCGTCACCAAGGCTACAATGGACGGCTTACATCATTTTCTTGTAGGTTTACCGAATAGCGCTTTTAATTTCTAAATATGTTTGCTTGATAAAATTAGAAATAATTCATGTTATATATACTTAGTCAGAATATAACACTCTTACTATATGTAGTTGTCCCCATCAATCCATATCCACTACTTGCATTTATACCGATTCCTTGAGTCGGGTGACGAACCATTTAGATAATGCACTATTTATAAGTTTGCAATTGAATGAGTATTAAATTTATGTATGAGAACATATGCTATTATCACTATTCCTAGCATACATATCCATTATGAAAAATATATTATAAAAGTGTAGCGATTTGATTTAGCAGTTCTCAGTAGTGAAAATGAGCAAAAGAATAGCTAGTGATTAAGTTTTAAAAAAGGAAAAAAAATAATTAATTTAATCATAAACGAAAATATTTTTAAATTATAAAATATGTAATTTTTTACATCATTTTAAGGCAGTGTTTCTTAACCTTTTCGGTATAATGGACCCCCTTTAAAATTTTTTAAGAAGTCACGGACCACCCCCCTGTGAAAAAAATAATTGCAAAAACCATCCATTATTAGAAAACATTTAATTTTATTATTTTAATAGAATACACAATTTTTATAATTAAAATTTTTAATGTGAAGGTTGCTGCTGCTTTTCCTTAATTAACAAATTGAATTGGGGGATATTTTTCGACAAAGCAACGCGCATATCATGTTTAACATTCAATCGATTTCGATGTTTTGTTTTTATTGTCACGAGTGTGGAAAATCCTGCTTCGCAAAGATACACCGTAGCAATCGGAATTATAGCTGCCACAGATCGCTTTACAAGGTAGGCTTCCAAACGTTTTAAAAATTAGGAGTAGTTAGCGGACCCCCAAAATATGACTCATGGACCTCTTAGGGGTTCATGAACCACAGGTTAAGAAACCCTGTTTTAAGGAATATAATTTTACATGGAAAAATACAAAATTTGAGCAAAATCGGTCGAATAGTTCCTGAGAAATCAAATTTAAATATATGACTTTAAAAAAAAATTAAATAAAACCCAGTTCTTTGGGACTATTCACCGATTTCTTTCAAAATGAAAAAGAAAAAAAAAAGAAGTTTTTTTGCCAAATAAAATTACATTCTTTAAGGCGATGTAAAAAAATACTTTACAATTGAAAATTTTTTCGGCTATTATTAAATTTAATGAAAAATAATGCACACTTACCAAAAGTAATTTTTTGCAGAGAATTATCTTTGGCAAAACAAATTTTAAGTTTGTGTGTAAAAATGTTTCAATTGCTTAAAAAGTTCTCGAGATAGGGCGAAATAAGAAAAAAATTAATATTAAGGGCTCCACACGTAGGACCGCTCACCTGACCAAACTACACTATCCGGCCAAAAGTTACCGAACAGCCAGTGGTATGGACGTAGAGTTTCCTGAAGCACATATTCATATGATGTTGGTCCCCCTTTTACATCGATGACAGCCTGCACACATCTGGAAAGACTTTTCACCAGTTTTCGATAGGTGGCCATAATAATTGACTTCCAGGCTTCCATCATCCATCTCAGCTGAAGTGTGTGGTTGCAGTGAGGAGGGTCGATTTGGATGGCTACACAATCTACTCTCTAATTCGTCCCAAAGGTGTTCTATGGGATTTAGATCGGGGCTCTGAGAAGACCAGTCCAGTATTTGAACACCCATTTCGTCAAACAACGTCTGTGCAAGCCTCGATGCGTGAATGGAGCAGTTATCCTGCTGGAAGAGAAATGGGCCTTCCCCGAAATATTGCCATAGAGATGAGAGTGCACCACTGTCCAGAATGTCCACGTACATCTCAGAGTTCATGTTTCCAGCCACAGGACTTAACGGACCTAGGCTAAACCACGAGAAGCACCCCTGCACCATTATGTTTCCACCACCATTACAACCGGGAGTCTTTTGGCTAGATAGCGTATGAACTGACCAACATCAAGAAGTAACGCCAATCTTGATTTGAATACGTCTACTTCGCTGGTTTTTCTGTACGGAACAGTTTACTTGCTATTTGTGACTGCGTCATTGTCCTCTTCGCGCTGTGCTTTTTAGTTTCATTTACACACAACGGGATCCTGCGCACACTCGACTGCTAATAGCAACACAGGAGGGACCACACACACAACCGTTAACTTAGTACAGCTGTCACGGCAAACGCTCAAAGCTAGGCGAACTCAATACAGCTCTCACTACAAGCGTTCAAAATTGGGTGAACTTAATACAGCTCTCCCGTTCTTTCGCAAATACGGCAACTAGTGGTATCCGTTCATCGAATTCTATCCCTGATAAAGTTCTGGTAGAGGAGTATTGGCGCGTAGCTAGCACTACAATTATTAAATGTCAATTCATGAGTTTGTAAGGCATGCTAACTCGATTCAGTCTTGGGGAACTTTTTAATAGACTAGGGTTAGCATAATCCAAAGCTCTTTCTCCACATTTAATAAATTGTGCTAGTAGATATCTTTCAGTTTTGTGCATAATTTCGTAGCGTTGATTAATACTGATTTTTTTATCATTTACTTTTTTTCATCCCTTATGAAGAACTGGTATTCAGATAGTTTAGAAATATCTTTAAAATTCTATTCTTCCAGACGAAAGAAGCCAGCGATATTTCAGTAAATATTAAGTTTTCACTTTCGTACCTATGCATGCATGCAAAAAAAAAAAAAAAACGTATTTGCACCTATGTACGAGTTTAAAACATGCTTAGTTCATCTCAATAAAATCACAATTCTAATTTCAGTTACTAGGACATACACTTAGTTTTTTTCCCGTGCAATTTAATATAGTAACAGGCTCAGATTCATATCGTAGTTATACAGTTCAGTCATTATTCGACTGGAATCATATGCAATATGTAAACACACAAATAATTATAGTAAAAAGTATAGAGTGTAGTACACAAAATATAGCTTTTCACATTATTGAAAACTAAATATTAGCACTTTACAGCATCATTTAAAAAAAAATCAAAAAATTTGTATTACTTAAGATAGCATTACAACTAAAATAACAAACATTGACCCGTTAGCAGCCCTAAGACTATAAACTGAAAATGATTTGTACATCATAACTCTCTATTCATATATAATTGAGATTATAAAATTATTTACCATGAAATTTCAGAAAACGTCAAGAACCACGTAATAGCACATCACAAGTTGTGCACACAATTCTAATAAATGTTAAGGCTTTCATTATTATTTTTATTTTCTAAAATTATTCAAAGATGGCAGCACAATTTGAAACAGGTTAAATTGTTTACCATGGATATTAAAAAATTTATGGTGTTGAGTTAAATATAATAAGATTTTAGAAAGGATTAATTGATATATATATATATTAAGGTACAGCTTATAATAATTATTTTTAGCACATAAAATGCTTTTGTACAAATTGTATTGCTATGTGGAATAAAATTTGGTTTCATGAAATAAAAGAATATTTGTAGATGGCAGCACCAAAAATGTCCCCTCACATGTTTTAACACAAAATATTTTTTCGACTAATTTCCGAAACTTCTGATTAATTTAAATTTTTGTTTCTGCAAACATCAATCAACCATAACTCTTTAAATGTGAAGTTTATCATGAGACATAGAAAAGAAACCTATACTGAACATGACAATCTATGCACATTATTTTCATATTTTGATTTTGTTTACAATTTAGGTGATAGAGAAAACGTATAGATGGCAGCACCACTTTGATAAGTTTGACCAAAAAGCTCAGCCTTTCAATATATATTATTATTTTTTTTTTTTTATTAAATTAAGAGAATAACAATGTGAGCAATAACGCTGAGTGGAATTGTGATTTTTATATTTTTAAATTTATTTAGTTATACATTTAAATTATTATTTCAGTTTTAAATTTTTAAGAAAAATAACCCTGGAACTTTTGAATTTTTAGATAATTATATTAATGTTGTGTTTTAAAATTTTATTATTTAGTACCTTAATCATATTTTTTAATCGTACATGAATAATTGCATGGGTTTGTTTTTTCAGTTTAATTTAAAAAATTTTTTGTAGTTCTTTTTTATTATACGAAAATTTGAAGCAATTGTGCGCTACTTCAATGAAAAATTGAAGTAAGTATGCGATCATTTATGTATATTAAATATAAATTTGACAATTATTTTTAATATTCGTTTTTCATTCGTTAAAATTAATAGGGCATTCTTTTTTCTAAGTTTAAATTTTTTATGCCATAAATTTTATTATTTTTAATATTTTGTATGTTCTATGATATCTTTTAATTTTGTGTGAAGAACTTTGTGTCTGTTTCTTTTATTTATTAATTTAAAAAGAAAATATTGAAGATTTCTATCACCATAAAGAAAAATCGAAGCGATTTGATGCTTCTTTAATTCTTTTCATGTCTAATAAAATTTAAAAAATAATTAAATGATTCTTCTCTAACAAGCTAAAAGCAGAACTTAGCATAAACAGTTTTTGAAATTGTAAATTTTTAAATATTTGCAATAATGTAAATTTTAATCATCAGAATTGTTTTTATTTTTAATCTATTATTTTTGTAACTCATTCTGTCTAATCAATGCCAAACTTTTTTGTTTCTTTTAATCGCATCAAAGTAATGTTAAAAAAATGAATAAATAAGTAATTTTAGCTTTTTTTCCCACTTTGTTTTCAAGTATCATGTCTTTGAAATCCTGCTTTTTTAAAATATTGAATGAAGTATAATCCTTCTAATCCGTAAAAATTTTTGAGCCTGAGACAATTATAGTGATTGCCAATCAACTTTTAGTGATTTAACTAACTAAAAAAATAAAGTACAATAAACTAAGAAAATTATTAAAAAACAGTTATTTTCAAAATACACAATTCAAAACATCATAACTGGGAGAAAAAAAAACAAAAGTAAAATAATTCTAAAAAAAAATACATATTTATCAAGGGAATCACAAATAAAGAGTAAAAATTAAAATTTTTTAAGCGTGTTTTTATTTAATTGAAAAATGGTAGATTAATTAGTAGTAGAATAATAGAATAATAGACTGTAGGTAGATATAAATACTTCCTGATAGGGCCCTGAAATAATTTTAAACTATTGTCTTAATTTTAGTAAGAGTCACTTTTAAGATATTGTTAAAGATATTCAAGATCGAAAATCCTAGCATTCTTTCCTTTAGATTAAATTTAATGTTCGAAAAAGCAAAATGGATTGTGCATGTTACTCACCCTATACCAAATACCGATAAAATACAAAATTAGAAAAATATGCATTCTGACTGTGTTATTAACCTCGCCAGAATCAACTGGATTTTAGTACATTGCACACAAATGTAAACATATCAAAAATAAATATTAATAAATTATTTTTATTGATTGAAACATGGTTGATTTCGTTACAAAATGTTAACTTTAATTTTTTTTCTACTGATAGTTCTAAATAGAATAGAAATCTGTTATTTGGCATCAAAAAATAACTTACTTTGTAAATTCTTATCACCACGAAATGTTTCAAAACTAACAGTAGAAACTGTGAAAACTGCAATTGGAATTTTCTCACTAAATTATGAACTCCGCCCAAGACTTGTGTGCGAAGATTTATTATCGAAACGCTTCATTCTCTTTGAAATGAATAACCAATAAGTAATAAAGTTAAACAAAGCGAATAAAGAACAAATAAAGGTACAAAAATAGACATAACAGTTTTGGTTCTAAAAAAATGACCCTTCCTCAATGTTGAAAAGCAATTTTTTTTACTTTTTTAAACCTTTGAATTTTCTTTTAAACTTGAAATATTTAATTTTGTGTTTCGAGTCCGAGGAAAATTTTTATTTATACTATGGTACGTACATTTTGTGCTTTATTCATTCGTAGAACAAAATATACCTTGTCTTCACTTGGAAACCAATTATTATTTTATGCATTTTTAATTTTCAATCAAACGCTACATGATCAATGTCAACACACAATCCCGAATTTCGCATAATTGCTGGTAAACATTTGAACGAATATTTCGATTTTAGGATTTAGTTTGCAACGAATGTAATTTGTTGTGGAAGTATTTTCTATGAAATACATATTTGCTTTGAGGAAGATTTATTAACAGTTTTAGATCATTTCTTGAATTAATTATCTATCTATTTTATAGAGATATGATCATTTTGATAAGAAACTATTTTTTTCTTCTTTTAAATTATTTTACTACAACTTTAAAAATACTTAGAAAAAAATAAACAAAATTTTTGGAACGATTTAAAATTAGTTACAAAATTATTGTTTTAAAATTTGAAAAAAAAAATTGGTAAAAAATCAGCAAGATATGAATATTTAAGAGAGTTCTTTTGTACTGGCGGAAAAAATTAAAAATTATTTTTTCATGATTTTATGGTGAATCATATTTGGCAACTAATAGAAAAAATTTGATTAAAATATCTTAAAAACGTAAAAAGTTATAAGCAATTTTCTAAGTAGTTTTTGTACTTTTTAAAAGAAAAAGCTCTAAAAGGTAAGGTTTTTTTCTCATATTTAATTTTGTTTTTGTTGTCCGGTTATTATGAGGTAGTATAATTTGCAATACTACGTAATGAATCTTTTCCGCTCATGCGCAGTACTAAAGAAATACTTTAACTGCTCATTCTAGTAAAATTCTTTTTTTAAATTTTGGAACAATAATTTTGTAACTAATATTTAAATTGTTCCAAAATTTCGTTTAATTTTACTGAATATTTTTGAAGTTCTAAAGCAAAATAACATAAGACAAAAAAAAATAAGTATTTTTATAAAAATGGTCATATCTCCATAAATATTTAAGCTAGATTTACGAAATTCGATGTAATTAACAATACAAATAACAACCAAAGTAAATAATACAAGTTACAAGTTTATTACTTAATTTTCTAACATAGGGTGTTCTGAAATACTTGTTTTCTTTCGCAGTTTGCTGTCGGTCTCTCAAAACTCTTGAAGTTTTAAACTTTATTTCAAAGTATGAAATGCATATATATACAAAAAACTACTTCTATAAAACTTTCGTTTTTTATCGTTCAATTTTTTTGGAATTGTTTGGTGTTTAACTCATAAAACAAATAATCTAATAGCATTGTTTAATTTGTTGTTTAATCATAAAATAAATAATATAATAAAACAAATAATCTAATAGTGTAAAGGATGCATGCAACTTTCTCTTATGATCTATAAAACACTCGTAAAAAATAAAAGAAATTTCAGTGATAGAAATATAACTATTATGAATGAGTNATTTCGTGTCGTCTTTGTGGAAAATCCTATTACCGACTACAATTACATATAAATTTTGAGAAATGCCGCAACCATTAAAAACAAAAATAATTTCGTTTCGTCTTTGTGGAAAATCCTATTACCGACTACAATTACATATAAATTTTGAGAAATGCCGCAACCATTAAAAACAAAAATAATTTCGTTTCGTCTTTGTGGAAAATCCTATTACCGACTACAATTACATATAAATTTTGAGAAATGCCGCAACCATTAAAAACAAAAATAATTTCGTTTCGTCTTTGTGGAAAATCCTATTACCGACTACAATTACATATAAATTTTGAGAAATGCCGCAACCATTAAAAACAAAAATAATTTCGTTTCGTCTTTGTGGAAAATCCTATTACCGACTACAATTACATATAAATTTTGAGAAATGCCGCAACCATTAAAAACAAAAATAATTTCGTTTCGTCTTTGTGGAAAATCCTATTACCGACTACAATTACATATAAATTTTGAGAAATGCCGCAACCATTAAAAACAAAAATAATTTCGTTTCGTCTTTGTGGAAAATCCTATTACCGACTACAATTACATATAAATTTTGAGAAATGCCGCAACCATTAAAAACAAAAATAATTTCGTTTCGTCTTTGTGGAAAATCCTATTACCGACTACAATTACATATAAATTTTGAGAAATGCCGCAACCATTAAAAACAAAAATAATTTCGTTTCGTCTTTGTGGAAAATCCTATTACCGACTACAATTACATATAAATTTTGAGAAATGCCGCAACCATTAAAAACAAAAATAATTTCGTTTCGTCTTTGTGGAAAATCCTATTACCGACTACAATTACATATAAATTTTGAGAAATGCCGCAACCATTAAAAACAAAAATAATTTCGTTTCGTCTTTGTGGAAAATCCTATTACCGATTACAATTACATATAAATTTAAGTTGATAACTAAGGGATAAGCTCCCTGTTCGCTGCCGCTCATCAATCCCGATGATTGTTTCGCAATACTTGTTGTTTCGGGGCAGAAAACAGTTGAAATTATTCACTTAACATATATGTACTAAAAGGAATTCTGTTTGCATACGCTTGTGCCTCCACTTCTCAGGTCCAAATATTATTATCTGAACAGAAGTAATTTTTCAAAGTAATATTTTCTTAAACAACATTTATTACATTAAATTGTTATAACATTATATTGTTATAACAAATTTAGTGAGTTCACAGTCGTGATTTAATATTTTTGCTTACCAAACGGGCGGATATATCAAACACTATTTTTGCTTGCATCACATTGTGCATGAAGCTGATCGTTAAGTTCCAAATCATTTAACGAATCTCTATATCTGTAATTTATAACCATAATGTCATTTGCACAAAAAATAATAATTGTAAAATAGTTAATAAGATTAGACTATTTTTTAAATAACTTTATTTTAAAATGTAGTGCAGAAATACGTTATAATAATAATAAAATAAAAAAATTCTCTTAGTTTTAAATTCTTATATCAAAGTAGATTTGTTGAGTGCGACGAGCTATTTGCTTTCGCTTACAGCTCTGTATTTTATATCAAAGTATTTATAGAAAAACAATACCTTTGTAGCTTTTATTAATTGTATGCTGATGACAACCAAGACAATGTGGAAATGAATGAGGCAAAACTGGATCACATCACGTGATTTTCAGCCAATAAAAATGCACCGACAACAATAGAAAACTGTGTTAGACCATTATGCTTGCTATATCGAGATTGTTATGTTTGTTATATAGTTACGCATATTATATAGAGATATGTTAGGATTCGATTGTCATATCTAAGGATCCCAACCTGAATTCTTTGTAAAATAGAATCTAATAAAAATCTGATAAAAAGGAATTAAAAAAAATTTTTTTTTATTAGTTTTAAAATTTTATTTGTAATTTGCTTTAAATTATCATAACGTCCTTTGTGTGCCAAAATAAAAACAAATAAATAAACTTAATTTTTAAAAAAAAAGTTTAATAAAGAACAAAAACCATTTTTGAATTTTAGAAAGAAATTGAAGCCACTAGTGATGCTCATGAGCTCCAAGAAATATAATTTCTCCTCGTCTAGACACTAAAATTAAATCACTGGTGTTATCAGTAGCCTCTATTATTGCAGTATTTCCTTCAGTGCAACACAAGTTTTGCTAAGTATCATAATTAACTTATAAGGAGTATCACTGGTGATGTTCATGGCAACCAATGTCTTAAACTATTTCATTTATCATGCAACTTTTGCTAAAATTGTTAAAATTTGAAATAGTCATAATCCATAATAATAAAACTAAGAGTTGGTGTGTCTCGCTTATAACTCCAGAACCGTTTGCTTTAGTTTCCTGAATTTGAACCGTGACAGCAAGGAGTAATTTTAGCCTCCGATCCTAAAAATCTTCCATATATTTCAATTAAATTCTTCAGGAGAGACGTTTGAAAAATGAAGATTTTTTATTGGTTTAGAACTAGCCATTGCATAAATAAAACTACAGACGATTCTATTTTTTTTAAATACTTAAACGACAGCATAATTGATGTTTGCTAACTTACAGCTCTAAATGATTCAAAACGATTATTAAAGAGATTTTTTTACATGTTCTTTAATTGGGTATACTAAATTTAACTAGTAAACAGCATTTTTTGCGAACCTGATTTCTAGCAACAAGTAAAAGCATCAAACGAAGTGTCTTGTTATAAGTCGCTACTCGCCAGGTTGGAATTGTATTAGTCTAGTTCCTTTGGAAATAATTTATATTGTTGTTTTACCGAAGTTTATGAATTTAGTAAGCATATTTAAAACTCAGTTTATTAATTAAACTAAAAGGTAAATGTTATTCCTAGTAAGTGGAAGTAGTTGTGCTTTTTTCATATTATACCCAGTTACTGTTGGAGGTTGAGTGATTCTAGCTGTTTTGAAAATTGCAAACGATTTTTGTTTTTTGGCATTTCTGAAAAGATAGTTTAGTTGAATTATATTTTTTGGAATTATAACACGTAATTTTTCCTATTTTGTTTATTGAGTTAAATTAATATGCCTTGAGTTTAATTAAATACTTCTTTGCTACATCACGGCCTCATTTTAGCAATTTCTTAGACATTTGACTGAAAAGAACCAGAGAATTTCAGAAAGAAAATGTACGTAATACTATTTTCCTTATTAATATATTACATTTTTTAATTGCGTTGCCTTTCAGTTTTGTGTATTATCGCATTATATTTTTTAAATTTAGATTAGTTAAATTTAGATAGAAAATTTTAATGTTTAATTACGAAGTGCTGGTTGTATAAAAATTGTAGAATGTTGATCGTCTAATAATGCAAAAAATAAATTCTAATCTCAATGTGATTAATTTGTACTCTATTTTGACTTCCATCATATAATTAAGAATAGTGTTAATGATTTTTTTGTTTAAAAATTTATCTAGTTTTGTTTAGAACTAAGAGAAAGGTTTTAAAATATTTTTAATGGTACTTGTCCTTTTCCCAAGATAGCAAGATGGAACTTACTCACCGGAGAAAGTAAATTCAGCTATTTTATTTATTATTTTTTTTTTAATATATTTAAATAAAAATAAAGTTGAATTTACTGTTTTTTACATTGGCGACAGTATAAGATGATTTGCGACTATATTGGCGATAATATGAAAGAGAAGTGTGTAGCCTGTTTCAATTATCCAAACGACTGTAAAAACAATCGCCAAACAATTATTAATTTATTATGATATTTATTTAATTATGGTAACTGGCACTAATTGAAAAAAAAATCATTTATGTACTGAAAAGCAAAATTAATGGAGAAATGTCATTAGTTCGTTTAGGAGAAAAGTAAAAGAACGATAAGGTATTTTTGTCCCCAAAGATGCTTAATTAATTTTAGTAACTGATACTCATTGAACCAAATAAATATGTATTAAAAAGCAAACTTAATGGAAAATTGGCACTAATTTGTTTAGGAGAAAAGGTATAAATTAATGCTATTATTGATGTCAATGTTCAATTGATTGTGATAATAGGTAATAATTGAAAGAAAAAAACATAAGCTGCGAACTGAAAAGCAAAATTAATGGAGAAATGTCATTAGTTCGNAAGAAAGAAGATCAAGCATTTTTCTTTTTTAAATTTAATAAGCCACATTAAAGAAGGAACGTTGCAATGCTACACGCTACATTAACGACGTCTCCAGAGTAACTGAATGACGGTTCATATGGAAATCGCAGGTAAGCGTCTCATACAACAACGCCCCCTATAGTTCGTTGCGATCGCGAATTGTGTTGCCTTTCTGTTTTGTGTATTATCGCAATATATTTTTTAAATTCTGATCAGTTAAATTTAGATAGAAAATTTTAAAGTTTAATTATGAAGTTGGTTGTATAAAAATTGTGGAATGTTGATTGTCTAATAATGCAAAAAAGAATTTGCTGATTTCAATTTGATTAATTTGTACTCTATTTTGATTTCCGTCATATAATTAGGAATAGTGTGATTGATTTTTGTTTAAAAATGTTATCCAGCTTTGTTTAAAAATTATAAAAGGGTTTTAAAATATTTTTAATGGTACTTCTCCTTTTCCCAAGATGGCAAGATGGAACTTACGCACCTGCGAAAGTAAATTCAGCTATTTTATTATTTTTTTTATATATTTAAATAAAAAGAAAGTTGAATTTACTGTTTTTTACATTGCGACTGTATTAGACAATTGGCGACTATATTGGCGATAATATAAGAGAGAATTATGTAACCTGTTTCAATTATCCTAACGACTGTAAAATCAATCGCCAAACAATTATTAACGCAAATGATATTTATTTAATTATGGTAACTGATACTAATTGAAGCAACAAAAAAAAAATCATCTATGTACTGAAAAGCAAAATTAATGGAGAAATGTCATTAGTTCGTTTAGGAGAAAAGTAAAAGAACGATAAGCTATTTTTGTCCCCAAAAATGATTAATTAATTTTAGTAACTGATACTCATTGAACTAAATAAATATGTACTAAAAAGCAAACTTAATGGAAAATTGGCACTAATTCGTTTAGGAAAAGAGGTATAAATTAATGCCGTTTTTGATGTCAATGATATTCAGTTGATTGTGATAATAGGTAATAATTGAAAGAAAAAAACATAAGCTGCGAACTGAAAAACAAAATTAATGGAGAAATGATACTAATTAGTTTAAGAGAGATGTCGAAAATCCCCATATTAATTTAGGTCAGTGATGGATAATTAGTTTTTGAACCGAGCATTATTGGTAATTAGTGCAATTTTAATTGGTACGAAATATATTGTTTTAGGTACAATGTATTATATTAGTATATTTAGTACCGATTAAAACAAGTAATAGGTAGCAAGTATATTGTTTTAGATATAATGTATTATATTAGTATATTTGATACCGATTAAAAAATCATCAATACTGCGCAGTTTTAATATAAATACTGTGGAAAGAGGTTTTTACAGCCCCTCGTACGGGATAAGTACTAGAGAAAATCGCTTGATTGTAGTAAATTTTGACTATCTCTAGCTAGCCTCAAGAAGCAGCATCATGCCAAACGATACAGAATACAGTTAATCTTTATTTTGATAGGATGAACTGCTAAAAATATGTTTTGCTTAATCTAATAACGTAAAGTTACCGGGAAACTCAAAAATTAATAATGAAAAAATATTTTAACTATTGGTATCTATCTTTTCGTTTTGTGCCTGATTTCGTAGTGCTACTCAGAACTGATTTATTCTTAATTTTACCCGTATTAATAACGAGTGTTCAGTTAGTTTTTAGAATGAAATTTAATCTGCTGTGTATTAAAAATCTTAAAGGATCAAAGCAATAGTTTCAGGTACATTACATTTTAGCAAAGAGGAACAGCGATTACAAAAGAACTTTCTCAGCTACATGGATCTGATATGTGCTTGGCGAATGAAATATTAACGCCAATCAAAATATTCAGAGGAAAAGCGTAAAATTTTTTTTGTTCGAAATATCACAATTTCTTATTTTTACATGAGTAGAGAAATATATAATAGAGTGATTTTTACAATATGCTTCACGTTTAAAACAGCGAATAGCTCTGGAAATGAAAGCATAATAACTTATTAAATCGAAGTTCAGGATGTGGATTGGATTTGAATGTAAGTAACCACAAAATAAAAAATGACACAAAATATAATAATATGGTAACGATATTAACAATTTAGTTTTCTTACATGAATTCATTTAAAAATAGGACCTGCACACTCTTTTGCAACACAAGTAAGATTCTCATCAATGTTACTCGATGCAAGAAAGAGAATTATTACCCTATGTTATCAAATTTTAACTAAATGACACAATGGATTGTCGTGAACAATCACTTAAGCTTTTTTTTTGTCTTTTCATCATTGCCGATTTTAGAAATGGCAAACGAAGTCGTTAATTTTTCCATTATTTATTTTTTTATTCGTGATGTTATATTGTTGTCACAAAAATTTACTTATGTGGATATATATCACACACAGAGACTTCGTTTCAGACTTGTAGCTAGTAAGATTTTAAAGAACAAGTGTTGCTCGTTCAAATTTTGATACTGTCACTGACTTTTGTCTTCTTGCGCTATTTTTTATTTTACATTTAAGCTTTTCTAACATATGCTTTTCATGAGTCATTCCATACAAACCAATTAAATATTCCATGTTTTGTACTTCATTATATTTTGCCATTTCTTTTCTTAAAACTAACTCTTTATGATGAAAGTTAAAAAAAGAGCATACAAAAGTTTATTTTAAATCGGATATTTCTAAAAAAAATTCCTTTTGAGTCTTTTAAAATTTAATGAAATAAAAAAGACCTATAATATAATTCTTCCTGGTATTCTGTAGCGTTCTTTCTTAAAATAATGCGGTTGTCTAGGGGTGAAATCTTGTATCAACTGATGCAAATTCGAAGTTTTAAGTACCCTTATAGCTAAAAGATGTTCTTTAAAGGTTCTGTCATCATGTAAAATAACACTTTAAAAAAACAAACAAACTTGGAGACTTTTTCGTAAGTTTTGTCTTTCTTTATCCTGCGCCATCTATGCTAATTATGAAACTGGTGCAAAATGTCCATATAAAATTACAGCTTTATAAAAATAATTAGCTCTTGTGATCTAATTTTTTTAAATTTGAAAAGTTATTCTGCCCTGCATTGTTCGGACTCAAAAAGCATTTAAAAATTGAAAATTACTTATTGAGTTTAATAATTTTTTTAGGGAAAACTTCTCGTCATATAGGCGATTATAAAAAATTTTTAATATTTTTTTAAGGTGAAGGTAAGCGAAGTTAGTGTTAAGGTAAAGTATGAAATTTTTTCACCATTTTATAAATAATAGTCTTAAAATTAGGTTTAATATCAGACAGCTGAAATCGGAGGTCAGAAGCGGCATCCAGTTTAATGCTGAATTTGATTATGGTATATACTTAAGCTGTAAAGGAATAAAATAAACTGAGTCGCAGTTTTTGGAAAAGTGAAATTTGTTTTTAAATAATTTTTGAGAATGGTTATCAGAAAGACTTATTGCTGAACTGTAGAATTTAGTTACTTTATTTTGAATTGAAAAGTTAGACTGTAAATACTATGGCATTTTATTTGGAAATGAATATATTTTACGCAATGTATTCAACTAATTCCAATAAGAATGTATCGATATTTTTTTGAAAAAAATATTTTGATATCTTTTTCCTCTTAACGAGTATTTTACTTAAATAATCTCATAAAAATAACCTAAATATTAAATAAACAATGAATTTATTGGATATGTATATAACTAGAGGTTTTAAAAACTATTGCTGGTTTTAAAAAAAATCCCAACTCTCGGTGGAACTTTAAGGTTTGACGGAGCACTTTCTAAGAATCGCTGTCCTAGAACAAAGCTGGGATGTTTCCCGAATAAGTACGATAGTTGTCTTACGAAGTTTTGCCGTCTTGTTTAGTCTCATCCTGTATACAGTAAATATTAATCTTTTACTTACGGCTGGTATTACAGGAGTACCAGAATGGCGGACTTCATCATACTAAGAGCCGTAAGCAAAGGGCTAAGTATATTTCGATCAAATCTCGAGCTTCATAATTCGTATATGGATTGTTATATAATACAAGACAACTTACAGAACTCTATGGTGCAGTATCGCGCATTTATGGAGCAACCTTTCTTTGGTTTGATCTACATTGTTCTTGTAGATGAAAAGTGCAATTATTTTTATTAAAAAGCATAACGCATAGCAAAGAAATATACTTTTGTACGCTATTTTTGCTTTGATTCGACAATTCTGATTTAAAAAACATTGGAATTTTTTTTTTTAATCAGGGAAAATATTATTTGTTTTTTCTAGATATTTTACTTCATTCTACTGTTGTGAAGCATATAAAAATAGCACTGATTGTTTACAAATTTTAAAATTTATTCAATGAAACATATTTACTAACAACAGTGGGGATAAAGTAAGAGATAAAGTACAGTTGGTATCCCGCCAAAAACTGTTGGTATCTGTCAATCGCCGAAGTGGCAGATTCATTGCTTTATCGTGATGCCAATATTATATATATATATATATATATATATATAGCTCATGAATCTCATCAAACCTTAAAAAAATAAAATTAAAATAACTATCGTTTCTCACTTAATCGACTGAATGAGCAGAAGTTGATTTCGAATATAAAGCATGGTTTTATTGCAATTATTTCGTTAATTGTCCTGCAAACACTATATTTTTGATACATGACGTCCCTTAAATTGAAAATTGAGTAGCATTCGTATATAACATTCATATATAATTTGTAACAAAACAATTTTTGATATGTAAATAATATAATATTTTCCATTAATATATATTATTTTAAAAAATATTATTTGATAAATATATATTTTTGCAAACGTCCGGACGGACGCCAACACGGACAAATGCCAGTTCTCTTCTTATAAGCATTCTGTACAAGTTGTATTGCTTTAAGAACAAGAAAGTATGTGCATAGATAGAGAAACGTGATTGCAAATAGATAGTATAACTATTCATAAATAGATGTACATAAATATTTTTATACAATATATTATTTGAAAATATATGCAACATTCAACAATGTATGAGAAAAAACATTTTACTCAGAATTAAAACATATATAGATATATTTATATAGCTCTTGAATTATGGGATGTTCGTTGCTCCAAATTCATCCAAATTAATTTCAAGTTAAATTAGGTTATATCATTACAATTAACTGTAATGTATTGTATTTGTATGATCATTTCATTTCTGAAATTTTTACTCACTAAGCTGCATTAAGATAGGTTTTTCTTCTTGTAATTATCAACTTCAGTTTATTGCATGTGACTTATTGCCTCGCTGAAGGTGGGCAAAATTAAAAATTTTAAATTCACTTCAAAAAATTGTCTGTCGAAAATATGAGATCGAATTCTAATTGACAAAAAAAATGTGTTTATAATCCATTCAGCTATTCGGAATCTCTGACGAGGTCTTAAGAAGTCGTGTCAAAGGGAATACAAATTTGTAATGAGAAAATCTTGATTTATGCAAATCGCGTGGTTATCGCGAGGTTATTGTACTATTTAACTACTATTAAAAGTTTTAATAGTTTCATTTATTCTTTAATGTTTGAACACTTAGAAAATCTTCAGAACAAATGACTAGTGAAAATGTGAAAAATTTCGATTTTTTTTCTTCTGGCTCCAAGAAAGTCAGATGTTTGAGAATCACTACTTAACATGTTTTGTACATTCTATTCCACAATTAAGAGTTAGTATTCCAATTTTTTAGTTTATAAAAAGGATTTTTTTCGAGTTTTATTTTTTGAACCAAAATAAATATATATAAAGTTCAAGAAAAGGAAAGAAGTAACTTGATGCGTATTATTGCGATTGAATGAGATGAATTTTAGAATTTGGAGCACGAAACGGTTCTAAATAGAAAACTTTAATTATTCTAACTACATTGGACCCCTATGCAGTAGTGGTTCAAGGGGTTGTATACTTTGAGGGGGTATTTTCATTTCTTTTATTTCAAACAGAAGCAGCAGCAGAGCATAATAAACAATTAAAAAGAATTATTTATCGCTATCCAAAATTTAACTGTTAAAGTAATGCTCAACTCGCAGCTTCTGTAGGAAAGAAATGGGCTGATCGCAGTTCACATTGATATTAATTCAATAAAAAACTATTGCAGAAAATACTACATATTATTGCAAAGAAGTTGCAATCCACAATAGAGTAATTCTAAGAAGCACACATTTGTAAAACTAAAACAATTATTAAATGATGATTAACTCTCAGAACTCATAAATAAGACATAAATTTGAAAGACCTTAAATTAGATCTGCATATTATGATATGGCAATGCATGTCAATAAGCTTAAATAAAATGGGTATATATATGTATGAAACTCTCGTACAGCAATATATTTCAATGAGTTCAAATAAGATTTGTAATAACTCTTTGGTATAGCAACATACATCAAATAAGTTTCATATAATTCTTTGGTATGGGAATTTGAGCAAATCCAATGAAAGAATACCCTTCTCTTATCTGGAACTTTTATTATCACACATTCAGAATACGTTACTCCTTTGGCGTTAGATTTGGCAATCAAATTGTTTTCTTAGATTGAACAAATCATAAATTTAAACGAATGTTGATTTTTTGTTGGAGTATATCAGATTTATCTTTAAAACTGCCATTGAAGTAAAGATAAACCTGACATGATGAAAACAAGCTATTGTTGAATCGAGGCTAATTCTCTCGTCCAGCCTCTTGACAAAAGCTCATACAGTATTTATTATATGTCTGTACACTATCTGGAATATGTTTTAAAAGTGTGTAGTGGGCCAATCAAGCACCCAGAATCCTTTTCATGGTGTAGCCAGGGAAGGAATACACAAATAGTAGAATGATGAGGACTAGGGCTGCAAAAAGTATAGACTTTAGGATGACCCATTTGTAATTGTGCCAGATGATGTAACGGATAGACTTTAGAGGATTTAGGAACCAAATAAATGTCGAATCAGGTCGACTGAAACATAAGAAATAAAAATATTGAAATATTTGTGCAATTTATTTTCTTCAAATCAATAAATATGCCCAAGCAAATTTAAAAATGGCAGCGTCTGGTGCAAAGAATATGTTATATAGTTGGATGACAAAGAGCTCCGACGTCAACGTCTTGGCGTCTTTTGCATATTCTCCGAATATAAATTTTTAAGAGTTTAGGTGAGAGAGCTTGAGTAGAGGGTGCATTATGCTCAGACGTTGACTTTGGGGCTCGTTGTGAACCTATCCTTTTATAAAAATTACATAAGTTATAACTTTCTGTTAGAATATAGATAGACTTATTTTCTTGCACAATATTAAAGTCTACAGTTTTTTTTTAAAAATCACTAAGCTTTGTAGCTTTAAAAATACATGAAAAAATGACGTTTTTTTAAGATAAAATTAATTGATATAAAATCAGGGTTTAATCAACATTCTATTTTATTTTCAATGCATCCAGTATAAGTGCGCCTAGTCGCATAGCGTTAATGCTAAAAGTATCAATACTTTTAATAAATTTAAAGTCGATTGCATTCTGCTCATGCAATTAAAAATTTGAAATATCCTTTTGAAAATGAAGCATAAATTAAATTTTGGATCCAATAATTATAAAGTTACCAAATGTTTAAAATTTACGATCGACCATTTCCCGAAATACAAAGTATCCATGTTTCTAAACGTTTTCTATAATGCTTGATTACTGTAAAACACTATACCCATGAATTACATAATTTCATTGAAAAAGAATTACGGGATTTCGTAACCTCATAATCATAACTATTTTTTTTCAATGTGCAGTGAAAGCTATTATTTTTATTTTCTGTACCATTCACTTTGCTCGCTCTAGCATTTCATTAGCGGTTTTCCCTTTTTCAAAATTATTCCTTCAGTTTGAAAGCAACCACTACCGGGAAAAATATCTAGATTTGTTGGTAATTTATTGACTTTTACAAATAGATGATTTGTAAGCTCTCTCGGATTAACAGGATTTAATACCGCGGATGGAGTTTCTCCTTATTTCCCAAATTATGAAATGGACGATACGGCCCGATTCAGTGGTCACAAATTAACATCAAGGTTCCGTGGTCACCAATTTCATTATAATACGGTTGGTTACAATAATACGTTTTCAACTTAATCACTTTTGCTGGCTATTTTGTATAACAGTTAGCATCACGAAAGACTTTTATTTTGAATTATATAAACTTTGTCACAATAACAAAGCAACCAATTTGTTATCCTTTATCCAATTAATTATTTAATTTGTTTATAACTCGTAATTTGATGAAAGCAAAAGAAAATTGTTTTATTTACAATCTTAAGGGTTTATTTTGGCTAGTAAGATGAAAATATGAATTTTTTTATAAAATTAAATAATTTTAATCGAAAATTCAAATCAGCTGTTTTTGTAATTCTAATAGATATTATTATACATAAACATTCATATTATTATACATATAGTCAAATTATTATACACAAAAACTAAATTACATGTCTTAATAAGAAATATGCATTAAAACTTACTGTGGCTTGTCTAATGGGTCCGGCTCATTTCGACCTAATCCTGCAGGATTTTTCTCGGCTTCTTCTTTGGATAGAAGGTGAAGCTCAGCTTCAACTTTACCCTTAACCACAAAATAACAAGTTTTAGTAAAACATAGTACTAAAGATTCTTTTCACATTAATGTATTTACATTTTATAGAGAAAAGTTGAAATTGATTACAGTTTCGGTGCATAGTGACTGATACTGTTACTCTTTGAATTTCTATTCAAATAAAATGCAGAATCTCTAAAACAGTATTTATGTAACGTGTATTTCAGCTCGTATTTTAAAAGAACAGTTTAATTTCAACTTATTAAAGCTTTTATAGCTTTAAGCTTTTAAAATAAAAAAATTTATTTGAGGAAAAACTACGAGTTTGGCGAAATTTTAGGGCACATAAATAACTTTTTCAAGTTCGCTTCCAACAATTTTTCTTTGAGACCTTATTCTGATATTATTCAAATGATTTAAATAAAATTCATAAATCGATAAGAAAATATTTATTCAATAGACATTTTGAAACATGTTTTGAAAGTATAATTTAATTTCAACATAATTAAGCTTTTGTAGCTTAAGTATTTATTTTGGGATTAAACAGCGAGATTGGAAAGATTGTTCGATTGTCCAAGACTTGCTTGCTTCCGACGGCTCTTCTTTAAATCTTTTCTTTTATTAGCTGAATAACAAACGTGAATCATGAGAAAATATTTATTTAATAGATACTCCAATGTCTCTTAAAAGTACTATTTAAATCCCACTCATTTACGTCTTTGTTAATTTAAATGACGTTTAGAAACTAATTAAATCTTGCAGTTATTATAAATAAAACTTTTGGTATTTCCCCCATAGCTTTAAGTAAATATGGTTTCAACCTAATTATGCCTTATAATTAAATATTCGGCTAATAATTCTGGCTTATGCGAAGTGCTATTACCTAATTTCAGATTCTTTAGGAGGGAAATAGGCTTTGTTTTGATTATTATTTTTATCAACTTCAGCGAATTTCGTAATTACCAAAATTGTCACGTTTGCTGCTCAAAGGCGAACACCACACTCTACATTGATAAGGTGAATAATGCTGCCAAAGTAAAATATTCGTTATTGAACGAAATCGTTTATCTTTTCAACGAAATTTTTTGTCAAACCAAGTTTGTGATTGGACAAATTATTTTAATTTTTATTTTTTTTTAGGAGAAAAGTATTAGACTATAAAATAGCATATATTGGAATTATTAGACAATATGGAAACTATTAGACTATAAATAGAAAGGGAAGAACACGTTTAACTTTCATCGCGTGAGACTATAAAATACACATTTCATTCATTACTTTTTTTTCAGCAGACTCTGAAAAGATTCGATCAATGCAACTAATCTTGGTCTCTTCTAAGTAGAATAATTGTTCCAAATTGATTATGATGTTTAATTGCAACAAATGAAAAATATTCTGATTATATTAAGTTGTTGCCCTTGTTATAAAGGTCATACATAAATACTTGAATAATAAGATAGTTGTGTCGATTTCGATGTTTTATTAGTGACTTACCATAAAAAGTCTCGTATCTTAAGTTCAAAGAATGCTCTTATCATTAACAGCTGAGAGTATTTAATAGGGATAGATTTCATAAGGATTGTACTAATTTGTATATTTTGTTGTACGTTTTTTTCACTCAATGCGGAATTGTGACTAAAATTTATGCAAGATTTATATCGTTCATAACTATTTGCATAATAAAATGTTTTGAAGAAAAAAAAAAAAGACAGTAAAGCAATTGTCGGTTACGAAAAATTAAAAATAGATTGCTCCGTGAAAGAGTTGCGTGTGTTCTTTTAGCAATATTGAGAGTCTTTTCCTACTTATGGTGTTTTCTCATTTTGGTGACCAGAATTTGTAGCACAGATTTTGTGACTTAGCGTTGCACTTTTATTTTTTTTAAGTCTAAGGTTTATTTTAATAAGCTCGCAAACCCCAAAGTCTGAAAGGAGAACATTTAGTGTTGTACTATTGACATTTAGAAGCATTTCTTATCATTAAAAACTCCCGTTGACAAAAAAAAAATGATTGCATTCCTGTAAACCTAGTAAACCTGGGGAGGTCCTGCAAACCTGGTATGATATTTTATACATAATACTATTTTATAAAAATCTAATAAAAAAAAATCACAGTTTTCTATTGGAAATCTGTTTTTTTGTCATATTCACTGATTTTGGGACACATCTTACACAAATTTTGGGACAACCTGTGTCATATGTCATAAGAAACATGACCTACCGTAAGTTCCATCTCGTCATTGTCTTTCTTGATAAAGAATGGCCACCATCCTTTTATCCTTCTCTGCTTGAAGAGGGACACTTGAGGTACACTGCCATCTGTTTTGAGCATATCCAGTGTACACAGTTTAGAGGACTTGGCACCGCGAGGAAAACGATTGAGGTCTAGCGTTATAGCTCCTGAAAAGAATATAGCACATATTATTATCGATGGCACTTCGAATTTAAATCAGTCAGAGAATTTGACAAGATTTTCTGGAAACATTGTGTATTTTTAAAATAATTTCTTCTAACATATGTTCTACGTAGTATTGGCGATAAAAATTCTAAAATATTGAAATTATTTAAAAACAATTTTACGTCAGAGAAAATATTAAATTACATGTAATATTAATCATTAATAGTATAATTTTTAGGCTAAAGTAAAATGCTTTTTGACACGTTGAATGCCATGGGGTTACCTGTGACTGGCACTGAGTTTGTTCGTAGCGTCACGGGGTCCCCGGTGACCGGCGAAGCCAAAATTATTAGAAACACATAATTCGAGTAAATTTTTAATGCTTTTAAAATTTTTATATTATTATCGTTACTAAAATGGTTTGAAGAAATTAATGCAATATAGAGCAAGCAAAAATCATTTTGGCCAGGCGGGCAAGCCATGTAAAATTAACGTGGCATTCAACGTGTTAATTTAATCTTTTTGAATATGTCAGAAGACATATTTAATTACTTGTAATTAAAAAGCATCTTATTAAAACCTCCGTAATTGTTCAGTATTTTTATAAAGTACAGCGAGTAAAAAATACAGAAAAATCGGATCACCCTGATTTATTTTTGATCTAATGATCAAGTTTTCACGCTCTAGGACTCAATCTTAATGGTTCGAGGGGATGACCTCCAACAAGATAATTAATTAGGGCAAACGATATTTAAAGTTATGAAATCAGACCCAAAAATAGACTTACTCTGAATAAACACACCTTTTTCGACTATTTCGGATTTCTGACCCCCCAAATATAGTGTATAGCCCTAATCTGGGAAATAAGGTCCTAATTGTTTGGTCCAGAGAGCGGTTTAAGGTTTGGAACGCTTCTACGTTGATTTTACTTTTTGCGTATTTCGCCATATCTCGAGAACTTTTTAAGCGATTTGAAAATTTTTTGCACACAATTATAAAATTCGTATATCCAAAGATAATTCTATGCAAAATATGAGTTTAGTAAATATTTATTATTTTATTTAATAATAGTCGAAAAAATTTTGTATTGTGAGGTATAAAATTTTTTATATCATTTTAAAGATCATTCATATAATTTTACATGGCAAATTTCAAAATTTGAGTGAAATCAATGAATAGTTCTGGAGATACTGAAGTTTATAAAAAAATCATATTTTGTGCCCTGTATATGTTTACAGCTAGAAAATGTATACATAAAAGTTTCTTGTATCGAAAATAAAAATACAGCTCTCAAGATCCATAGTTTCTAGCTTTAGATTATAAATAATACACCAACTTGTCTATTACAAGGCCTGTTTTAACGAAACTGCATTATTAACAAAAATTTATTATTCCGTAGTTAATTTAATGTTAAAGAGCCTACCTATGTAAAACTTCGTCAATATGAGCATAATTCAGATTAAAATAGTAATTTTATTGGAACTTTCTTAAAATTATTTTATAGAAGTCGTCAGAAAAAATATTGACCATTCGAGAAAATTCCGTTCTTTTCGAAACCATGCAACTATAACGGCAACTGTTGATTAGAAGCAAATAACTCTTCGAGATGAGGAATAACGATTACAGGTAACATTAGTACTAAGTAAGGAGTCACTTGTTCATGCAACACGTTTGGCCATCCCTCTTTTAGATTAATTTTTGAAGAATTTATGTTTTTAATTGGAGAATGCTAATACTTCCATTCTGTTGACTAATTAAACGTAGTAATTTTACATGTCAACCAAGAACATAGTTTTGCATTTCAAAATGTAAAATATGAGCAAAACTGGTCAAATAGTTCCTGTGAAATCAAATTTCAAAAATTACAACATTTTTAAAAAAGGCTTTTTTCAAAAAGAGAAAGTTAAATTAGTAAAGTTTCCTAATTCGCCGAAAAACAGGTATGTTTATTCAGAGAAAGTAGATTTTTGTGTATGATTTCGTAACTTGAGACTTCGTCTACACTAAATAATAAGCATATTTGAAGTCACCCCCTCGAACCATTAAAATTATGTCCTAAAACGTGGAGATCCGATAATTAGATCAAAAGTTATTTAGGATGGTCTGTTTTTTTCTGCGCACTGTGCATTATTTGTACGTGAAACTTTAGTTTTGATTTTATTGTTTGATGAACTATATATTTCATTAAAAAATTAATCAAGAAATTAAAAAACTGAAATTATATAAACAGATATAAAATAAATACTTAACATCTAACATTTTTGTGCGAGCATAAGAAAGTTTAAATTCGGGAGTAATATATTTCACTCAAGAGGGAAAAAAAAAGAGATAAGCTTAAATCTTTTGGGTTACCTAAGAAATCATCTGCGGAAAAGTGATCCGCATCCCACACTTGAAGTTCCAGCCTAGCTGGAATCTTACATTCTGTTTCGTCCCAGGAGAAAAGGGATTCTTTTCTGGATATGACGATTTTTTCTTCAGCCGGCAAGTAGTCAAACGGATAAACGAAACGCCAATTGAAATTTCCTTCCCCGGTCAGTGAGCTGCAATAAAATAAAATAAATAAATATTTAGCTAAGATAATTTAACAACAAAAAAGCCATTATTCTTGTAATAATATTACGTGAATATAATTATTAAAAGAAAATGTGCCCTATTTGGTATGCACCTTTATACTTTATGTGTGTTTCTGTTGTTGTGATAAATTTGGTATGGCACATAAAGTTTGGTTACATATGCTTATAAAAATAACTGATTGCTTATAAAAATAACTGATAAATAAGCTTTGCTAATAATTGCCTAAAATGTTGTTTACAAAATGTAATTTATTTAGTTGATAATTATTTGTAAAAGCAAATTAATCGGCTAAATGTTCGTTTTCTTATTCTAACTTTCGTTTTTTAATCTAAATTAATTATTCTAACCACGTATAGTGATTAAAATATTATTATTATAGTAATAAAGATAATAACTAGTTGATGAAATAAGCTGAATGAAAGTTAATCATTTGACTGATGAATTATTTAAATTAAAAATGTTAGTCTAAATATTTAATTTACGACAAAAAGGTAATTTTTTATTATGTAAGCCATTATATTTAGATAATCAGTTATTATGTAGACTAATCAATTCAACAATATCATGTGTAGCATGGTGAAGAGCCGACAGATACCTTTCAACCGGCAATATATAATCGAATGGAAGCGGATTAAAAGAAAGTCTATAATTACATTGAAACACACAATTTGTTTTCGAACATTCAAGAGTTTATTTCTTGAAAGCCGTGCTGAAAAGAATAGAAGCGGAAGAATAGACAACAGGGGCTGAGGTTTCGATATGTTTTGAATACGCTTCTTGAACATAGGGTTTTTCAGAAATAATATCAGAAAAATCTTATTGTAGACATAACCATGCTATGTCAACCAATCTTTAATATCGTATTATAAAAATTGCACTTTCGTCAAACTTTCGTAATATATAATTATGAATTGAGATACGATGCTCAGTCCTTAAATGTTCCATGTCTAAGGACCATACAATGTGAATTTTTTTATCTTCTTATTTTTACCCCGTCAGTGATTATACTTACTCAATATGAAAGTTCGAAACTTGCATCGTCCTACACTGTATATTCGACGTCTGTTTTTATATAAAATATTACCGTAATTTAAAAACACGCTTTCGGGCTTTAATTGTTAGAGAAACATTTTATTCTCAGAGAAACATGTTTGATTTGACTGTAATTTACTGTGTTATATTTTGAAAAAAAAGAACATTTAGACTTTAGACTATATTTTAGACTTCTGTCAAAAATGTACTGATGTTTTTATATGTCATTTTGAATGAATCTTTTAGTATCAATTTTACCATTACCAAATAACTATGATAGTTATCAAATGAAAATATCTATAATGATTTGTCACACGAAAAGAAAAATCGGAGTGGAATCATAAAATAGGTACAAAATAGAAACTTTGAACTGTTTTTACTTCTACCTTAATGAGGTTTGTAATTGAATCACGTTTCCGTTCAAACTGAACTATAGTATCGTATAAACAGGCTTAAGACGTACGTTACATGGTTCAACTTTGCTCCACTGTATTAATTTGATTATATTGTTCAGAAGATTCATTACTAGCGTATAATGATTCAACGCTGTCTAAAATTTTTAGCATTGTACTTTTAAAATGTAAAGGTTATCCCGAAAATCACACAAGAAGCAATTTTGATACTAAAACACAAGTTTTAAACAAAAAATTAGGAATTTCTTATTAATCCATCAAGAGTGCAGGAAAAACTCATGTATGGTAGGGTACATTGAATAAAGCAAGGGAACTGTTGCAACATGTACAATTTTTTTTTAGAAAATTTGAAAGCCTGTTTAGGCAAAAATGCGACTGTTATATAACATTCATTTTCCTCCTTGAAAGCACAGATGATCGTTGGTTATTGAACATAATCCTTATAAAAAGTCGAAGAATGTTAAATTGCATAAACTGGGCTGCACGTTTTTTCGTCAAAATAGGAAATTCATCAAAATGGCATGACCAGGAAATAACAATGACCAAACATGGCTCAACAATCAGACCGCGTTGCTCTTTCGTGTAGTATGTTTATAAGTTTATAAGTCTAAACTATAAGCTGTCTCATTTTTTTTGGTAAGGATTTTTAGCTCCTTTTTTGGAGTCAAATTCAAATCTTATGTGAATTTTGGGACAATCTTTATATAACAACATTTATGTTAAAAGGTAAGCTAAATTCATAAAAAATTGTTTTAAAAATTTTGAAATAACTTCCGATTGTGCAAACGAGTGTTGTTAATGTTCGTTACCTTAATCATTATTTTAGATAATAAAAGTAATTATATTTATATAGAAACATAATTTTTTTTCACATGTTAAATCTTTGATCTGTTTTAAAATAGATGAGTAAAACAAAAGGAAATAACTTACCGATAATGAATATCCGTGCACTGAGTGTCTTCCGGACCTTTGAGCCATCTGATGATGATAAATGTAACATATTTAGAAATATATATTTACATTAATAATTTATGTAAGTAATGTGAAACACAGAAAAACAACAACACATACCCTTTTACATAAATGTCTGACATCTTTTCGCCTGTAAAGAAGGCATCATCTTCTAAAACAACATCGTCTGTGTTCCAGATGATTACTCGCAACTCGTAGCTGGTGCATAAAAAGTAGAACATTATTATCAGTGTATAACAAGCAATAAGGGCTATTCATTAATTTGTTCGGGGCTTCAGAAGGCTATAGTGAAAAAACAGACAAATACTGCAAAAAAATTACATTACTGTTAAACACAGAAAAAGTGCTTTTTTGCTTATCGCCCTTATAGATTTTCTTTGCATGAACCCTGGGTGATACGGTATATATAAAGACGATAGTCCAATTTCCACCACAATCAAAATGCGACTGCCAACAATATTACAGCGTTTAAGATCGTTTCACGGAGTTCCAACATATCATACGGTAAAATAGGTAAGAAAACAAGACCCACAGAAAATGAAACATGTAATATAAGTCCAATGGACGAGGTTAAAGAGTTAAGTCCTCTTCAGAATTATAAGGCGCCTTTGTCTTCTGGTTCAAGGCTCGTTCTCTGAGCCCGATGCCACCAACACCACTGATACACACAATAAAGAGCTTCGTTCGCCCTTGGACGCTATTTTGATTTCTTTATTAGTCGGATGTATGCTTCCAACTATTGCCAACTGTTTTTACAAAATACTTCCATTGTTCCTGCATTTAGCATAAGACTCGTTTTAAATGTATTTATTTCAATAAATTTTTTTTAAAAGGCCTTCTGTAACTCGGATGAGAATTATGAATAATCCTGTATATTAATTAAAATACATTTCTTTTATACTAAATGTCAAATACAAGGTGCATCCAGAGAATGTAAGCATACAACAAAGTAAGAAAAGGATGTAACTTTATTTATGATAATGATAGTTAGTCCCAATACACTTATGAACAATTCATTAAAGCATGTGAAAGGAATCTGTAAAAAATTAAATTTTTGTTTTTTATTTTGAGGTCAATTGAAGTACATGTGTCACGTGTCTTGAATGAGAGTCGTTCAAATTGGCAATAAATGTTAAGCTAACCTAAGTATTTGTGAATGATCTGCCATTGTAAAGTCCTTATCTCTTCGACATCCATTGTTGATGTTGAAACAGTATCGTTCCTGACACGCTTGTTATCATCATTTGCATCAGCATTTGAGTGTTAAATCTACTGATTTCAACCAAGGTATCCCGATTGCTAAATTTGCTTCAAGTTTGAAGTCCGTTACGGCGAAGAACGGAAATTAAAAGTTAGCAAAGGTACCCAAAATTCTAGCACCAAGGTATCCAAAGGTATCCAAAATTCTAATTCCGTAAAAACGTTCTCCCCTTGATTCCTTGAGATAACGATTACAGAAAAATAGCCAAAATTTATTTCTTATATAAAAGTCAACCACACCTTCGTTTAATGTTTTGAATATTAGGAAAACTTTACAAAAAAGCATTGCGATTGTAATTTTTAAAATTACTTTTTAAGAGAGCAATCACACAAATTGATATTAATGCTGAAAGCAATAGCTAAGCTTAACCGCACGGTAAGGAAGCATTGTTCAGCGGCTTTCATTTTGGCCGTTCAGATTCAGCAATCTAGAAATATCTGGTAAGTTGTCAAACTGAACGTGGTTCATTCACATGAAGTAAATTTTTTAACTCACGTTGCTTTTTGAGATATCATTAAATTCCTCAAACTATTTAGAAGCATTTTGTTCATTGCCTTTAAAAACTATCAAAAGTGCATGTAAAGATTTAGTGTTTGAATCAGTAAATGCTGGAAAGAAACTTACAATAAAATGGTAAATGGAGTGATTAATAACTTTAAGGATTAATAAATGAAGAATACACTTCGTTATAAAGGCGAATATCACCATAAAATTGGATGTCAAAAACGTTACGCTAGACGTACTTGAATTTTAATTACCTGTTTGGTTTTCGTGGAGATATATCAGTTGGCGGTTTAGGCAAAGGCATATCCATTGCAAACATATCCACCCACATTTCGAGTTTGCCCTAAATGATAAAAAAAGTAAATGTAAGAACTGAGTATTAAATAAAGGTATTACGTATTTGATCTATTTCAACCATGTTACTCCCACTGTACCGTTATGTTTGAGAATCTTATAGTGTGATCGATTTCAAAATACATACGAATGTAATAGATAATACTTTTATTAACAATAAACAGCACCATCTATAAAGGATGTCAAACTTTTTTTCCCCATATTTTTGACTCCTCCACCTCTTTGTCATAAAAGTGTCACACTCGTCATACGACTCGCTATATTATATAAACGTACACTAGCAGGTTCGAAACAATACACATGTTATAGATAATGTCTCAAATTTTATATTTATACTTCAAATACTTTTTAAGGAAATTTGTGAGCATTACAATAGTAAAGATTGTATGTAAATCAATTTTGATGAAAAAGATGAATAAATATAAAAAAATAATAATATGAAAATATTTAATCTGGTGATTTTAAATATTTCTATTGTAACTAAAATTTGGGATGTTGCACTTTCTGCCCCCTTCCTCTCATTGTCATAAACTGTTGCGATTTCAAGAACCCTTTCCCCCTTCTAGCACATCATTCATTGGTGATCTCTAGGTATTATTTATCAAACTAGCAACCACATCGCCAAGCAACCACAGCGCCATTTGAACAGGCTGTAGATTCTCAGACTTTGGACAGAATGGACCTTCCTTTTCCTCCTTCTCGTAATTATTCAAATTTATGTTTGTCCGTGTGCTATTTGTTATTAATAATAAGATTTGGCACTAAGCTTTTCTCCGAGATCTAGCCAGGGCCACATCAGTAAATAATAATGAAAATAAACAAATCGTAAATTTTTTTTACATAATGCTTCTAAAATTAAATTTCCTTCTTCAGTTTTTTATTATTTTTTAGTTTTACTTATTTGGGTAGATGAAGTGCTCTTAACTCGTAGCCCTCATGATTGTTATTGAAAAGGAAAAGTCTGACAGTGCGTGAATAACGAAATATTTATTATTGCTTACTGAATCTAATTAGTTTTAAGATGATTACATTCAATTTAGATTTTGACAAATTATTTTACTCGATAAATCAAACTTTACAATGCAAAAATCATGCATTTGGTCATGAAATTGTGGATCCTCAACCTCCATGACCCTTCCCTTCCTGGCTCATAACAGGCTGCTGCGGTCATGATTTACTTCTTAATTAATTAGCATAGTTAAGATCTACCTTTCGATTTAGGAAGAATTTTCTCAGAGCGAGAAATTTCGATCACTAAATCAAAAGTTATTTTAAGTGTTTCGTTTTATTTTCTTTTTCTTTTACACGAGAAGAAGTATTCAAGTGAAATTCAACTTTATTACATGTTTTTTTTAAAACTTACTTGTTCGATGCCGGGTTTATCTGGATGGTAAAGAGGCCTAGTTTCGACATGTTCAGGTACTAATTTGTACTCGGCTTTCGGAATCTCATGCCACCGGTGCAGAACTGCTAACGCCATGTGTTCTTCATGTAGTTTGTCCGCTGGAAAGAACGATGAAATTTAATGGTCAAAAAATAAATGTATCCTAAGTTTGAGGTATAGGCCGAGGTCAAATGATGATTGAAAACATACCATCTGTGTCCCCATCAGTTTGAAAAGTGAATGCTTTGTTTCCTATTCTTATTCTATTGGGCATCATGTAAGGTCCATCTAGTTTCAAATCTTTGCAAAGTTTTGCAAGAATCTGTGTTGGTTTTAATGGATCTCTCCATTGGTTTGGACCAGACCTGATAGGAAAGTATTAAAAAATCTTATAAATATATTTCTGATCATCCCTTTGTATCAATGGTTACAATTACAGTAAAAGTAATATTGCATATAATAATATTTCTGGTCAAAATCTAACAAAGTGAAGGATTAAATAAAGAAATTAAGATAAGAAAATAAAATCAATTGTGAATAATCGCAGTGAAATTCTAAGTCAAAATAAAGTTCGTGTAGGAGAGACGGGGGGATAACATCATCAAATTTACCTAAATAAAACTTATTTTTTACTTTTTTTTATTTTAATTAAAAAATAAGTAAAAATTATCAGTAGTAAATTAACAATAATGATATAAGCCTTTGCTTTTCGTGGAGAGAGAAATTTTTTTAGTTGTAAGTTCAAAGATTTCAGAAGGAAGGGGAATATCATCTTTAAGGGAAAGGAACATTTATTTTTTATTATTAGATTCTATATAAATTATGTTCGTTTTTTTTCCTTATTAGAATCAATATACTTAAAATTTTCAGTAAAAGTCTTCGTAAAAATTTATTTGGTAACATTCTAGAATTTATAGTTTTAAGAAGGAATGGGAAATGTCAATCCTAGAAAGAAAAAGAAATTACTAACTAGATCTATATATAAATTAACTATCACCATTTAATTAATAAAACTCTAAAGCAAAATTAAAAAAAAAACATAATAATTTTACCTGGGATGTAAAGAAAATTTTTGGATGTTTTCCGGAGAGGGGTGGGGGTAATGTCATCCACAGTACTATGGATTATTTTTTATTCTCTACTAGAATCCATATAGTTTGTATTCCAATATTTAATTGCTTAAAAACATAAAAAAATTTTAAAATGTTATTTTTGAGGTATTTAAATATGAATTTAGAGGGAAGGGGTAATGTCATACTCAAGGCATATGAACTATTTTTATTCATTACTAAGATCTAGTCATGTTATATTTCATAATTTAATTGCTTAAAAATTGAAAAAAAGTAATGTGTTAAAAAATATTATTGGCAATGTACCTAATACGTATGGTTTTAGAGGTACGGAGGAAGGTAATTGTCCTCCTCAGGGAAGATGGACAGTTATTTTTTTACTAGAATCTGTGTGTGTTATTTTCCAGCATTTCATTGATAGTAAATTAAAATAAAATATGGATTAAAATTATAGTTTTAGAGGGAAAGATGAGGTAGCGCACCCTCAGGAAGTGGAACTTTTTTGTTTTGCAATGCTAAACTTCAAATGAGTATTTTGTAAACTTTCAAAACTTTATAAATTTTTACCATAATTTTTCCTATTTTGAGTATACTATATGCCAAATATGTATGCTTTTATTTGAAGTTATGTTGTCTTCAGCAATTAATGAGACAACTTTTCATTTGAGCTATTTTTCTCTCATTTCATTCTATAGAGTGTGTCCGAAAAGTAGGAATGCAGTCAAATTTGGGAAATACGCATTGATAATTGGAATAGAGGTTTTTGCAATTGATCATCCAAATTTATCTAGAAGTGTTTGAAATTTGAGCATACAGATGGAGCCACAATAGCCAAATGAGGTGGGGTCAAAAAGCGTTTAACATAGAGATCTCCCGATTAACACACGTTTAAATTATCATCAGATATAGAACTCCAGTTTAAATTTGATCCTTTAAGCTGGCTAGAAAGTGTCCGAAATTTTTGTTCACGATATTATATATCTTTTCGATAATTGAACAAAAAATTTTGTTCGTTACCCCTAAAATAATCGAAACTTGTGATGGCACCCAGCACAGAGCTTATATTTAGTTTTTAATGCATGAGTTAGTTTTAAAGAGGTCAAAATTTTGATTGTCGATTAATTCCTTTTAGTATTAATATCTCGATAACTTTCAATAGTAGTGGTAAAAAAATTACTGAAAGTTGTACTGTCGTCGAGGACAATACTCCGAGTAAAATTTGAACGCTATAGTTAGCTTAAAAGAGATCGGAAATTTTACACATTCTAAATTCCCTTTTGTAATAATATCGTGATAAACATTTAGATCCGCCAGGGAGTGAATGAAATTTGCATTGTCACTGGCCATGAAGTTTCAGTAGAAATTGGAGTGCTCTAGATAGTAGTCGGGAAGCGGTAGAAATTGTGATCTCAAGATTTTTATTTTTCACATGAAGAGTTGTTAAAAATCTTATAAAGCAAACATATAGAATTAATAAAAATAGAAATAAACTTTCCAAGCAACGTAAACTTTAATTTTCAACAACTTTTATGCAGCTAAGAATTTTTAAGCAATAAGGGTTAAGCCTTACGAAACATTAAAAAAAAGTTTTACGTTTCATATTTTTGAGCTAAGCCACAAGTTGGCCGGTGTCGACTATAAAATCTGTTCTCCAGATCTATTTTGGTTTCACCAATCAAATCATCCGATCCTAAAAGATCCCAGTCGTAGATCTGAACATTGAGCAATGAATCTTGAGGAAAAGTTGCTTCAAATTCAAAACATCTGTAAAAGTAAAAAAGTAAAGCAATTATATCATCCGAGAGATAAACCATTGGTGAATAACTATATTTTTTATCTTTTGATAATCAAAATTTCTAAATTCAAAAACACTGGTAGAACATAGACTGATAGAAATGGCTGTATATTTCAGAACAATCAATTGGCAGATACTTATGACTTATGTATTCGTAATTCGAAGAGCATTCAGTTAAGATTATTTTGCTAAGATGCATACATTGTTATTACTAAAGCTGATAAAGTGGATCAAATTGTAGTTCTGGATTAAGCTAATTACCTAGAGGAATCTCAAAAATTAATTGATAAAGGAAAATATAAATTCTTTAATGATCCAAGTCTCTTAGTGAGTTGAATAAAATTAGATTTGCCTTCAAAACTGGTGTAATTATTCTTAATCATCTGAAATATTCTCTTGCACCTAATAATTCACACTTTTAGGTTTTATGTTTTACCTAAAATGTTTAAGGCTGTTATTTCTTTTAGATCAATTGTTTCGAATATTGGAACCACTCCTTATAAATTAATTAAGTATCTTATAAATTAATTAAGTATCTAATATTTATCCCCGCTTCTAGTATGAATTCGTTTAATGTCAATTATTGCCAAAAACTCGTATAAACTCGTATGTTGATGAGGATTGTATGTTCAAATCAAATAAAAACATAATGATCTCTTATGAACTAAAACCTTTATTCACTAACATTGAGGTTAATAGTGCCCTTAATTGCTTTAAAATGAGATAAGAAGATATCTGCTTTTGAAAATGACGAACTTTTACACTTTACCCGTATTTGTCTAAAGCAGTCTTTCAATTTTAATGGTAAATTTTATCGAATGATTGATGATTCAGTTATGGGTAATCATCTCAGTCCCTTCTTTTAAAGGACCTATGTATGCAAGTTACACTTTAATTTATTTAAGTTTTCTTTGTGTTGAAGATTGTTCTGTATTGATAGAAAATTCTGACAGTGATCATGTTCTCCTTCTTATGATATTTAAAGAACCTTGCATTTAATTTAGGCTTAAACAAGAAAATAATAAACATTCACCTTACTTAGACGGCCATATTAAGCGTATTAGTGACAAATTTCTCACTATTGTGAATCCGAAACCGTTTGCAGCAACACTCCTCCCTCATAACATTTCATCCAATCCCCCTAACCCAAAGATAGCTACATGGCGCACACTTGTTTACCGAGCTTTTAAAATTTATTATAATTATCTTCTCAATGAAGAGCTCTTTTACCTTAAAGCTATTGTGGTAGACTGTAGATTTCTTTCCTATATCATTGATTCGATTTATAGAAAATTAATCTCACTATCCAGCAAATTCTATAATTTGAATTTAAATAACTTGATAGTTATGCGTTGTTGTCCAAGTATCAGTCCCCAAATTGCTAAGATTTTGAATAAACTTGAGTTGTTTCTCACCTGTTAACAAACTAAATTTTACCAATTTGTAAGCTCCTGATAATAATATCTTAAGTACTTGTCAAATTTCTTGCCTGGGTAGTCTGACGTATATTGTACTTTCTTTTATTTTATAACCCAATTTTGAGTTTACAGCTATCAATATTCAAAATCAATCAATATTGGGTTCAAAATCATCCTCCCAATTTAGTACCAAGTCAGAAGACACGGGAATTTTCGCTTCAAGCATTGGAACAAATTCAAGTTCGAGACTTGAACAGTCAACAAAGTGAACTCTTCAAGTCGGAAGTAGAATCTGTATCAGACAGCTATCGCTGGCATGCAAACTCTTGTCACCGCATTATTTGGAAAGCTCTCTATCTCCCGACTCACTTACGTATATTTTATTTTAAAACTGATTTTGAACAGGCAACCCAATTTTGAGTTTACGACTATCAGGGTTCTTTTCCGCAGTCTTGTAATTTTGAACCCAAACCAGAAAACAAGGGAACTCCTGGTTTTTTGATGGAACTTACCCGTATTCACGTTACATGCAGATAAAAACCACAAAAAATACATATGGTTAGCCTGATGATTAGGGGACTTTAACTAATAATTCGTTTTCCACTGAGGATATTTTATGTCAGTATTGTGATTGGTGTGAGCCGGGAGCAGAATTTGCATCGACCAACGATGAGGCTTGAACCTGGATCACATCATTAAGAGGTGAATGCTTTATCCCCTGAGCCACCGAGGTTCCTTTCTGCGTATATGGGACAAATTAAGCGGAACTTTAAATTGAACTTAAGGAATATACATAAAAAACGTGTTAAAAAATCAAAAATATTTAACAATCTTCCATCATCCTATATAGTTTGAATTCTAATCGCTTAATGTTTCTTTTTTCCGTTGAAATCATTTAATACAGCTATTCTTCACTGGTTGGCTGGTTCTTATGCCACTTGCCAAACGGGAAAGCCTGCTTGGTGAAACTGAGCAAATTTTAAGGCAGAGTGCGCGTTTCTTATTTTTCAGTGGCGCCATCTATGGCCAAGAACACGACTTCTGCCAAACCAAACGTCACACCCGTTTCATAGGGCGGACCCATTCATTCATCCACAGATCGTAATTTTGACCTAAATCAGAGAACGATCGATCTCCAATCCAGTACCCCCAGAGGTATTGATTTGTTATGGGAACATGGAGGACTTTTGCGACTCGACAGATTTAACTTGCATCAGTCACTTTACTATACGGGAAGTGTACGGCCGGCGGGGTTCGAACCCACGAGCTCTCGGCCATGGGCTCAGTGCCCTACCGACCAGGCTATGCCGGCCATTCATCTCTACGAACCATGATATTTGAAAATCCTTCCATATTTTGGAAAACTCTAATTATTTATTTATGATCATTCTAATATCCCATCGTTTCCCACAATGACTCGAACTAAATTTTTTTCATTTTGCACACTGGTGCTTCCGTCAAATCTCCCTTCTCTTATTATACATTTACATATAATATTACTTCTTTATTACATTTTTATTATACTTTTATTATACATTATTATCCCCTTTCTTTTATTATACATTTCAATCACATTTCCCCTTTTCCCACTGTGTATAAATCACTTTGCACTATTCTCCTGTCATTTGGTGTTTAGACTCGGAGGAAGATTCTTTGTCTACCTGAAACTATAGTATGTCTATTTCTGAACTTTTGTTTGTGTTTTATTTGGAATGAAAGAAAAATTTAAGGATTCAGTTAGAAAGGGGGAAAAAATATTGAAGTTGTAAGGCTTAACTAACTTACTTTCCAAAAACTGGATTGAGTTGTTTTGAAATATAATTTTCTTTGTCATTTGTCTTTTTACTGCCTAGATTGATGACTATGTATGGATCAGCTTTACCATTCAGATCGGCTGGGTGAAGGTCTGTAGCCTGCATAGAATAGATATTTTAGTTAATAAATGAAAATTTAAGTGGATTAAAATTAATATGGGTATTGAGAAAATAACATACCTGAAAACTAGTATATAGAAACTAATAAACTAATTGTAATACTTGGCGCACAGAAACGTGGCGTAGTACTTGATTTTAAAATGAGTGGTATATGATTTGAATACACGTCTATACTTATATACACGTCTATTTGGATACATAATTGTTCATATTGCATTTAATTAAAATAAGTTGAAAAGTTAAAAAAAATGTACATAAACTATTGTGTTACAAAAATTATAATTTTTTCTTCGCTATTGTCTTCAAACATTTTTGTTTAAAAAATCCAAAATGAGTTTTTTTCAGAAAATGAAGTAACTAAACATAAATCATTCTCTACGTATTATTATTCATTTCGGATTGTTTAAAAAATCTATAATGAGTTTTTTTCAGAAAATAAACTACCTATTTATAAATCATTCTTTACGGTTTGTTTATAAAATTCAATAGAAATGGCTGTNGATGTGATTATAATTATTATTATTTTTTTTAATGTTACAGAACTTTTAAGTGTATACACATATATTCATTGATACCTAAATTCTTAATACATGCATATATATATACACACACACAGTCAAACCCCGCTATAGTGAACCATCAAGGGACAGAAATTTCGGGAGTTCACTATATCCATTACGCGATAATTTGACTAATGGTTCCCAAACTCCTAACTTTTATCATACATTATTCGAATAAATGACTGAAAAATATTATGTAGTAGCAAAAAATGTGTTAATTTTTATTATTCCTCGTCTTGCGTACAAAGAAAAATTCGTAATCTTTAGCTGATGAGCAATCCTCAACATCAGATTTGGAAACACTTCCCGACTCTCGGATAATTTTTCCTGAATTTCTGTAATTCCGCTTGTTAAACCTGTCTAACCTGTCATTCGAGCACATAAAAGTAGTCTCACAAAATCTAGCAAATTCATAAACATTTGTTCAGATACTGGATGATTACGGCTTCTTCGAATGCTGAACAACTTTAGTTTCTCCACCATTCTTTTCTCAACTTTTTTCTGCCATCTAAATTTTTTTCATGAGCAGAAATTATTAATTGCTTATTTTTTTCCATACGTTACAAACTGCAGATTTGGATAGTTTAGATTTCCTGCAAATATCAACTTGATTACATTCATTTTCAATTTTTCTAATTATGCCCATTTTATCATCAATGGAGAACGTTTTACGTTTACTGTTTGTCATCGTTATATTTGAGACTAGTTCGCAGGCTTTTTTTTAACTGTACTGAGATCAAAAAGGAGTTGAAATGAGGGCCTTATCAACACAAATTAGTTTTCAACCTTTTGACCAATAATGAATAATTACTCATTCCCTCTGACAGAAAATGCATATTGATCCCAATGACACCTTACAGGTGCATCATCTGCCTGGGTTTGTTTAGGGATGGGAAAGTGAGACAAAAGAAGCCAACAAGAAAAAATGCTTATCGCTACATTCCCCTCTGTAGATGGTTTAAAAAATCGGTATATGTATTCACTTTGAAGTAGAAATTTCAAAATTATTATAAAAAAATGAAGAAAAAAATCTGTCGAAGACAGAAAACAGTTCACTATATCCAGCTTCCTCACTTTTTTGGTTCACTATATCTACAAAAAATAACATTATATGTGTATAGCAAGGCACGGGACCGAACATTTCGTTCACTATATCCGGGAGTTCACTATAAGCCGTGTTCACTATAGCGGGGTTTGACTGTATATATATATATAAAAAAAAAAACGTGTTAAAAATCAAAAATATTAAACGATTTTCCATCATCCTATATAGTTTGAATTCTAATCTCTTAATTTTTCTTCCGCTGAAATCATTTAACATTGCTATTCATTTCTACAAACCTTGATATCTGAAAATCCTTTCATATTTTGAAAACTCTAATTATTTAGTTTATGATCGTTCTAATATCCCATCGTTTCCCAATGACTCGAACCAAATTTTTCAATTTTGCACCCTGGTGCTCTCGTCAAATCGCCTTATATCTGTTTTTTTTTTTTAAATTTTTTTTATATATTTTTTTTTTTAATCTCCCTTCGTTTATTAAACATTTCAAGTATATTTCCCCTTTTCCCTCTGTGTATAAATCACTTTGCACTTTTCTACTGTCATTTGGTGTTTAGACTCTGAGGAAGATTCTTTTTTGTCTACCTGAAACTATAGTATGTCTATTTCTGTACGTTTGTTTGTGTTTTATTTGGAATGAAAGAAAAATTTAAAGATTTAGTTAAGAAGAAAGAAAAGTATTGAAGTTACTTGATTGACTTGACTGACTTACTTTCCAAAAACCGGATTGAGTTGCTTTGAAATATAATTTTCTTTGTCATTTGTCTTTTTACTGCCTAGATTGATGACTATGTATGGATCAGCTTTACCATTCAGATCGGCTGGGTGAAGGTCTGTAGCCTGCACAGGAGATATATTTCAGTTAATAATTGAAAAGTTGGCTTTATTAATATGGATATTAAGAAACTAATATACCTGAAAACTAATATATAGAAACTAATAAACTAATGGTAGTACTTGACGCACACAAACGTGGGTAATACTTGATTTTAAAATGAGTAGTATATGATTTGGATACGCGTCTATACTTTTCTAGCCATCGCGTTGAGTATTTGTTTCAAACATTCGCTTTATGCGATACAATAGACTAATGATTCAATTTAAAAAAGTTAGGAAAGCTTTCATATGATCATAAAAGAGAAAACTATCATTTTTTAGTTCATTCAAAATTTCAAGGAATTTTCAAAGCGTGTAAGATGCGATAATCTCCTTTCACGCTTTCTTAGAGACTACAGAGTTTTTTCAAGAAACTAACTCAATTATCACAAACTTTTTTTGTTTCATACGTACCCATTATTTCGGATATAAATCTTCAACTTTTATGACATTCTTAAATGCAATTTTTCGATTATCAAAAACCGTTTTGAACCTTGGGGAAATTTTTGTTTTGTTTTCTGTTCCATGAAATTTTTAATAGATCTTAGATACTTTATTTTCGGTGATTTCCAATCTGCAATCTATCTCTTTCTTCAAGCTTTAGCATTTTTTAAATGACATTTTTAGTCTATTTTTTTGTCAAAAAGTGCAAGTTTAAATATTCTATATTTAACACAGAGTCGCGCAAATGTTGCCCTAAACTTTTAAGGGAGTTAGGACACATCATCAGGATTAAAACTGATTAGAAGCCCGCGCCTAGAAATATGGTCATAAGCCGCTATTTTCGCTTTCCTATTATGAACTGTTTCTAAGTGTGATTTTGAAAAATTAATGACAGATAAGAGCACCTAGCCGCATACAGTTTTAATCCTGATGATGTGCTCTAACTCCCCGAGAAGTGTGTGACCTTCCGTTATTTATAAACGTTTTGAAACTTGTACATTTCGACAAAAAATAGACTAAAAATGTCGTTAAAAAAACTGTATCTTTAGAAGCAAAACTATTTTCAGATATGAAACCCCTTCACCCCTATCAGACAAGATCAAGTATTTGATCTTGTGATTTTTTTAAAGAAAACTGGCATTTGAAACCAAAATTTAAAGATCCGAAAATTTTTGCTGTTGTTAAAATTACGTAAATACGCAATATAAGATGTGCAAATGCTTAATAAAAAAATGTGTAAATCAAAGCACATATAGATAAAAAATTAAAAATTGAAGATCTAAAAAAAATGTGCTGAAGGGTGCATCGCAAAAAGAGAGGCAAAAAGTTTGATTTAATAGTCCTCCCCTTTCCTAAAAAAGAAAAACTACATAACGTGAGAAATTTATTACACTTTTTGAAGCAGTGTTTAGGTAAATTGGTAGCTCGCAGTATAGCATAAACATAATTGTTCACATTGCATTTAATTATATTAAGTTGAAAAGTAAATAAAATGTGCGTAAACTATTCTGTTAGAAAAATTATAATTTTTTCTTCGCTTTTGTCTTCAAGCATTTTTGTTTAAAAAATCCAAAATGAGTTTTTTTCAGAAAATAAAGTAACTGTACATAAATCATTTTTTACGTAATATTATTCATTTTGAATTGTTTAAGAAATTCAAAATAAGTTTTTTTCCTCTGAAATAAAGTACCTAACATAAAAACATCATTTAAGAGCTTCCTTTAACACTTAGCTTATATTTCTAAAATAAAATCTTTTTGAATCTACTTATTTGAACTAAACAGAAATAGTATACACTTTATTTAAAAGGAACATTTATAAATTAGAAACTTAAAATATTTTTCTAACTGCAAGAAGTCTCTTTTCAATTTTGTGCTAATTACTGCTTATTAATCAAACATGTCTCTTTCGGAATTGTTAAAAAAGACGCAAAAGTCATGCCCAAATCACGTAATTACCTTAACGACGTACACTCGAACAAGTACATGTATGGGTTCGTTGCTGGGCAAACCTTGGAAAAGTCCTCCTTGAGAATCTGTGACGTGTAAGTAAGGATCCTGAATTTCTTTTGGCAACGGTGTCTTATAAACTTTCAATGAACCCTTCAATAAAAAAACAGCACTTAGTTAATTGACCAAATGAATAATAATAAGATTCTAAGAAAAACGGTTTTGATAACTTAGCAGGAAACATTTTTAGTACAGTATAGAAATACTTATATTCTAAGTTAAATTTATTTGTTTGAACAATTGCAGAGACAGCATTATCAAAGTTAGATTCTTAACTAGGTTGTACGTGGCAATGTACGAAAGGCCTTTTTTGTTTTTATTTCAGAGGCCAAATACGTAAATATGGTTAGTGGATGAAAATCACAGAGAATGAAACAGTACCTTATTTTTTCTTCGCTTTTTCTTGGTTAAAAAATAATACCAAGTTGGCTACCAAAACAAATAACATTTTCCTCATGCAATACATAATTTTTTTTCCTTAAACTCAAATTTTAATTTCATCAGCTTATTTGATTATCATTAATATTATCTTATTAAGAAAAATACCAACGTAGTGATTACCTAGTATTGGTCTTATATTTAAGAAAACATCAGTGGAGGAATGCTTGTCTGTGCGTGACAGATAAGAATTATTTAAATAAAAATAACAGAAGTGTTGGGAATATCAGCCTATAGCCTATAAGTCTCGACCAGGTAATCCATTTCAATTAATCTGGATATTGTAAATAAAACATTGGGATTAGTTAAAATGTTATTATTCCTATCTTATTAAAGAAAACAAAATAAAATAAGAGCTCACTTGTTGCATTAAGAAATTACTTCCAACTAATAACATTACTTCCAACAATCATTCTAATTTAAAGTGTTAAATATATTTGCAGGCTTCTAAATTCCCACTGTATACATTGCCTGGTCAGTGTGCGAAGTGTTTAATCCTTTTATTCTCAGTCGGTTAATTTTTGGAATTGTATACAATGTCTGATTTCCAATTTTATCCGTAATATGATTTCTGTTTGTCTTCCGGTCTCATTGCGTTGAGCTTTAATAGTTTTTGATTGATTAGATTTGGATGGAATTGAACTCTGATAGTTGAGCACGTTTTAGTTAATTTACAACCATTCTACTGAAACAAATTAGTTTAAAAAATTCCTTGTGGAACGAAAATTGCATAACTTGTTAACATTTTAAGTTAATTGAATTTAATTTTGGAAAAGAATACATAGATACATGCATACATATGTATATATAGCACAATAAATAAAAACAAAAAAACATGAAGAAAATTAAGAAAAACAATAAGCTTTATTTATTGCGCATAAGCTGCAAGTAAATAGAACTCATAAAATAAGTTCAAAATGTAGAGAAAACAAGGGAGAAAAAGGAAAAATAATAATAAAAATAACAAAAAACCGGAATTTTTTTTTTAAAAATCTTAAAAAAAAATATTCAAATTTTTTTGTCTTTTTTTCCGGTTTTTTGTTATTTTTATTTTTATTATTATTTTCTTTTTTTCACCTTCTTTCATTGTTCTGTAATTTTTCCCTTATTATTATTATAATNTATATATATATTATAATAGTAATCAGCAAAATATATTGCAAAAAATTCCGTGTGTTTTACTGATTTGTTTACTTCATGCATTTATGTTTTATAACAATAAAAAAGTATTATTTATTGTTATAAATTAAAAAAAAAACGTATGTCAGCAACTAAATTGAAATATTTTATAACTGCTTTTGTCCCTTCTAATTCGAAAAGTTTAAGCTCGTAAAGCTATCTGATTACTCTTTCAATCCAAAACGTTGAGTTAAAAAGATTAAAGTGTTTTTTTTCTTTCTGTTTTTACTTTGAAAACTCCTACGATTCTGTTTTGATCTTCCATCTCATCTCCTGTTCTTTTTCCTCGGAATAAATCGAAAGAGTAAAGCCATTCTCGAAATCCCCCGAAATCAATTACGTTCTCGAGTTCGCAGGAGTAGATCTGAAACAGAAAAAATAAACAAAGGTAAAAGTTTGATTTAAAATGCTTTCCACTTAATGATTTAACAGTCAATATTTAGATGGATCAAAGGTTCAAACTGGAAAAGGAATTGTATTAGCAAAACTAATTTTGAAAATTTATTCTCGCGAAATGATTTTGAGTTTAAAATCTAATGACTGAAAAATTTTGAAATATTACCAGAAGTAAGTTAAACGCTTTCGTGTTCTATTTTTTTTTTTAATTTCTCCCATTTTATGTTTCAAAAATTAAACATAGCATTTAGGGAAGTATATTTTAGTTCTCCGAATTTTATGTTTGCATTCAAATTTCAGGTGAAGTATACTCCCCAATAAACTATTAACCAGAAAAAAATAAATTTAATGGTGATAATTTGCCATGCACTAGGGTACATCACATTCTACTCACATGCAGTGAATTGCACTACCCAAATCAATCCCAAGCTCAATCAAAAATGAAAGCGATTGGGATAGGATTGTGTTAAAATGTTCTAATATATTCGTATTTGATTGTTTGAACTCATAGCAGCACAAATCTGAAGCTGGAATAAGTCCTCCCATCGTTATAATAGCAAGGTCAATATATCATAAGAGATTTTGCGCTTTCCACAGGAATAATTTGTAAAATCACGTAGGTGGGAAGTAATCTTCCCAAAGCACACGAAAGGATAAAATTCCGATAACAGAATTAATTTTTTTTTAAAAAGAATGAGTTTAAAATCTAAGGATTTGACTAAATATTAAAATCTATAAACTTTCAGAAAACCAATATATGTTCTGCTGCCATCTACCCCAAGCTTTCTACAGTGTTAGAAATTTCTCAGAAAAAATGATTAAATCATAATTTATTTGATTGCCATTTTACTATATTCAAACAAAACTGTCAAATATCCGTAAATAAAAGGGTATTCAAACAGTTAATTGTCAGAAACACCGTTAATTAACGGTTTTTAACCGTTAATTAACTGTTTAACCGTTAATTAACTGTTTACCTAATACGGCTAAATAACCAGAATTTAATCGCTCCAGCTAGACCCACCAAATGAAATCACTTAGTCTTCTTAAACTGCTTACGTGTTATAGCCTTAAGTGTTACTTAAGACTGGTAACATATGTCAGTCTCAAGACCGACATAAAGGGGGGGGGGGTTCGAATCCCAGAGTTGGCATCACAATATTTCCTCCATCTCCTTCAACACACGAAGAATTTCCAGTGTCCTGCAGTTCCCAATTCGTGACCTTTGACTATTAGAATACGATACTCTCATTCATGCATCGATTCATTTGATAAAAAACAACTCAACTTTAACCTATAATTCCTGAAATGCCCTTCACTTAACTAAAAGTCTAGCTCTAATGTTCAGTAAATTTCTCTTATGGTTTTGAAAATGCTAGTTTTAAACTTTTAACCGTATAGTTTAGTATTCATGCTTTTTTTTATAAACCACATTAGTCGTAAACGGTTTCGAATCCATAAATGTAAAAAATGTTCTTTACCGCAAACTTTGCAGCTAATTGGATGGAGAGACTGCTGCCGGTTGTTTCACTGTAATTTTACAATAAAAGGATAACAGTGTATCATAAATGGATTTTTTTAAGACATATCAATGAAAATGCTTTTGACAATTGATTAAAAACTGGTAACTAATAATTAAATACACATTAGATTGCTACCTTTAAGTCTTAACTGCTACTTACATTGTTACCTTTGACTGACGATTTAGAAAAATTGGATTCAGAATTAATAAGTCAAAACACTTTTGACCAGTGACTACAGTTTTAGATATTAGATGGAGACAATGAAGGCATTTTTATATGGTTATAATTAAAATATTTATTATCAGTTTTCAGTACAAACTAAAATTTTATTTATTAATGTATTTATCTGTTCCTTACTATGCGGCAGCTAGTAGAAAATAAAGATTGGTTATTGAAACTTCTTGGTAAATCTTCATGTATTTTCTCCTATAAAGGAATTTATATGAAGAGTCAGGGGTCTGTCTAGGTTTTTCTGAGAGGTACCTTATTTGTGAAAATTTAGACATAATTTGTGAAAAATTAAAAATTATATTTAAAAATCAATACAAAAATATGGTAAAAATGTGGATTTATCGTTTCTTAAGGGATACAAAAATAAAATTTTAAGAAAAAGTATTTTCTGAAACTACCGTTTTTCTTAAAATTGAATTTGTGAAACTACCCTTTTTCCTAAAGTTGAATTTGTGAAGGTACCGCTAAACGGTAGTAAATTCGGCCTGGACAGACCCCTGAGAGTGATTATTTTTTTTTATTAAATACATATTTTTTATACTTAAATACGTACATAATTTGTCTTTAAGGCAAACTTATAAAAACTTTCTGATTAAGTTAGTCTTTAAGGCATGCTGTTTCATGTTGTTAGTCTTTAAAGAGTGATGTTAAATTTAAAGGTGCTTGTTAATTTTAAAGTATGACATAATATTTGGCAAGCTGCTACTGATTGGTTCTTTAAAAGTTTGTAAGGTTATGACATGGGTTAGGTTATTGATATGGGTAAGGTTAAGGCTTGATTTGTATCAAAGAAAATTCAAGATTAGTGATTTTTAAAATATTTTAACCATTGATGTAAGATTCTTTCTAACTTTCAGTATTTATGAACTAAATTACCCACACAAAAATAAATTAGTAGCAACATTTTAATTGCATGGAAATGTTTCCCAGGTAAACTCATATAATTCTAATAAAACAAATCCTAATAAATGAAAGAAGTCTTTTAAATAAAATTTTAATAATCAAAGAATAAAATGAAATAAATATTATTCAAAAATATTAATTAGCTAATAAATGAGGGAATTCTGAAATCCATAAGTTAGCACCAAAGAAAAATCCTTTTAGTATGGTTAATATCGAAACATTAATCTACGTTTTGAAACATTAATCTTTAATACTACATTATCGGAACATTAGTCTACGTTTTAGGGAAATTTGATATGCAATTCGTAAATTTGGAAAAAATATTATATTAACACGTTAATACCAGATTTAAAATATTGTACATTATATATAATAATTAACAATTTAAAAATTACGTTTTATATTAAATGCAATTTTTAATTAACCATATTTTATTTAACAAAAAACAAATTTGAAACAATCTAATGTAGTAAAATGCTTAGAATGAATACTTTTATGAGGGATTCCTCTGTCATAAGCTTGCGATGAGATTTGGGTGATAATCTTTGGGCTAAACGAACGGCCGTCGAAGTGCCTTTGAGTGTTCTCTTCATTAGCGGTTGAGGTGGTTGGTGTTGATTTTCAAGCCTCTGTATTTCTTTCTCAACTTTTCGAACATCTTTCTGACTCAATTCTTCCCCGTCTACATCAGAACCTGCATCTCCAGTTAGGCTGTTCACACTGTCTGTGGTCACTTGATTTTTCTCCTATTTTTTTTAAAGGAAAAAAGCGTATTATAATTTTTTTTTATATTAAAAGAAGTTTTTTCCCCTTGGAATACAAAAAAATCAAAGATGGGTAAATAAAGGCTTAAAAGGACCGTGGGAGGAATACTTCATAGCATATTCATTTTCACCAACCTACAAAAGTAATTTACAATTTCAAGTACAAAAAAAGTTAACTCTAGTAAACCTAGATTAAACAATGAAGTTTGAAATGCTAATTCTTTTTCAAAATATCAAAATGCAAATAATTTGCGTGCCAAGATTACTTATATAGAGAAAAAAAAATTTGGTAAATTTACTGCACAGTATAGTAATGCTATTTCTGCTAAGAAAAACCATAATTCTGGTAATGAAACTAAAACATGCGGTATTTAGACGATTAATTTGGTAATTTTTATAGAGGAAATTCGAAAAATTAAAAAAAAAATGTACTAAAAAAGTATTTGTCTGGAAACAATATTAAGAAAGAGTTTTAATGTAAAAATGTCATCTTTGGACATTGGATGGTTTATCATTATAATTATCCAATCTCTTCAATTTTATATAACCGTCGTTGAACGTTTTGGGCTTACGACTACTAATGTTCAACTAAGTAGTCTTGTAATTTTGAACCCGATTCAGAAGACAAGGGAGCTTTTTGATCAAGTATTGGGAGAAATTTGCCTTCGTGGAGGACTTTTTGATGGAGCTAACCCGCATTTGCGTTAAATGGAGAGGAAGACCACGAGAACCTCCCACGTTTAACCTGACGGCAAGGGAATACTAACCCATGATCCGTTTACCACTGAGGATATTTCACTTCAGCACTGTGGTCAGTGCAAGCCGGATGCGGAATTCGTATCGACCAGTCATCACCGAGATTCGAACCTTGTTCACTACAAAAAGCTCTTCAATTTTATATTTCATTTTATATCAGTCGTTGAGCAGTCAATCCAATTTCGGGTTTATGACTACTAATGTTCAACTCCGTCGCCTAGTAATTTTGAACCCAATCCAGAAGACAAGGAAACTCCTCGATCAGTACCCTCAGTGGTATTGATTTGTTATGGGAACATGGAGGACTTTGCGTCTTAAAAACTGTCACGTCAGCAAAATCATTACCTTTAAAATAATTTTCCAGAAAAAAGTATTTTGAAGAGAAAAAACGCCCTAAAAATCTAAAAAAGGAATTATGCTTTTTTTTAAAATTTTGAGTTTTACTCGTTTTAATTCTATTTTTTAAAGATATAATAGATAAATTAATAGGAATGGTTTATTTTATTTTATAACCGTTGTTGAACAGCCGACCCAATTCTGGGTTTACGACTTCTAATGTTCAACTCCGTAGCCTTGTAATTTTGAGCCAAGCCAGAAGACAAGGAAACTCCTAGAACATTACCCCCATGGACCAGTACCAACATGGAGGACTTTGAAACTCGACAGATTTAACGTGCATCAGACACACGGGAAGTCTTCGACAGACGAGGATCGAACCCACGACCTCTTGGACATGGGCCCAGTGCCCTACCAACCAGGCTATCCCGGTCTTAATAGGAATGGTATAGGGATGAATGGGATTCAATGAATCTGGTTGTTTTTTTATTCCATTCTATTCCCCTTAATTTTTTTTTTAGCTTTTATTTGTATGTATTGCGAAATGTTATTTCGTAAAAATACATTTCTCAAATTATCATAAGGATTGGATAATGCATAGTCATAAAACATTTCGAAGTAAGTAAAAGTTCGACTGCAGATGAAGAAAAAACTTCTTTATCGGCATATTTCCAAGAATATTCCTTTCACTAACAGATGGAAAAACTATTGCAAACTGTTAGGAAAGTTGCCAACTAAACTGACGTCTGTGGTTATATTATAGAAATGCTTTCAGAAGATAATCTAATTTTTTTCATTACTCTTTAGATGAAAAGCATTAGGAATGAATTTGGAAACATTTAATTTCAACTATCCTGAATTATAATTACGGAATTCTGAATTATTAATATTGGAAACATTTAATTTCAACTATCCTAAAGCAATGTGCAATTTCATGACTTTAAAATGGCATTAAAATTCAAATCGGATTTATTAAAATATTCTATTTTGTGACACGATGATAAAAATTCTTCACTGATATAACTTAATTAACGAAACACAAAAAAAATAATTATGAAATTTAAGATTGTGAAGTCTTACTGATTCAACTTATCACTGATATGTTTCACTCGTAATCACAGTATGTGGAGTTCCGGCAATTGCAGTGTTGACATTAAGTATTATTGAATGACTTAGACACTTAGAGTTATAATATTGCTAGTTATAATTAGTCTAACCAAGAAAAATTGGGAGGTTGCAGGGAAATTAGCCACAGGGGTTAATTGGGGGGGGGGACTAGTGATAGTTCGCGCGTGCCGGTCTGTATGCGCAAAAAAGTGCACGTTAAATGCGTCGAGTCTTCTCATTGGTTGCAATGTGAAAGTTTTGAGAGGGATGTACCAGCTCAGGTGCTGCCCACTTCATTTCTCCGAAGTTAAAATTTAGTGGTGTCTCTGCTATAGTAGTTAAAGGATAAAGCTTTTCTGAAGAAAACTTTATGATTCTTTATTTGAAAATAATTTTACATTTCTCAATAACAATGTGCATTTACATATTGTAGTATGCGGGAAAAACAAAACTTGATCGTGATTATATAATACTTATGATGAATGAAGCATTTTTATTGCACCGTGTTTACGATTATGGGAAGGAATTCGAAAACCAGAAAAGTTAAATTATTTGTAACATGATTGACTATAGTTCGTTCACCAGAAGTTGGCACTTGGCTCCGCCTTCATCACGTGGTATCCAACGATTCTATTTCACTATTTTTGAGAGAATAATCTGAACAATCCTGAACAAGGTTGCTATTTGGCGATAGTATGACAAAGATATTTATTTCGCAATCTTTATTTTTAACATTAAATATTTCATAAATTTGACGTTTCTCTCTTTTGAATGAATAGTTTGTCCTTTTTGAGACATTTTGTTGCAATATATTTCATTATCTAGAGTAGCGAAGTAAGTAACTGAAAAGGAATTCACTGTTTGCATTTGGTGCGCATTAAGGGCTGTCTCAATTTCAAGCGCGGAGAGGTTTCTCCTCTTACTTCCTCGCTGAAATGAACTCTTTGTCCGAGGAGGTGAGCCAAGTGTGTGAACGAACTATATTATGTTTCAGCTGTTACTTTGTAATTTGTCTTGAGAAGTAATATGATACTTTTAGAACAGATGCAAAAATGCAACACATCAAAAATATATATGTAAAAGCTAGATGCAGAGAAACCTCACATATTTATGTAAGGAAATAAAAGCAATTTATAAGAAATATTTTCTTATAAGTTGCTTCTATTTCTAATATTCTGTATTCAATAGCAAATTAAATAATGTTATCTTTATGAATCAGTTTGGAAAATTAAAAAGGATTAAAGACTGATTGCTGGCAAAATCATAGTGCTGGGATTCTCACTTTTATCAAGTTTTACATTCAGATCACGAAATACATTTCATTAAGAATACATTCATTAAGAAGTAGTATCAATAAAACGTTTTAATCGTAAGTACCTACAAAAGTTGATGAATTAATATATATTGTACTCAGAATACTGTAGTATTGTAAAATAAACAATGTTGTCTTTGTGAAATTCGGATGTTGTGGATTGTTTTTTGGCAAAATAAAGGTGTTTCTGTATTTACTTTAATAAAGCATTGTACTTTTGCTTTGTTCAAGTTTAAAACTCAGATATTTAGATACTCTGCATATTTAGATATGAACGTAAATGCAGTACAGTGTAAAAACATATGTTAAATTTACGCTAAAAACTGGTCAGCGAGTGTGTCTGTATAAACAGTTTATTTCGTAGAAAAGTATTGTTATTTAAAGCAGACACTTGTTATTAAGTAGACAAGTATTGTTATTACAACAAACAAACTCCATTATTTTACCAAGTTAACTCTGTTATTTTAACAAAAATTTTAATCAAATAGCTAAGTCAGCTATGTTTTCGGGCCTAGCCGAGAGTAGCATTCATATCACCAGTCGACCCTGAGATTCGAACCTGCTACACTTCTGTTACATTTTTAATTTATTAACTGAAGTGATATGAAGTGATTGTAAGGTTCTTATTAAGCTTTACTTTTGAGTGGCAACTTTGTCGATGTTCATTGAATAATAAATAAATTGTTTTGTGGAGTTTTTAAATAATTGCTTGATTCTTTTAGTTAAAAATATCTACTTTATCAAGAAGAATCTGAGATTAAAATAAAATGAGTAGCACTAGCAATATTTTGAATTAGATAGCGTACTTTATTTTATGAGTAATTAGTTAACAACTGCTTTTTGATAGTACGTTAAAACCTCATTAGGAGACGAGCCCTCTGTCTTTGTGTCTCAAAAAACGTTCTAAACTGTTTTTGTCTGATAAGTCTAACTCGTTGAATAATATTTAAATGTTTAAATGTGTAAAAACGCTTGAAACTGTACTTGAGCGCTTGTGGCTCACCCTTACAAAAATGTCTGGCAACTTGAATTATCAAAAAATTATATCTAAGGAAATATAAATATCAGGTAGAGAGAATATCAATTCGACAATAAAATGGAATCACTGTTTTATTTATACGATGCTCAAAACCATAAATAATTAAAAAAACAAATATAGAAAATAATCGTTAAATGATTTGTAAAAGGCGTAAGGTAGGCAAAAACTAAAATTTGAACTGCCGTTTTTAATCCATTTACGATTAGGATGAAAAATAGTTTTGTTTATTAGACAATTTTAAATCGTAAAATATACGGAAGAAGTCTGTAAAAACAAAGGAAACTTTTTACAGTGTAACTATGAACGTTTTATTTAAAAATGCTTACAAAAATTGCTATATGCATACGTACTGAGCTCAATTGTAGTTTTAAAAAAGTTGCATTTGCGTTGGTTGGACAATTAGATAGTTCTTAATGAAAAACGAAAGTACTAGGGAGCTTACTTTGATCATAGCTTCATGGGAAGCAAAATATCTCGTCCACCAATCCTTATTTTCTTCATCGTCATCATAGCTTTCATCTTCGGTTTGTCTTTTCTTCTTTTTATTAGCTTCTACCTTTTGATCTTTCTTTTGATTGCCACCCTAAAAATGTTTTATCCTGTTACTACGTTATTGACATAGAATGTATAATCAGTCTAATAAATGAGTAATACTTACAAAATCTAAAATAATTAGAGTCTCTTTTGGGCTTAAGGGGCTCGTTCCATCTATATCAATGATGACTTCATCAGTTTGTACCATTAACATCTGATTGCTTCCATAACCTACAGAAAATATGTAAATTTATAATAACTCTATATTCAGTACAATATGCTAATTAATTTGCAATATTGCTGGTGCTACAAACGCTACTTGCTAATACCAACAAGCTTTACTTCGGTAGAACCAAGCGAATTTAAGGCAGAAGGAGGGCTCTTCTTGTTTTTTAGTGGCGCCATCTATGGCCAGGACAACAAGTTTGTCACACGGGTACGCCACAGTCCATTTTATAGGGAGGACTCATTCACACACCATCCATCCGTGGATCGTAATTTTGACCTGTATCAGAGAATGATCAATCTCCAAACCAAAACGCCCAGAAGTATTGATTTGTTATAGGAACTCGGGGGACTTTGTAACACCCACAGATTTAACACGCAACAGTAACCATTTTACACACAGGGAGTCTTTATCCAGCGTGATTCGAACTCACGACCTCTCGAACATGAGCACAATGTTCTACTAACCAGGCTATCGTGACCAATTTGTGATGTAAGAAACGGCATGAAATGGTGTTTATAAAGCTAAAAATAATCAGTTAAGGTTTAAACAAAATACAAGGGTTGTAAATAAAGTAGTGACCCCATAGACAGAAAAATATTTTTGACTTTTGACTAATCTACAAATAAAATTGTTTCCAATTCAATACAATCCATCAGCAATATTTCTTATCCTTTACCGAATAATGAAAAGTCCAATTGGCAAGATATTGGTTGTTGATGACAGTGACAAAGACTGCTTTGTAAATAGAATAGGATTCTCAAGGTTGCGTGATTTCACACTTTCCCACATTCTTCCTTTCCGTTACCACGATTTCGACAACTTTGAGATAACTACTTTATTTGCAAAGAGTGCAAGATAAGATGCCACATTAAAAAATCGGATTACGATTGCACGATTTGCTTTGGCTTATCGTACAACCTACTGTATTTCTGATTCAGGTTTCTTGAAAAACTTTACAATATTCAGATGTATTTTACCCCATGTAAAACTCGATTTTAATTGACCACCATTTGTGAACATAAACCCACACTGGCGCACAGTAGCTGGGAGATTCTGCTAAAACCTAACAATATCATATAAAGGCAAACTGTCACAAGATGAGCTTGAGATAACAAATTGTTATTTTTTATAGTTCTTAGATATAAATTTTCCTTCTCGTTGGAAAGATTCAGCAAATTCCCATGAAAAGATTCTAAAAAAAAAAAAAAAGAAACTCGAACAGCGTCTCGAAGGAGAGTCGTTTACGAAATAACTTAGTTTCGGAAATTCGAAGATCGAAGTAAACAGGATTTGAACTTGAGAATGCTAATGGCGGAATCTGGCAATAAGAACATATCCATAATTTCGTTTTGTATCCAGTTACAATTAAACTTTTGACCAAAACTTGTGTAACTACTCGGAAAAAAAGCTCTAGTAAAATTACCGTACTGTACGGTAACGATACTTTTGATTAAAAAAAAAACGTAATTTTGGTTAAGAAAACCAAAATATACGGTATTTAAACCGATCATTTGGCAATTTTTCAGTTCAAATGGTAAAGATTTATCGAAAATAATGGTTTTCATAATTATATTTCTTATTATCACACATTTAATTAAGAATACAAATCTAAAAAATAAATTTGATCGAATAAATGGTTTCTATGCCGTGTTTTTAGGTATATCATAATGAAATTACTAAATTTTACAAAATTTTATCACATATTATAGTACCATATTTTATTGTTGACGCCCGGTGGCAGAGTGGCAGCGCTTCGCGCTCTCGTGCCACAGGTTCTGGGTTCGGTTCTCGGGCCGGGCATGGTTGACTCAGTCTTTCATCCCTTCAGTGGTATCTTTCATCCCCTCAGTCTTTCATCTCTTCAGTCGATAAATGAGTACCAAGCATGCTTGGGAACTAAACACTGGGGGTTTCGCGTTCGACTGACCCCCTAACCGGAACATCTGCTCCTGCACCCCAGAGCCCAAGGTCAAGAAAACTGAGAAGGGCACAGTAGGCTTTGGCCCTCGTTGGGCTGTCGTGCCACTGAGTTTAGTTTATATTTTATTGCGAATTTTACTAAATCATCATCAAAGCATTTCAGTAAAATTTCCAAGTTTCTTGATCCTCCCATAGAGTCAGAAACACTGTAAATTTTACCATATTTTGATAGTTTTGATCATATTTTTTTCAGTGTAATCAAAATACAATTTATCAATGAGTTACATAATCTCAAAGTTAAAGTAAAGCATTTCCGAAACATACTATTGTGGTCCAATAGGATCATGGAGGAGAGAGAGTTGAGAATTTTGTTACCAACGGCATGATGCGCGCAGACCGTATTTATTTCCCACACCATCGAACTGAACCTTGGTGGGCTGAGAGACGTCATCAAACACAAAAACCCCATCGTTCACCATGGCATTTCCGTGTCTTAACCATTGTGCCATCGTTACTTTACCGTTATGCCTTTGTTTTTCAAAAACTTTTTCGTGGCATATATTACGTGTTTTGGTTTAATTTCTTATAAATAAACCAATTTTATTATAAAAGCTAAAAATAAGTTCCATATAAAAGGGCATTTTAGAAACCTTCGCCTTTCCAAACCCTATGCAAAAAAAAAATTAATAATTTTTAAATTAATTAAAAAATAATCAGAAATCGTATAGTTTACAAGCGTAGTTTTTTATCGTATAGTTATATGTTGAATTTAAGCTTTTATCAATGTTACCTCAAAACTCCTCAAAGCGAATCTAGTTAGTTATATGAAACCAATTCTCTTCTGAAAAGAAAACAAACACGCAAGAAAAAATTCTCGAAACAAAATATTTTAAAACGAGAGAAAGACTTAAAGCATTTTTCTGAAGCACCTAACTATATCTTCAACTAAAAGAAAGCTATTTCGTCCAAAATAAATCACGAAACAATATCTATAGAATTTATAAAAATAATATGGTTTCCTAGAGTTTATATTTCCGTTTCAGAATTTGAAACTATTCTTTAAAATGAAAATAGAGTTATGGTTATGGATTTGAGATACTCACGTGATAGGTTTGCTTCTTTCTTTGAGAGTGGTCTGAAAACGTATTTCTGCAGAGAATTGATGACGTGCGTTCCCACCAACGTGAAACGTCCAAAACTTCGACAGTCCATTACTCGAATGGTCAATGGTGGACAATACATTTCTTGATCTGGTAATTCCTGTGGATTTCAAATAATTTACTTGAAATCAAATGATTCAATAAGTAAATGCATATTTTTCTTCTAGGTAAAATATCTCGCATTATATTTGTATTTATTTTATCTTATTCGGTTCTTCCTGTATGACTCAAACATTAAATTTATGCGCAAAATGATCGTTTAAATTTATAAATTTTCTAAATGTTTTGGTTTATGAATGCAAAACTGAAAATTGATCTGCTCATTGATAAAACTTAAAAATTAATTTTTTTGGGTCAAATATAGATTTTATTGACGTAATTTAGGTAATTTTATTAGTGATAAAAATTTGATGAAAATCAGGGTTAAGGTTCTGAATCACAGTCATGAATTTAAATAACTGTTAATACAACTGTTACATAACTTTAAATTGACCGAAACTGCTCATGAGTGCAATAAAATGTCGAAAAACTTAAAATTCTGAATGTAATTAAATTTTTTTTTATAAATTTACTTATTCAATATACACTCATTGCGTAGAAAAAATAAGCATCTAATTATATTTCTTGCTTATATTAATTTGAAATATTATTTTAATATCAATCGAAGTATCCCAATTCAGTGCATTTTTGAATGTTATGTCAATAAATTTCGAAATATATCTAGCATATATGAGAAGGTATATTACATAAATTCAACTAATATTTGTAAAATGTTGTACTTGGTTCTCATAATATTTTGAATAATTAATTCAAGAGCAACTATTTCTCTTTATTATATTTCGAATATTAGAATTGCAAATAAACATTTCAAATTACTAGTATTTATTTTTTNTGTGGTCCAATGGGATCATGAGGTTAGGGCTTGACAATTTTGTTACCAACGGCATGATGCGCACAGACCGTATTTATTTCTCACACCATCGAACTGAACCTTGGTGGGCTGAGAGCCGTCAGCGAGGACAGAAACCCCATCTTTCACTATGACATTTCCGTGCCTTAACCATTGTGACATCGTTATTTTATCGTTGTGCCTTTGTTCTTTTTTAAACTTTTTCGTGAAATATATTATGTGTTTAGGCTTAATTTTTTATAAATAAACCAATTTTATTTATGAAAGCTAAAAATATGTTCCACATAAAAGTGCATTTTAGAAACTTTCGCCTTTCAAAACCCTATTCAAAAAAAAAGTTTAATAATTTTTAAATTAATTAAAAAATAATCAGAAATCATATAATTTACAAGCGTAGTTTTTTATCGATATGTTGAAGTTAAGCTTTTATCAATGTCACCTTAAAGCTCCTCAAAGCGAATCTAGTTAGTTATATGAAACCAATTCCCTTCAGAAAAGAAAACATATAAGCAAGAAAAAATTCTCGAAGCAAAATATTTTAAAACGAAAGGAAGACTTAAAGCATTTTTCTGAAGCACCTAACTATATCTTCAACTAAAAGAAAGCTATTTCGTCCAAAATAAATCACGAAACAATATCTATAGAATTTATAAAAATAATATGGTTTCCTAGAGTTTATATTTCCGTTTCAGAATTTGAAACTATTCTTTAAAATGAAAATAGAGTTATGGTTATGGATTTGAGATACTCACGTGATAGGTTTGCTTCTTTCTTTGAGAGTGGTCTGAAAACGTATTTCTGCAGAGAATTGATGACGTGCGTTCCCACCAACGTGAAACGTCCAAAACTTCGACAGTCCATTACTCGAATGGTCAATGGTGGACAATACATTTCTTGATCTGGTAATTCCTGTGGATTTCATATAATTTACTTGAAATCAAATGATTCAATAAGTAAATGCATATTTTTCTTCTAAGTAAAATATCTCGCATTATATTTGTATTTATTTTACCTTATTCGGTTCTTCCTGTATGACTCAATCATTAAATTTCGGCACAAAACGATCGTTTAAATTTATAAATTTTGTAAATGTTTTGTTTAATAAATGCAAGACTAAAAATTGATCAGCTCATTGATAAAACTTTAAAATTACATTTTTTGGGTCAAATATAGATTTTATAGAAGTAATTAAAGTAATTTTATTAGTAATAAAAATTTAATGAAAATCAGGGTTAAGGTTTTGAGCCGCAATCATGAATTTACTATTCATAACCGTTTTAAATTGATCGAAACTCTGCTCATGAGTGTAATAAAATGACTGAAAACTTAAAATTCTGAATGTAATTAAAATTTTTTATAGATTCAATATGCACTCATTGCGTAGAAAAAATAAGCATCTAATTAAATTTTTTTTGCTTATATTAATTTGAAATATTATTTTAATATCAATTGAAATATCCCAATTCAGCGTATTTTTAGAAATTATATCAAAAAATTTCTAAATATATATAGCATATACAAGAAGGTATATTACATAAATTAAACTGATATTTGCAAAATTTTGTACTTAGTTCTCATAATACTTTTAATAATTAATTCAAGATCAACTATTTCTTTTTATTATATTTCGAATATTGTAAATTATTAGTATGCTTTTTTTATACATTTATTGATTATGCCATTGATTATGTTTTTGCCATTGGTTATGTTATGATTATTGATTATGTTTTTGCCATTTAGCACATTGTTCACATAAAACTACACCACGATATAGTTTTGGAAGTTTAACACCTCACCTATTTTTAATTCAATTGCTTTTTATTAAATATACATTTAAGACTTGGACCCACATTGAATTTAAGCTTCATTAATAAGTTTTTAACTTTGTATTAAAGTTTACAACTAATTTCTAAATTTTTTTTATTGTTTAAATGAATTTTTTGCAAAATATATTTTTAAAGAAGAGTTTTGAACAGTTTAAGATAGCTCTGATCAGCAAATTATGATATTTACTGTGAATTCTACAATTGAGTTTAAAGCACTGATAACCCTGTTGAGAATTAATACTTTATTTTATGATCAGGATGAAAATGAATCCCATTAAAACTAATGAATCACATAATAATGGCTACTCATCAGAATATTAAAGTAATGTTTCTCATTAATTACTCGCACGTATGTAACTATTTTCATAGAAACAATTACGAATTAACTCTTTGAAAATAGAATATGCGTCCAAGGTTACGCGATTTTCATACTCTCCACACTTTTCTCCTCCATCTTAACATTATTGTGAAGCGGTATTATACTTCAGAAAGAAGTGGGGATATACTGGGGTTGGGAAATATAAGATTTGCGAATACCATGGTAATGAAGAGTGGAAAAATGCGGAGAGTGGGAAAATTGAGTCACCTTGAGATGCCCATTCCATTTACAAAAAACATAGTTCATACATGTAGTTATATCATTTGATAAAATTTGTTGCTCACCACATCAAAGTATTTGACAGGTGTAGAAAAGTTTGGATTTTTCTTGTAGTTGAGAATAATGGAAGACTGCAGAATATGACCAGCACATTCAATATCCACTCTTGGACGATCAACAGTCATCAAGTGGACCCTCTTTAGCTCTCGAAGACCCCAGAACAAAACCTACGATTTAAATGGATTAAGTTTACAATAACATAAGACAAGCACTCGTCCTGAGTGAATATTTTAACACACTTGTTTAAAAAAGGACTTGGGACAATAGAGTGACAAGGCACATTTTTTTCATAGGTAGCATTTTACTAGGCATTGTTTCCAGCTAGGTCAATTTTCAAGTTGTGGGAATTCCGAGTAGAAAAAAGCATAGCACATGGAAGGTCAATACATGAAGATCACGATGTAATAGTAAATTTAGAGCTATGGCTTATCTATAAATTCCCCCAATCTCTTTATACACTTATTAACGTTTCAGGTATAGCTTTCTTTTTAAAAGACAGTTCTCGGAATATATCATAATCTCACTATTTTTGGCTATTCATTTGGCTATAAATTTGATATAAATTATTACTAAGAATTGATTTTTTTTCTCCAAATTTCATCATTGGCAGCACGTATAAAATGTTTGATTGATAATACAGATAATTATTTTCAAGCCATAATAAAATTTTTTTTTACTGTGTCAAAAATATTTAATTTGTATTTTTAATTACTTTATTCGAATTCCACACATGTTCTGAAATTTCGAGCTCAAATTATTAGGTCTGAAATTTTTAGAGACATTTAAACTTTTCTTTTAAATGCAATGCTGCAAGGTTTTTCTAGAAGAATTTTTAAAAACAGTTTTCCAGTTTCTTTTATTTCGTTCAATATGCGTACGCAAAATCTTAATGTAAAAAAGCGAGAGTGGCATTATTTCGTTATATTTGTTTTATTTCTAGATACCATAAAGATTTCAGATCTTGTTGGTGTCAAAATATATTGGGACTTTTAAGTGGAAATTAAAGTATACGTATTAAGTAGACTTATTTTCTACTTATTTTCTAGAAGAGGAACAGTGTTAGTGGTGGCAATATTAAAAGTGAGTAATATGCTGAAGATGTCTCACTCTAATTGTGCAAACGATTCTAAATTTTATGTAATTTTCAATTGCAAAGAACTTTCTTTGCGATAAAACAATTTTGAATAATTTAGGACACTTTTTTTTCTCCTTTTGCATATTTTCTTGAAAAGTTTTAAAGTAACAAGTAAGTATAAAAAATACATGAATATAGAATTATAAATAAGTATATTGCATAGAAACCGGCAATGGCATTAATCTGTTATTTTTTCTTTATTTCAGATTGATACAAACAAGATTTCAGATGTTGTTGGTGCTTAAAAATATTGGGACTTTAAAGTGGAAAATAAATTACACGCGTAAAGAAGATTTATTTTCTACTTATCTTCTAGATCTAGACTTATTTCTAGAAGTGGGAAAGTGCTAACGGAGACAAAATTAATAGTCAGTAATAGGCTAAAGATGACTTATTCTAAGTATGCAATAGATTCTAAAATTTATATTATTTTTAAATGTGAATGATATTTGTGGTGTTAGAAAAATTTTGAATATTTTGTGATAATACTTTTTTTCTATTTGTTTTCTTGAAATAAAATAAAGGCGAAAATGACATTGAAATTAGAAAAGTTTTAAGGTAACAAATAAGTATTAAAAATCTATGAATATGGAATTATAAATAAGTATATTACATAAAATAAATAAATGAAATAAAATGATTACGATACAGAATTTTCTCACTATGAAAGGAATCAATTTTCGATAAGTTCATTGAAAATGCTCGAGAGTTGTTTAGAAGAAGAATAATTTAGTAAGCAATTTTTTTAATACATTCTGTTTGATTCTCCTAACGTTGAAGGTGTGACGTTTCCTGCTTTTTTTTTCTTTTCGAAAACCTCTTAAGTTGTTACAATTACTGAAACATTATTACCTATACAATTTCAGCTTTGTAAGTCACATTTTGACACCTGCTCCCAGCTTAAAAATATTTTTCTATTGTTAAAGGAAATTGCAATATCGTTACAAATCAAAATCATATTCTTATACACAGTGTTGCCAGATTGGGCTAAGAGTAGCGGATTGGGCTACTTTTAAAAGTCCCCGCAACTAAAAATCGAATTTGGGCTACCCGCTACTTTTTTGGGTGCTCATTATTTTTCAAAAGCTACAAATTTTAAAAATGCGTTACTTTTTTTTCTTACAGAAATACTTTTTAAAAATTTTTTTCCCTTTCCCATCATAACGTAGATTTTGAAAAGTCTGCAGTTTCTTTATATTTTTTAAAAAGGAAAAATTTTTTCTTCCTGAAAACGAAACAGCTTTAAGATTTCAAAATTTCCTCCACCCCCGAAATTGGTATCACTGGACAGCTTTTAAAAAATATTGAATACAGCCAGTTTTGCTTTTTCGATCCGGAGTATATTTCTTGAGATATTTGACCATTTCCAAATTTTTTTCGCCCTATAGACTAATCAGTAAATCGTGTTGGACGGAGGCCAAAATATCAACAATAACCTAAAATCGTGCGTACATTAATATTTTTCCGATAGAGAAGGTGTATCATAGAGTTTTGAATTTTGTTTTCAACATACAATCACGCAACAGTCTAGTAAAGTAATTAAAAAAATAACTACATCTTTTATGTGTTCAAAGTTACTTATTACATCCTGCTTTTTTGTGATACTTTTAAATGAGATGATATGAAAAAGTGGGAACTCTAATTTGAAAATTTATACTCACTTCAATTCTGTATTTTGATAAAGTAGGTCTGATAGATAAAGGAACAGGCAAAATAGGCCCTCGATCTGAACGCCATACATTTTCTTTAGGTCTAGGAAGTTCAGGAATCACTCCTTTTTCATCTGATTCTGATAGCTGAAAGACGAAAATTCAACTTAATAATTATTTAATATGAGACCTTCAGAAAATTTATTTTCATTTTTTAAAAAAAAATTTAATGAGGAGCAAATCATTCCTATCAGCTAGCTGAAATATATAAAAAAAATCAATTGGCTCTAAAATAAAAATAAGATCGAAGAATCAACTGATTATAGTACTTCAATCAACTTATTATAGTTAATTTCTGAATTTAGTGAGAATATGAAATGTTCAAATCTTTTCTAATAAAACGCAGGTTTACATTCTATCAACGATATGGTTAACTCACTTTCAATTTTGCTAGCTCAATACTCACCTGCAACAGTTCAAATGTAGCTAAGAGAGCTCCCTAAAGTGTAAGCTAAAAATATTTAAGTTCAAGCGACCACGAGAACTTCTTTGTTAATAGCTCGTATGGTAACCCGTGTTTTGGATGAAGCAATTTATCTGAAACATTACCAAAATGGCCTTTAGTTTAATAGAGGAGATATTCTATGTTAATACTGGTCTCGCAGCAGCCTGATCGTAAAGACACGGTTCCCTCTAGAACACCAAAGTCAAGCATTACTGGCTGCGACAGTTAGCGGGTAGGTGATCACTTTGATAAGCCTGCGTAGGGACCGAGGGTGTGCTTTAGCAGTCCTTGTTAACCTTAGGTTCTACCGTAAAGTGCTCGACTTCGCAGGCAGGCCATCGAGCTACTAAAATAGGGGAGCCATTCCCTCTGCAGAGGATCAAAATTGCGATAACATGTCTTCTGATCATCCTCAGGGATGTTTTCCAGACCGTCACCAATAAGTCCGCAGCTCTAGTACTACGTAAATAAAGCACTATCTATGTTAATACTGCTATTTATGTTTATGCAGTTTCAGATAAGTTTTCCTTTTATTTCGAACCTAAGTTGCTAGTGTCAGCTCTGATATCTATATTTAAATAGATATCTTGAACCAGAAAGAAACTATATTATAGAAAAGTTTGGCTTCTGCATGCAGCAATAAGAAAGTTTTATCCAACACAGAGACTACTCAGAACAACTACAAAGACAACTCAGTACTTTGTACTCAGTATAATAATTAGATAATAAGGAAATTAGATTAATATGTAAGGAGATTAGAATGAAAATTAGATAATAAGGAAAAAATTAATCTGCCGAAATGAAATTTTTTGTCATTCGTATTGCATTATGGGTGAACTCACCTGCAGCAGTTCAAATGTAGCTAAGAGTTCCCCAGCTTGTTCCGATCCTCTGAAGATATCATACCATTCGAGGGTAGGAGGAAAATTAGGTTTGCAATATGGCTCATCGTTGAATTTAACATGAGGTCTTGCAATAGTCCGACCGATGAATTCTGATTTTCCCTGGAACGAAACAAGTCATGTCATAACTTTTCTAAAAAATTTAAATTTTAGTTAAACTACTCAGAACTAGCTTGAAGCTCATTTCCAAGGATACGCATTTATGCAAAAGTAAAGGATATTTTTATAGGCTGAACGAAAATTTGATTTTAAATGGATAATGTAATGATTGTTATTTTAAAACTTCTAGGTACACTATTATGAATTTTTTAATGCTTTTTCATTTTATTTTGCTTAAATTTTTTCCCCCTCAATATTGTTTATGTTGAAAAAATGATGCGAATTTCTGAAATAGATATCTCAAAAAGTTGTAGATTTGCTTTATTGATGAGATTTTGCATTATTTGAAATAGTTGACTACAATATTGCGATGCGTGGTTTATTTATTTAGAGAGTTCTTTAATTTCCAACTCCGATGGTTTTATGCTTAATAACAGTTGAATGGTAATTTTGTTTCTATTATACAACCAATAGTCACATCAAGTTTCATAAATCGGTCTTAAAGTTTTGTAGCTATCCACGAAGTGAAAAATTTTCTTAATTTTAAACGCCAGATTTTTACTTTTAAAATAAGGGCAGAATGTCTCTAAAATTCTAGAAATCTGCATAGAGATAAACGTTTTTTTAAAAAAAATTTGGATGCTTAAATTACATAGAGAAAATTAAGTATCATTACAGATTTTAATGACGTCTTTCAGATCGATTACAACTCTTCAAACTTCATTACCAATCTGTCACGTGCAAAGTAATTCTACATATAAAAAATTAATGTCTAGCTTAAAGGGCTTTTCTTTTCTCTTGCAATAGTCTAACTTACTAATGAAAGAACAGTATTTTTAAAAAATCGGACTATACTTCCTCAAATATCCCACTTTCTCTTTGTCAAGAAAAGCATTAATGATGTTTTTCTATTTCAAGCAGAGTAACCTCACACTTAAAAGAATGTTTTTAAAAAAATAGTTTTTCTTCGAAGAAACACTGAAACACCTCCTATTTAATTTGGATTACTCCGTATTTCTTGAATATTAATACAAAAATAATATTAAAACTGCAACTTCATTGAATGGACATGATAGAATCATGTTATTTCTTTTTAAAAATACATAAATCAAAATTCAGTTTTTTAGTAATACAATGCAACAAAAATATTCATATTAATAAACATACATAAAAACTTGCGAATTTATCTAGTTTATTTTTGTGGTTCATCATCAACTGACTTACCACAGATCATAACTCTTTTTCTATTTATTCATAATCTTTTATATATTATACCCCCATTCACAGTTTCGTTAATTCATTGATTCGATCATCCTATGATTTTTCGATTTATTGATTAACTGATTCATTGATTAGTACACTCGTTGATTCAGCGAATCTCAATATTTGCTGGTTCATGTTTTCTCTGCTAGCTTTCTTTTATTCGCTAACTAGATTAAGAATAACTCATTGGAATGGTTGCCGTAATGGCATATGAGCATTGTGAATTCGACAATTGGAAGTAAACAATCTTTAAAAAATAACGTGCAAAATAAACTACTAAAACTCTTGAAAAAAAAAAAGCCTTAAGTATTATCTCGCATAAAAAACATTAAAGAAATCGAATGATCGTCACTGTACAATGCGTTTCAACTAAATAAAGCCACCTGGAGTGTTTGCCATAACTGGACGAAAAGAAAACCAATAAGAAACAAACATATATATTATGAAATTCAATATCTAAACACATACTTACAGGAGTAACTCACGCCATGCTTCACGTGAACAGGGGAAAAACAACGAAAGGGTAAAAAGAATTGAAAAAATGTCCAATGAAATAAAGACACTTCTGATTAAAATTAAAATATCTACCATATTTCTTATCTGACTCAAAATCTGTGATTGTGCAATCCCAGGAGTTCAAAAGCATCCATATAATGTCTATACAGTCTTCGACTATTTATTGAAACTGCTTTTTTGTAAATATATTCATCCTTACTAAGGATAGCCTTTAATGTTTTCTTGGGGATTGAAGTCACGAGAAAGGACAGGTTATTCATGACACGCACCTTATTATCCAAAAGCTAACACTTTAAAGACTTTGAAGAGTAAATGAAGATATTATTTGCTTGAATCAATAACTTGAATCGACAATGCCAATCAATGAACTTCTAATATTTTTCTGGTAATCGATAGCCTTCATGTAATTTGGGAGAAAGGTTACGTTTTTACCAAAATAACCGAAGCCTTCTCCACAGCATATATGCGTCTCCACATTTCTAACCAATTGCGGAAGATTTTCTCCGTTTCTTCTCATCTTCTGTTTTACTTTATAAATCATGCAAGAAATTTGCGATATAAAAGTACTAACAGTAGCCATTGTTGAAAGCTACCCACAAGCGAAGGAGAGTAAAATATCAAGGAATTTAGAAGATACAGACAGTTTTGTGTGCTTTTACCATTGCATGAGAGAAGAAGAGAGTTTCTTCTAAGGCGGAGGCTTGTTTAATTGTTTGGGAAGTTTTCAGCAAAATAGCCTAGCTTCTCTCTCCAGCTGAATGGAGGCTGAAGATCATCAAAAAATTCCAGAAATCCATTTATTGCGATTTTCGGAGAAATTAGTGGCAGCACAAGTTGCAAAATCTTCATAGTGCAGGGCTTTTAGATAATAGGGCAGATTCGATAAATTTCATGTCCTTTTACTTGACCTATATCACTAAAAAACATAAGGGCTATCCTCAGTTGTAATGTATATATTCAGAAATAGCAATTTCAGTTTGTGGCAGAATTGAAGACCACCGTCATTGAAACCTGGAATGATATTGATGTAATGTCCGATAGGGTTTAATAAATGATAGACAACATCATATATTTTAAGTAAAATGTAAACATATCGGATATATCAGCTATAATCAGAAGTAGCATTATTTCGCTGAAGTACTCTTTTTCTTCCTCTTTTATTTATTTGATCTTTTATTTCTATCTGGGTGAAGCATTAAGTGGGTGGGTAATATGTTTAGATACAGAATTTATTTAGACACATTTCAAGAAGCCACTTGTTACTGACTTCAACTGCCCTAGAACCTTGAAATCGGTTATAGCAAGACTTAGAACCAATCATTTCAGAGGAATGAAAATTCTCTCGGACAAGACCAGGACATACGTTCCCTGCAGAAACTGCCCGTATGTCACATTAACACCAAGACACATTTTCGAGTGCCCCGCACTCACTTCACATGTTTTGAAAATGGGAATGGTACCAATTGAGGACAATCTAAGAGCAGTTATCTACAGTCTAGGGGCATTGAAGTTGGCAGCCGCAATAGTCCTTGATGTTATCTGAAAATCCATGGACACGAAAACAACAACAACAACATTTAGACATATATATTTAATTCTCAATGTCTTTTTTTGCATCCAGTTATGATAAAAAAGTTAAGGGGACTTCATTTAGTTGGGGCACACTGTAACAAAAATAGGTAATAAAGGATTTGTGCTATTAAATTATATTTGCTATTAAGTGACGTGATTCTCTCTCACTTTCTCTTTCTGTCTTCAGAATAACATGTGATAATATATAAGCATTAATTATAAAACAAGAACAAGAAAAAGATGCTAATTCTTGCCTTGCTATGTCAATGTCAGATTCAAAAAATACATATAATACTTTTGTTCTTAACAGTACCATATATCACTTTAAAATATGAAAATCATTCACAGTTGGTATAAGTTTTGACCTTGTGCATTTAAATTTAGATTGGGTTTAGCTACTCGAACTAATTCGTAATTCAGGGCACATTTTTAGCAACTAAAAAGCAGGTATTTAGCCAAGGCGAGTGATATTGCTGCCAAAAGGTAAGCAGATTCAGCCATGCACGAGTGAGTAGTTTTTCTGAAATTAGGCTCCACTTACGTAAGAGATGGTGTAATCTGTCATATTTTCGTACGTGAGTGATTGATGGTGCTAAAAAACATAAGTGAAACTTCCATTCAGAAAGATATTAGAGTTATAAAAGTAAGATATACAGACCTGCCACGAGATAAGTAAGATATACGTAGATATGAGTAATAAGAATATATACGAAGACGCAAATTAATTCACAAAAGTGGATGAAAATACTGACAAACTAACTGATGATAAAAATTATGGAGTTAGCTTTCTTAGTTCATATTAGAATACATTGCTTTATTTAGCAAATGTTATGAGTTATTTAATTCATTCTATCTGTGGCGATGCAAGCTGGTTCCATGAGCATGCTTACAGCTATTTTATTAAACATGGACATTATTTTCATAACTAATCTACGGCTACAGGATCAGAAAATTGACGTCTAGTCATAAAATAGTAAAATCGAAAAGTAAAGCTTCCAGAAACAGCCCATTATTGGCTAAGAAGTCATTGATGGTCTTTTACTTCGATGACAAGTTGATATCGATCGGCTTGAAGATAAGCGGCTTCGAAACACTAATGGTAAGTGTCAGTCCTTTACAACTAAAAGTGCTATGTTTTATCAGTGAAGCCTGAGAAAACGCCGAATTGAAATTGATTTAGAAGTTAGCTATTTTATTTCGCATATGTTACTAGCCAGAATTGACGCAACTTATTATCATATTTCACTGATTGACATTTGTTCCTTATCAATTTATTGTGCTTTATAATCATATTTACGACTTATAGTTGCTTACACCCGAAAGTGCAAAGCTTAGTTCAGAAAATTGTATATGCATTAGACTTTGGGAAATTATTGAAGTTCTATTTACTTTTTAGGCGCAAATGATAATAATCTAAATCTGTAATATATCACTTAAAGTTTATTAATATTTGGATGATAAAAACCACAAGATTAATGAAAAAAATAGAAAAAATTAAATTAGACTATTTCATTCAAAAAATAAAATGATTGGAAAAAGTAAAATGTTTGCCAAGTTTCTATTTTATTAAAGAAGGAATAATTAAATGCTAATAACAGTTTAGAATGAAATTATGCTTAGTGTCAGTTTAAGATTAAATGTACGATCACTCAATATGCAAATATAAGACATAGTATCTAATATATAAGTGGTGTATAATATTTCAAATATAGAACAAATTTTAACTTCAAAGTACAAATCTGAAATCCTTATATCAAGACAATAAAGTCATAATTTATATTTACCGTAAATACAAGCGTTAAAATATCTTTATTACAATAAACAACTCAGTACAATCTAAGCTGCACTGAAAGATGTTTAGGAATGACAATTCTACTTGTTCATGACAATTCACGTTAACACGCCTCAAAGCATTTTAAAATAATTAAGATAAAAAAGAAAGAATACCAATGTTCTGTACTGATAATAAAGTAATATAAATGGGAGGATGCTTACCACTTTATCTTGATCGAAGATTTCTACGACAATCACAGGGGGATCTTCTTTGATATCTTCCTTGTTACCGTAGACAACGACATCGTTGAAGAGCAACATCTCGTCCCAAGTTGGGCTCAACGTCTCGTCGATCACCTACGAGAGAGGCGTAACAACTCGTTTTATTTGTCTCTCTACGATATATTTTCATTTCGCGTTTCTTCCATTCAGCCTTATATGGCCCATTTAACTGCTTAAATGGCTCTTGTAGCGGCAGAAGGTTTTATAAAGGTGGTATTTATAACATTGATTTTGTTTTTATTAGGGTTAGGATAAGGATTTGATCGGTAGACGAATCTAGATGACTCTTAAAACTCGAAGGTACTTAATTATGTACAATTAAAAGAACTTAAACTTTGATTTATAACTAGATTATTATAAATATTCAAACAAGAATATTTAGGGTTCATTTCAGGTTTAAAAAAAATTCAATTTCTTTCATTTTAAACTACAGCGAATTATAGAAAAGCCCTTTCTTATTTGCTTAGTAACTGATAAATATATTTGAATATTTTTTCTAATTTCAATTTATTCATTGAAATATGCTCCATTGATCCTAGTTACCAAAAAAAAAAAAAAAAAAAAACAAAANACAGAGGGAGACCCTGTCAAAAAAAAAAAAAAAAAAAAACACGAATACAAAACTGCACGATTTTGTAACCATTTACAACCAGCATGGCCTCAATTTTATAAAAATTAAATTTACTTGGACATTCGAGTTAGTCTTTTAGTTAGATAATTTGCATTGGAATTAGGCTGTGGTTTCATCAAATGAACCGTTTATCTTGACTAGTTTTTCTAGTGGTGCCATTTATCATGACAGATGCGAAGTACTACACTTTTTTAGTAAGCAGTTCTGTAGTGTTGCCATCTATTTGCAAATGCGAGTTTCGTATTTTAATAGTTCAGTGTCACTAATTGAAGTGCGCAAGAGGCTAGAAACGCATCATGTGTTGAAAGAATGTAAGAAAGATTGTCGTGTTAACACTGGGGTTTGAATCACCAATTAGACTGGCATGAGATTATCAGAGAAGCTTTCTTAGCTAAAGTATGTACCCAGCTGTAGGAACTATGCCGTTTCATAAGGTGATACTAGCTAACGCGGGTAAAATTCAGGTAGTTTAATCATATTACACAGTTAGAATTTTCATTCTAAAAAGTACGGTAAAACAACTGGCTACAGTCTGTTCACCCAATTAACCGTAAAGATTACGGTACAGAACATTTTTTATCCTTCACGGTTTTGAAACGTTTATAGCTATTTGCCATCTATTGTTATTAAAAACATGAATACAAAACTAAACTGTTTTTTAACCATTTACAATTAGCATGGTTCCAAAACCATAAAAAATAAATTTAACGGGGCATTGAAGCTAGGATTTTCATTAGGTAATGGGCAATGGAGTTGTGTTTCAGCAAATGAACCGTGGAATGTGGTTCAATTGGTTTATCCGGTTGTTTCACTTATTGTAAGAGATTTGAAATATTAGACTTTTTTGTCTTAAGCAGCTTTATTGTGCTGCCATCTGTGCGTGAATGAAAGTATCGTTTTTTAAAGCCCAGGATTATAACTTAGGGAGTGCAGTACACTAGAAAATCTTCATATGTTGAAGAGAATGGGAGAACATTATGGTGTCAACCCTGGGACTTGAACCCCTTTCCGTCGGTCATGAGATTGACAGATTAGTCTTCGTGGCTATAATATGTACACAGTTGCAAGGAACTAAGTGGCTTCATTAGGTGGGTGTGATAAAATTCTGTTTGTTCAACCATTTTGTTTGAATATGGTTAAATAACAATTAAATAAATTTGCTCTTTTATAATTTTTTCCGGAACAGTGTAGGTAAAAACAATTAAGAAGTGATAAATATTTCCGCAGTTACTAATCTGAAGGCCGTCGTTTTAATGGTATTTCAACTGTTTTGGTTTAATATTTGTTTTTCTATGCAAGGAAAAATTAAATAAATTGTTATTTAACCTCTTTTCCCGAAAAATTTCTAACTGTGTAGTAAACAATATGGTAAAAATGGCAATTTTAAAATATTTTTATAGTTACAGATTTAAATACATAATTAATAATATCCTTAAAGAAGCGAAAATTGAGACTATATTTTTTAAAATTAGTGATAATGACATCCAAGAATTCGATAACTCATACAAAATGAATTGTGCTAAAAAATTGTCAAAAACTAGTTAAGTAAGCTATAATTTTTTTACCTGAGTCGTTTGACTTTGATCCGAGAAGAGGACTCGAGCAAATGGATCAGAGAGACCAGAAGCATCTGAACCAATCAAAGATCTTGCTTGATACATGTGACATCGAAGCTCAAAGATTTGTTTTTCTGTGCAAAAAGAAGAAAAGTGAAATTATGCTCATCCACAACTTATAACTCTAAAAACATATAAAATGTTATATATATAAATAAAACTACTAAAAGAAAACGCAAATATTTTTAATCTAAATAGATAAAACTTCTTTGATGTTTTTTCCTGGACTTCTATACGAAAGCATCGGGGTACTGAGGGAGTTAATTTAGGAATTTGCTTCTCCCTCAATTAGAAATGGTTTTGTTTTATGGCTACCGGGGCCGGTACCCCCTGAAGACGTCGGCTTCGGTGGTCATATTTTTATTTTTATTTCCTTCGTTTCCTTTAAATAAAACTACGTTATTATCNAAAGTTTAAAAAATACATATCTGTCAAAATCTTCCTCTGAACTAAAATTTTCAAACTCCATTACAAATTACATATTTAAGAAATTTGTAAATCCTTATCCTACTAAGTAGATAGTTATCATCGTAAAAGAAAAAAAAAAACAAATAAATGTTTCTAATTAGGCACTGAAAATGACAGTTTAAATTAATTACATTCTTCTTGTCCACAGTATGACACAAGCTAAAAATATAACTAAGCTCTTTTAATCTTACCCCCTTTTTTTAATTTCCCAAAGCTCATTAATCTTACTCAAACGAAAGCATATCACATATTAACAGAATATGTTTCTGACACTTGTCTACTTTGTTAAAAATATTATTTAATACACTTCCTTTTAAAGCAATGTTTATTAACTTTATTACAAATTTGATGGTAAAATTTACAGATAGTTTTTAGAACATTGAACTTTAACGGAAAGTCATAAAGAAAGGAACATCCAAAACATCGTGTTTTTCTTTTTAGTAATTTGTGAATGCTCATGTTTATTGTTAAAACAACGTTATCACAATAAGGTTTTTTTTTATAAAGCAAATGGAATATTTGGGTTTGTAAGAAAACTGCTGAGTGTAATTGAATGGGGAACAAATATTTGACATGAAAGAATTTCAAAGTTGTTATTTCGAAGAAAATTGTCAACATAAATTTACTCTTCATTTCTCTTGAGTTCAGTTTTTTAAACACTTTCTGCCCTAAAAAGGAATTATAAGAGGAAGGCAAAATTTCGAAGCTTTATTTTCAAATTATTCAAAAGAGCGAATTTTAAGAGCCCTTTTGTGAAAAACAACACGAATTTCATTTACGAATATATTTATAGGAATGTATAAATGTTGTTGGTTTCATTTGAAAAAATTATGTTTCTTGGATTTAGAACTTCACTTAACGATTCGTTGAAAACGTTAAACAAATCCCAGAATGAAACCAAATAACAAAATGCTTTTCTCTTTATTGTTTTATTCCCAGTTTTTCATTTCATTCCAGTTAGAGAAAATAATTTTGAACTTTTCAAAAATCGATTATCTTTTGAAATAGTGGTAGAATACTTATTTAGTTTCAGATTTTAAATTTTGTAGGCAGTTCGGAAAAAACTTTGCGCACGCAAAGGAAATAGTTTCGATTTGCAAGTCTTAAAATTCATTTTTTTATCAGAAAAACTGTCCTTCTACTTTTTATGAAATGTATAAAAAAGATATTTTTTCCCTTTTGCTCTGGTGAAAAATAATCTTCGAATGACGAGTTAATCTGAAACGTACGCTGATGTGCTAAAAGATTTCTTCTACCTGGCTTATAGATATTTTTAATGGAAATTCCTGAAATTTGTAAAGTACCTAATCGGAAAAAAGACTAAGTAACACTTTGATGTAACGAATGTCCCTTAAAAAAGTGTGACTTAACAATCTATTACCCCAAATCATTCAAATACAGTTTTAGTACTTTCCTCTCCGTTAAGAATTTGATGATTTCGAAATAAATTTACAATTAAATGATTAGAACAAATATAAAAAAGGAAGATTTATTCTTCTTTAAGATTTGTAGGAACTCATCCGTTTATCGGATTACTATAAAACAACATAAGTGGATTTGTTTCATTATCTGTAAGAAGTTTTCATATAATTTCAAAGCGATATTCAGCACTTCGTTTTTACATCTTCATCTTCCATTAAATCGATAGGACAGTCATAAAAAGAATAACCCATTTACTTAACGGGATTTATTTTTAAAGATTTTTTCTCTTGGAATAAAGAATGAAAAATTGATTTATTGAGTCAAGCCAACCAGAGAATATTTGGCAGACATTTGGTTTGCTGTCCTGATAAAAATGTCTTATCTTTCTCGAAAGTTGATGGGGAAAGAGAAAGGAAACTTTGATTGGCGTTAAAAAAAGTAATAAATAGAAATAAAGACATTCGTTTTCTTTAATAACAGATTTCATTCGTTTATTTGAAAAAAAAACGAAAAAGCAAAAAAAAAACAACAACAAATTAAATTACTATTAATGCATTTACTTCGATTGTTTCAACTCATTATAATTATAATAAAGTGACAAAAATGCAATAATATAAGTAAACAAAAAAGAGTTATGTATCTTTTAATTGTAAATAATTCCTCTAATTTTGTTTCATATAAATCTTATTCGAAATCCCATTAAGAATATTAAGATAAATTTCCAATTCCTCTAATGCAGTTCTAATCCACATAATTCTTAAAAAATACGTGTAAAATCCTCATAAAATCCTTATTCAGATGAGTCTAAATTGTATTTATAAAATTAGAGGGACGACAGTATCCATCATATAGACTAGCGATATTTAAAATGGAACATAGCATCGCGTTCAGTTCTGAGAAACCATATTTCGCACGTGGAAGTAACAGATCCGTAGTTTCTGCACCTTTGCTTATTGGAGTTTTTCTTATAAAGGAATCTTCAATGTCGATAAGTTGGTAAATCCTGCTGAAGATCTCGTAGCTACCAATACCACTTTGAGCAATTTCTGTGAGCTTTTCTCAGATCAATGAAATAAAAGCGTGCAGTTTTAGTATTGCTCAATTGCTTTCCTAACACTGCTGTACAATCATGAAACTCTTTCTCTTCCTCTCAGAGTGGAAGGGCACCTTATGTTCCGCAATAGTTATTGCTCTTCAAGATGAGTGCTATCATCCTTCTTATTGTGTAAAAAATCAATTCAGATTCATAATGAGTATTTAATCCTATGTACTTTAAGAAATTCGTTTGATTAACAGCATCTAATTTTTTAAAAAAGTAAAGCACTCGTCACATGTCGACCAAGGGCTTCAAAGGCTATAAGCTTTACCATTAAAAGACAAACAGCTTGATGGCAGGAATGTGGTAAGCTTTGCGAGGCTGTTGCTTTTGCTTCCTAGATAAGCTTGGTAGGCTACAAGTCGCCATTCGATACATAATCACGCTTCTTCATTATGACAGCTTGGTGCATATTATTATTCCATTATAAAATGACCAGCGTTAGTGCATTAACAACTGTTTCATCGCAACTCTGATATCGAACTTAACGAGATCAATTTAAGCATTTTTAAATGTCAACTTTTAAAAAGTTTGCTTTTGTCTGTTTCATACTCAAAGAGTTTTTCAAAAAAGTCTAAATGCATAATTATAGTATTTTTTATCAATTACACTGTATGAAACATTTTAATTTTATGTACTAGATAAAAAAATATTTTTAAAATTTACTTTATAGCTGATGTGTTACAATGCAAATCATACTTCGTGAAGAACTTCTGTCCTACTTTTTTTGACCTAAATAGAACACTATAAACTCTCAGATTAGCGTAATGGTAACGTGATCTCCAGAGATAATCAACCTTTGATCCAATTATCACTGGAGATGGTTTTTTCCAGTCTTGTGATTTGTATACGAAACTTACCATTAATACTTGTCCCAATATTTAAGGCTTAATCTATTTCTGCTTAGCAATACGCTATCATATCTTCGCCTTGAACAATTTTCATATATCATAGCAATACAAACATTTCCTTTGAAAGTGAGTATTATTCAATTCATTTTGTATTATTACTGTCGACAAACAGTGTATTTTATAAGTAAAACTTGAGACAGTAACCTTCATCTTCCTATTACAGCAATATTAAACTGAACGTATCTTCAAGTGTCAACTCTACTCTAACTCTCTATAACTCAACTCTAGAGTAAAATTTTAAGACATTATTTTTTATTGAATTTAAACTGCATTTGAGTAACAGGAAGAGGAAAAACAAGAAGACCTTTCAAGACTGAAGTGTATACAGATAAAATTATTAAATCGATTTTCGTGGGTTGTAGAATGGTCCTTGTAGTGTTTTTTTGCAAGTTTAACAGCCAACGATTTCTTAAATTCGAGTGTTAAACTTTTTATTCCATACTTTTCGCTGTAATTTTTTTATACCTTTTCATAATTGCGCATTTTTAAGTGTACATGTTTCCAGGCAGTAAAACAGAAAGTAACGTACATTTGTACACTTAAACAGCTGTGGCACTTACAAGAGAGATATTTGACTGGAATTGAATTTTCTGCGCACCACTGTTAAAAATCCAAAGATAAAACTACGTCATATATGATATATAAGACCTCATCGCTAAGTTTCTTAAATATTGCAAATAGAAATTCAAAAATAATGAAAAAAAGAACAAAATATCATTAAAAATATGCAATGTATTTTAATCATTTCCTTATTTTTAGAAATCAGAGAAGAAAACTCTGAGGATTAAAAAAGTTTCAAGACGTACTTTCATATTAACTGAAGACGCTTAACATTTTTTCTCTCTAGCGTATTTAGCATACTTTCAAATTTCAAAGGAATGAGATTTATGCAAAAAAAAGACTAAGAATAGTTCTATAATCCATTTTCCCAAAGTCTAAAAAATTTAAAAATATAGCTTGCGGATTAGGTTTAATACTTGTTAAGTATTATAAAAATTAAAATCAGTTCTTTCTGAATAATAATCATATAGAAACTAAATTTTTTGTTCACCTACTAATATAAAAAATCAAATGCTTAATATACTCTTTAAAAGCTGTCAAAAATCTTCAATATCACAAACATCAAACGAAAAATGCGTGAAATAAAATAAATAAGTGAAAAAAATGGCGAAAATGGTAAAGTTTTCCATCATTTTTCTCCCTAGATATCAGTGATAAAAATGTGAAGTGTATTAATATTTATCGAAGGACTTCATAATTTTTTCTCGATTCAACTCTTAATCGATTTTCAGATTTGAAAAGGAAAAAAAAAATGTTTATTAAAGTCAAAATGTTCTTAAAATGTCTCTTTTTTTAGTTCGAATAAAAATGTCAAAATACCTGCATATCGAATGATGGAAGGTGGAGCAGACTGGAGCTTTTCTGCATTTCTTATTTCTATCGAAGAGTCGTATCCTTTTGGAAGCCCTTTCAAAAAATGTTTCTTGTGTTTCGTAAGACCAAGCCACAAGTACATTTGTACTTTGGCCTGGATGGCCCATCCAGCTGGGCCAGAACCTTTTTTGCCAGGAAGCTAAATCAAAACAGTTTCAGAATTATAAAAATTCGTTTATCATTGTTTTTATTTACTCTACTTTAGTACCAGAATTTAGTGCTAGAGCTTTGATTACACTGGGGAATAAATTGCTTGTTGCATTTATAGTAATATTTGATCAAATTCGAATGTGGGGATTTTAAACCTGAAATTAATTTTACTCCTAATGCTACATTTTTTTAAATACCATCATTACTCTATTTTTTGTCGGAATTTACAAGTTTAAAAACGTTATATGTAACGGAGGGGATTGCGTAAATGTTGAAACAAACTTCTAAGGGAGTTAGGGCGCATCACCAGAATTAAAATTGAATAAGAACTCATACCCGGAAATGTCGTCTTACGTGGTTAGGGGCACGTCCCCAATTAAGACCTCTTCTTCAGAAGCACACGGACAATCAGTTTTTAGTTAACAGTTAGGCATGAATTCCTGTGCAATTTTAAACCTGATGATGTGCTCTAATTTTTCAGGAAGTTTGTCGCAACATTTATGCGACCACTTGTTATATAACGTTTTTAAAATTGTACATTTTAACAGAAAATAAAGTCCAAGAAAAATGACATCTGGTTAAATGTCATAGACTTGACGCAGATTTGAAATCAGCGATGCGAATGTATCTAAGATCTGTTACACGATCTAATGCCACAGAAAAAAAATTGTTGCCCAATGCTATTTCTAAAATTGTTTTTGTAATATTTTTAGATCAATCCAAATTTATAACGGAATTAGAACGTAAACAAAAATTATCCATGATGTGAAAAATAAAATAAAAAAGGTTACTATTTTATTAGAAATTTCATAACCTTAAAATAATAATTTAAATTTGTATTATGATAATATTACAGCGATGCTTAGATTACATTAATGGTCCTATACATGACTGGAGATTAGAAAAATTAAATGAGAAAGAAAGGTATGATTTGTACATTCTGTAAGGGAAACTAGATTTTGGTTCAACTAAGCTTAAAAATTGGATAAAAAATTTGCCGAAAACTGGCTCTCCTAGCTTAGAAAATAACTTCAAAATAAACATAATTTTCATTAACAATGTGCTGCCCTCTGATAGTAAGATTAACAGACATTAATAAAACTATTCTTGTTGAAATAGTCTGACTTGTGGCAATCGTTTGTTTGACAACTTTTCCAATAACAGCGCCATCTGAGAATGAATTTTGTGACTAATTTTGAAATTTGTGAGAAAGAACTGCATAATTTCTAAAGCAGAACACAAAAATCCGACCATCTGAGTATCATTTCGTCTTTTTCTTTTTTAAATTAGTTTTCCAAATCTTTTGTTATTTTGGAATATCGAATAATCATCAAATGTTTTTTTTTGCTTTTTACTCAATTTTTTTTCAAGTAATGTTTCTTTCCCACAGTTTTTGCAACTTGAAGAGTTAGTGCACATCTGTAGTTTATAGCCTTCTTCCATCACTGATTCACATAAAAATCTGCTGATCTTTCCTTTCATTATAGAAATAAAAAATTACTGCCATTGTATTGCATGCTGATTTCGCGTGAAACATATGTCATTACATAATTATAAATACCAAAAAAGAAGTCCTTCTATTTTCACGCCTATCCATACAATACCCATTAATGATTCTTCATCTACTTGATTTGTTCCTTTTCATCATCAGCTTTGGTCCGTTTTTATGTCTATGTTAATTATGCTGTACAACCATTACGTTATAGTTTTTATTGTATATCTAGTTGTATTTTATATCGTTGTATTTATATAGTCTGAAATATACACTCATGGACAAAAAAATTAGGGCACCAAGAAGGAGTAGTCAAAATGAAACGAAATTTCACATACGTAAATGACTACTTTGATATAAGTAAATGATTAGAAAATCAAAGAAAAACGATAATCTTTGATTATCTAATCATTTACTTACATCAAAGTAGTCATTACGTATGTAAAATTTCGTTTCATTTTGGCGACTCCTTCCTGGTGCGCTAATGTTTTTATCCTTGAGTGTATTTTAAAGCTTTTAAAATAAATATCTGCTTCGAAAAAATAGAAAAACACAGGTGAAATTGATCTGCTGTTGTTAATTCATTCACCGATTCACTAAAACGCTTATTCAGTGATTCACCAATTAACTGATTCGTTTATCCCTTCAGGACCGGCAGATAAAGAAAGCATTGCTTCCCCAGGCTGACAACCATCGTTTTAGGACAACAATTATGCTTATTAAAGAGTACCTACACATTATAATACGAGATATAATACGAAAGTACAACATTGAGATCACGTTTATATGATCTTGGATCATGAAGCGAGAATCGCGTGATTACATACATGTGATCATGGTCCTGAGAGGGTCAATGCGTCAATTCAATGGTTTTCATTTGTCTGAATCGAGGATTGGTTAACAGATTAATTTACCTAATTTTATAGTCAATTTTTTCTTCAATTCGGCGGCTACATCAAGACTGTTAGCTATGGGTGCTTATCTACGATATTTTTTTTTAAAAAGTAAATAATTATATGAAAAAAATAATGAGAGTTAAAGTTCTTTTTCTCCCGATTTACATAGGCTTATAAATAAAGATTTCGGAAATAAAATGTAATAACCCACACTTTTGCAGTTTAGTATTTTCTTAACTGCCGATTTTCCTGTCACAAACAATGTAAAAATGTATGTAGAAAGTAAGATATGTAGAAATAATGTGAAACTTTTTAAGAAAGTGAACTTGTACTGAATTTCTGTCTGCAGTTGAAAGTTGCTGCCAGTGGTTGAAAACTCTTAATGGTTATAACTTAAAATTCTATTCCCAGCATAGTTATAATTATGGAAAAAAAAGGTCCACCTTGAATAACTTTTGCTGAACTTACTTTTTCTGAATAAAAATTCCTTTTTTTCGATGGATTGGAAATCTGATACTCAAAATATAAAAAATACGATTTTCTTTAAAACTTCTGATTTTTCAAGAACTATTCGACCCATTCGTCCCTGATTTTGTATTTTCCAAGTAAAATTACACTCTTTACAATGATGCAAAAATTTATATACCTTACAATTCAAAAACGTTTTGACTATGATTAAATAAGATAATAATAAACAAAGTTTTTTTACTTGAAATTATTTTGGGATAAACGAATATTATAATAATGGGCTAAAAGTTTTCAATTCTCTTATAATGTTCTCGAGATATTACGAAATGCACTAACAGTAAAATTAACAGGGGTCAAGCCTTTTGACCATTCTCCTGACCAAATTATTGAGACCATATTTTCCAGATTACCAGTTACCCTCTATATTTTGAGAGTCAGAAATTCCGTTGAAAAAATCCATCCAAAAAAAAAAAGAAAGAAAAAAAGAGAGAATGTTTAATCAGAAAAAATACGTTTTCGTGTCTGATTTCGTAACTTAAAATATAATCTGCACCAATTAAGCAGCATATTTGAGATAACCTCTGGAGCCATTAAGACTGAGTCCTAGTTCGCTTTATTTTGTGCACCGTATGAAATTTTTATAAGATTATCACTTTTTACCACCGAGTTCTTCTTCAAATAAATAATTAATTTTATCGGAAAAAATCTCCCCCCAACTCTCTTATATTCTCTCAGCTGTTTCAAATGGAGCATCTCTTTATCGTAACTAGTATCATGGGAAAGCAATTACTTTTAGAAACAATGTCTGCACTCTGCCACAGTGTTTCCCGCTCTCTTCTTCCACAATAGAATACATGAGTTCCCTGGCGCAAAGTCTTTGGTAGGCAACTCTTTTACCACCGCTTATCATCCATACGAACACATCGGGCAATACGTGCTGCGGCTACAAGTAAGACCATCCATTAGTTACAGACATTTTACGTACACTAATGGGCTATTAAGTGAATAAAAACATTCTGCTTACATCATCCGTCAGGTTCCTTAGCTTCTTCAGAAACCCCTGGGCAGTTCTTAGTTTCTCTTTGATGGTATTCTTTGTGACGAGGGGTTTCATTGTCCTGGAGATGGTTGCGATGTGATCCTAAAGGATGAAGAGAAATTTAGTTACATTTTATTTCTATGAGGAAAAGCTTTAAGAGAGTCAAAGGACAAAAAAGAAAAGAATCAATATAGGGATTGTAATAGCTAAAACAGTTTTGGAATTTATTTTTTTCCCCTTTTCATTACATTATAAACAAGAATGTGGTTTCTATAAGTAATTTTATTTTACTTTTTAACCGGCGTTGAACAGCTGATCCAATTCTGAGTTGAGGACTATCAATGATCAACTCCATAGCCTTGTAATTTTGATGTAAAACTCAGATGAGAAGGGAACTACTGGATCAAGCAGTGGAACCAACTTAGTATTCGTGAAAGATAGCATTAGCGTTACATGATGAATAAAATCAAGAAAAATCCCACGGTTCGACGGCCAGGGAATTCTAACCTATGATTCGCCTACCTCTAAGAATCTTTCACGTCAGTACTGCACTCGGTACCAGCCACCGTTGGAATTGGAGCCTAGGTGACCTCACTGGGAGGTGAATGCTCTATCCCCAGAGCCACCGTGGCTCTCGATAAGTAATTGCAATTTTTTTTGCATAAACGATATGGATTGGCGTGTAAACATATATAAATTAAGTAGGCTTAAGTATCCAAGGTTTATTCAATTTATCACAAATTAATATTCGAGGGAAATAAGAAGGGTTATATCGAAAGGCTTTTTGTCAAGTTGTTACATCATAAGCCACAGAATTTTTTTTATAATCATTTGGAAACAAGTAAGCATTATAGTTTAGTAAAAACGTTCAATGATACAAAAATCTTAATTTTGTTATTACTTTGTAATAATTCGGACTTTAAACAGCCAAATTTTCGGAGTCGGAATCTTGGAAGAAATGGTCTAAATTGTTTTAAAATTTGGGATTTTCATAATTCATCTAAATAATTATCAAATTTATTTAAAAATAAAGGTAATGATTAACCTTTTTTTAAAAAAACTGTTTTGTAAAAAATAATTAAATGTAAAAAATGCAAAAAATAATTTGTATTTTTAGATTTTTAGATAGCATTTTAATAAGTAAAACCAATAGTAAAACCATGCAGTTTTTATTATTTTTATAATTATTTCTTTCTCTTAATTCTGTTAAACTCTCACGCGAAGAATGATTTGTGCAAACAAAATTTCGAGCTCAAAATATCTCGGGGAAACAATATTTCGTGAGCTAATTTTATTTTCTTGCGTGGTTTATCCAAATTATATTCATTTAGATTTTATGCTCATTAGATTTTGTGCACTTGTGATATTATTGAAGCAAAATTTTTTCTTCATTCCTTACGATATTTAGGTTAAAAAAACAGTGAAACTACATAGTAACAGCCATTTTTATTAAATTTACCAAAAGTTGTTTTAATATTTACCCACCCCCCTTTAAAAAAATTAAAAAGTTATTTTAAGCGTTTTTTATGATTTTGGTTAGGCAATTAATTTTTTAAAAATAAATGAATTATTTTGTTTTCAATATCTAAATATAAATTAATACATTGCTAAGTACATTGTTTAAGTAATTCATATACTCATATTTTCAAAAGATTTTTTATATGTCGTATAAAAATTTGAATTAAAAATTCAAAAAAGCGTTTTTATACTATTTTCATAAATAATAAAAACTACAATTAAAAATAAAGTATAAAGCAACATTTTATCCTTTTAAAAAATGATATTTTTCTCTTTTTTTCGTTGCAGCAGTGTATTGCAACAAAGGTACATATTTAATTAATGCAATCAAGTTTCTAATTAATGCTTATGATTCTAATTATGCGCTGGAAAAAGTAATATCTTGTTTAAACTATTTGAAAAAAGTTTTTCTTCATTTTAAAAATATTCAAAAATTGTATTCTTTTCTGAAAAAAAAAACAATTTAAATAACTATTGTTTTAATTGGATAAAGAGATTAGCACTTATTTTAAACGACAATGCATTATTTTTTTAATTCTTAAAGTTAATAAAAATATTTCTTTCATGAGATAAATTAAAAATTCTTTTCTAAAAGGCTTAAGTGTTTTAAAGCAACGAAACCCAGGAAGAGGAAAGAGTGATTTTTTTCATATTATGAAGTTATGCTAATTGCAAGGTTCATGAATTTAATTTCCTCTTTTCTTTTTCATGACTTCAAAATTTTTTTGCTTATTTATCACTTTTTTGCTTGAGTAATAGTTTTATTAGACAATTGGTGGAAGAAAGAAAAGTTCTATTGTCGAATTCCATTTTATCAAATTCCGAGGTCGAAAAACAATCATTATGCAATAACGATAATTTTTATTATATCGATATTACGAATTTGAACATTAACCAAAATTATTTTGTTACATTGGAATTTTTGGCATAAAAAATAATAAATATTTCACTGTTTTGACTTATTTGCACTCTGCATTTAGGAAAAGAAAAACAATGCAATATTTAAAAAGCTCACAAAAGCTATTAAATTAAAACAAACAATGAATTTATTAACTCTACCATCAGACAAATATGTATTTTGTAATTCTGTACAAATCATTTAATACTAGTAGGTACTACAAACTTCTCCAAATTATGTACATTTTAAAACAAAATTTCCGAAAGGATTTTTTTTCAATAAATATCTTTTTACAGCTTCCAAGTTGATACAGGTTTGTATAGCTGTATAAGTACCGATACGTTTTATTCAACGCGTTTTGTACTTTTGAAGAAAGGTAAAAATGTCTTGATCAAGAAGAGAAGAGAAGAATTGTTGCTTATTTTCGTCCTCGTTAAATTGGATAATCCATTTTGTAATATCATGTTTCAAATGCATTGCTTCTACGCAAATTCATTTGGGGATTCGAAAAAAATGTTCGTATCTTCAGAATTTTTGCCATTTCAATACAGGTCTTTTTAAGATGGTTCTGAAATCTATAATAAGTCATAAAAGGCTAGGGAATGAGGGAGGTTTTATAATGGCTATTGTTCTTTGCTAAACGCACTAAACACTTTTCAATAAAAAACATTTCAAGATTGTCACAATAAGCCCTCATTCATTGTAATCTGTGGCAACCATTGTAATCTTATCTAAACCAGGTTTTTATGGCTTTAGCCCTGCTGCGGGAGAAACAACTAAATTAAATTTGGTGCAAGCCCCATTATGCCAACCAAATTTGATATAGGATAAGAATATTGAAAAAATAAATAAATAACGTTAATATACTATAAAAAAACCAATAATATCATTCCAGAATTCTACGAACCTTCAACACTTAAGTGAGTAATTATTAAAGGAGTGGACGCAGCGTGGCCAAATTGGTGCTCTTTTTCAGCCAGAAAAAAAAATGTAAATTTTATTTTCCGATTTATATGAAGATTTGTCAGGGCAAAAAACTGAGTTTTGGTTCATTACATTAGTTTTGCAAGTCGTATGTTGGACAGACCTATAGTGAATAAATTATTGATGTGCAGTTAAATAAGACTTAAACAAGACCTAATAATATCACTCTTCATCTCTTCCGAAACGATCTCTTCATGTTCTATTTTCTCATAAAAATTTGTGAAGTTAGTCATCGATATACACACAAACTAAATTTTAATTTCATTGTTATTTCAATTTAACTAATAGGTTATTACCAGAAGTTTTTATTCAAATGCAACACCGTTAAATTGAAACACATATACATATTTTAAGATTTTTTAAAATTATTTCTGAAAGCATGTTGTTGGATGCTGTAGAAGTCTGGGTTTAAACATTACAATATAAACAAATACTATGAAATCATTGTTTCAAGTTGCGTCGAAGAGTTCTACAATATGGGTCAACAGATTAAGAAATAAAACTTATCGTACAGATTCCTAATGTTTAGATTCATTTTCATTTTCATTTGAATTTAACTAATGGATTATTACCAGAAGTTTTTATTCAAATGCAACACCGTTAAATTGAAAAACATATACATTATTTCACGATTTTTTATATTGTTTCTGAAAGCTCGTTGTTGAATATTGTAGAAGTTTGGATTTAAACATTACAATATAAATAAATACTAAGCAGTCATTGTTTCAAGTTGCGTCGAAGAGTTCTACGAGTACAATATGGGTCAGCAAAGTGCGAAATGAAACTCATTGTTAACATTCCTAAAGATTAGATTCATTGTCATTTTAATTTAACTAATGGATCATCACCAGAAGATTTCATTTAAATGCAACACTGTTAAATTGAAAAACATGTACATTATTTCACGATTTTTTATATTGTTTCTGAAGGTGCGTTTTTAAATACTGTAGAAGTCTTGGTTTAAACATTACAATATAAGCAAATGCTATGAAATCATTGTTTCAAGTTGCGCCGAAGAGTTCTATAATATGGGTCAACAGACTACGGAATAAAACTCATTGTTAAGATTCCTAAAGTTTAGATTCATTGTCATTTTAATTTAACTAATGGATCCTTACCAGAAGTTTTCATTTAAATGTAACACTGTTAAATTGAAAAACATGTACATTATTTTAAGAATTTTTATATTGTTTCTGAAAGCACGTCGTTGAATACTGGATTTAAACATTATAATATAAATAAATACTATGTAATCATTGTTTCAAGTTGCCCCGATGAGTTCTACAATATGGGTCAGCAGAGTGCGAAATAAAACTCATTGTTCAGATAAAGTCAACTAGTGTAAAATTAGTAGTTAATCGAAAAGCTTTAAGTGCTTTAAAGTTATCCTGCGTTATCACCCTATGAATAGTCAATGAAGGCTTTGTTAGCGATTCTAGAATTTTGGAATGCAGTCACGCCTTTGACTTCGAATTATTTCCAAAATACACTAATGAATAAGACACCGAGGCAACTGCTTCGATTTCCATGAAATGCCAGAATTCTGAACGAGGGGAGTGTATGCATTTTTCATTCACAATGGATTACAAATGGGGAAGCATTTCCATTTGTTCTGTCTTACAACTAATGACTTTGCTGATTTATAAGATAGATGTTAAAGATGTGAAAATAGGTAAGAATCCTTCATTCTGTATACAAAATTACAAGGAAAGATGTAAATGAAAAGGAAATGTTTTGCAATTTGAAAGTTTATGTCATATCTTAGATTATTTGGAAAAAGGCTCCTTTGTTAAATCGTTATTAAATCTTAATTATACTGTCCACGGAGTTACGTTGATCATTCAAAATATTATTGCCATTTGAGTTGCTTAGAATATGTTTAGAAATTCTCAGAAATAAAATGAAATGACATATGTAAATAGCTGCAGATAGAAAATGGGATTATTTTTTTTCTTTCATAGAGAAGTTTAAGCATTCAAGTTTAGGGGAAATAATGTCAATGATTCTGCACATGTGTACAGATGAAGAATTAGTAATTTAAAACGAAATCTCCTTTTTTTATTGTTATATGCCTTTTGACAGTTCGGGAAAAAATGTGGTTGCCGTTAGTTTTTTGAAAGCTCTGTCATCGCACTAACGTTTTTTGCCTAAATTGTTTTGCCTAATTATGTTTTTTTGCCTAAAATATGCTATTTCCATACCTGCTGCAAGTTAGCAACAGTTACTCGTTACTGTTTGGTCAAGTTTACCCGATTTTTAGTCAGGAACAGTTCTATTGTAACTTGCCATTTTTTCTTTGTTCTTGTTCCATTTTCGTTACATACCTTTTTAACTAAAAATGGCGCTAAACGTAATATGAAGAAAAGCCACGATTTTGAGAGATTGAAAAGCGCTTGTGGTCTAATTTTTTATGTTTAAAAATTTACTTCAATGATATCTTATCTTCGCTGATAAAAATTTGCAAAAAATGAGAAGAATAAGGCAATGATTTTGATAGATTTAATATAGCACGAAAATGTTACCATTTTGGCGATTTTTAAGAAAAAGTTTAATAGCTTTTAAAATATTTAAGTTATTGGTCAGTTCTAAAGATCAAATAGTTCTTCATGGCAAGATTCAACTTTGCTTCAAGCGTAACTGTGTGCAAACTGTGGCCTTTTTAAAAATTTGTTTTGGCAAAAAAGATCTTAAAAACCATTTTAAGGATTTTTTATTCTAAATTCTTTCACCAAAGAATGTAAACAGGCCACATTTTTACTTTTTAAAACCGAAGCAAAGCTATAAACTTAAAGTATATATATGCTATCTTGTTTAAAAGTATTGTCTGGATTTCTAATCAGACAAGCAGTTAAAATATATTTGAAAAATATTATACTTCTGAAAAAAGACTGTTAGTTTGTGAAGTTTTGCCCAACTAGAGAAAAATCATCAAAAATAATGAATAATTTTAATTGTTTGCCCTTTTTATGCAGCTTTGGGGTAACTTTATTATTAAAGTTACTATTATTAAGTATATAGTTTAATACTTTATTATTAAGTATTAAAAAATCAGATCACAACCGCTTTCTTTAACGGAAAAATATTGTCTGTTATTCACGTTGATATTTCTCTGAATTTTCATAATTAGTATAAAACTAAGTAGCTTAAAATGTACATAACTGATCCTAACAATAATGAAAACTATTGCTCAACAGCTTTAAAAAATGAATATCATTCGTTGAGAGGCGTTATTTTATTTGATGTTAGAGCTCTCGAAGAACAGCCTTGAAAGGGAGCAAATAAGTTACCAAATATGTAAGTAAGTATAAAAATAAGTAACTAAATTATTGGTGTTAGATTATTCATTGCAAGTGAGTGGTTGACATGAGCTTTAACATGTCTTTTGCAGTAGCACTCAATACTTTATATCTTAATATTTTTCTCAATTGCATTGTTACATGCATTTTGCCAAATGCATGTGTTACATGCATTTGGCCTTCATATAAAATATTCATTGTCAAACTGAAGTGTTTTTCCTAGTGTAACGAGCGCACAGAATATCTTAACTCGAACAGATAAATATTTGTTTCTGCACTTGACTTCAGATTTCTTTTCTGTGTAAAGTTTCAAATTTAAAGATTACTAAGATAAACATTAATTTAACTAAGTTAATCTGTATTAAGCTTATTACTGCAAACTCACTACGTGGATATCTAACTACATGTATTTTATTTAGGTATAATCATGTGGGTTAAAACACACACAATAGCACGGGTTTATTTAGATTTTAGCATTAAAAACCAAAAAGTTCATTGTAAACTGAAGGGAGTTTCAGACCATGAAAATTGTAGTTTTCATTAAATGCACAATATTTGATTAAAAGTTACTGCAATTCTTTTGCTGATTGCAAAAAATCCTTTCTTCTTTTTTTCTTAAATTTTTTTAAACTTTCATGATACATAGAAACCTCGGGTACCACGGAGGTTGCTCTTATTTTTTCCACTTACGCAGGGTTATTCATAATTCCCTCCGGGGTTTTCGAAGCGTTATAGTAAAAAAACGAAGACGAATATGGCAAAAAAGAACATATGAAATTATTTCGAAAGTATTAAAGTTTTAATTTAAGCAGTTGCCGGTAGATGGCAGTAACATGTACCACTGAAGCCACTTGTAGTAAACATAAGGTTGTAGTAAACAGAGGGAATTATGAATAACCTTGTATACAAATTTAAAAATTTATGATATAACTTATATCACTGATATACAATATATATGGACAAAAAAAATTAACAATGTCAGTGCAAAATACACTTAAAAAAATCAAATCGCTTGAAGAAATGTTATACAAAAAAGTAAAATCAGTTGCATTTTAAATAAAAACAACCAGTTTTGATTTGAAATATGTTAAAATGGAGAGAACGAGTTACGAAAGTCAAAATTAATCTTCAGTTTAAGGGTAATGAATAATCGGAAATTGGTACAGTCAACTTGGTTCACGATAACGATTCTTCATTGATTCTCCGACATCAAGATTAATATCCTTCTAAGAGAAATTGATTTCTTCAGTTTGTTATTTGTATTACTTTCGTGATACCTGTTCGTAAAGGAGTTCTTGATAAATGAGATGTCTGTGGGATTTTGCGTGGTGTTCGTATTACAGTATTTCCTGTATTGAGTTTTGGAAAAGTGGTTATTATAGTATGAATTTTCGACCAGTTAATTTTACTTGCTGCTAATTTTATATTGTAAATTTCAAGCTGCCAGTTTATTTGTAATGGATAGTCATGGTACTCGCATATATTTATTTAATCGTTGAATAACGTGATAGGATGCAGATTAACCCATTCCTTTTCGCTCCCGTGAAATTTCCGGGATGGAATGTTCAGTAGTAACGCTCAAATAAGAATAAAACTAATTCATTTCTTTTGCCCGGAAAACATTTTATTTCTCATTTTTCACACCAGATGGCAGTACCAGGATTTTTTAAAGATAATTGTAGATAGTTAGTTAATTTTAAACTAGATGTCAGCACTAATCAAACACGTATATTTGGCAAAATAGGCACTTTTATGACCGTTTTCCTGAAAATTAACCGATCGTTAAGGGGTTAAATAAAATTGTACGGGTTATAGAATTATAATTGCTTACGTATAAAGTACTTTATTTCTACCATGACGGCTGGCAAACAAGAAATTCTTTTTTTCGAAGCTATGATCGCTACATACCTTTGTAAAGAATACTTATGTGATTTGTATGCTGCCATTTCAAAGAAACGTTTCTTTCATTTCTTTCTTTTTTAAAAAACATATAAAATAAACATATATATAATATGCTAGGTCTTAGCATTTTTTATATATAGAGAGTTAGCATTTGCGTATAAGTACAGTGTAATTTGTTGACAATTGATGCATCATTATGAAAGTGAGAATTGTTTACTTGCCAGCTCTCTTTGACAAAGCTTGGTTCTTTCTTTGTCCAGCTTTGTTTTAGTCGATGCACTACCACCAGCTCCTTTTAGAATCGTCAGAAAACGACTGCAGAAAACAAAAAGAATCAGTAAGAAAATTAGCACCAGAACTAAACTTTAAAATATTGAACTTTTCACATTACTTCGACAAGTTTTTAAAAATCATTTTTATCGTACCATTTTCAGTTTTAGTAAAATTTAACGCACAAGTGTATTGGAGCTGCCATTATTAAGTAATACAAAGTTTACAAGAAAAGTGGCTCATGGACCCATTCGGATTCTGTTCAAGCTAATGAAAAGTTGGGATTAACTTTTGCTTGAAATAAATATTTTGTTCGAAACTCATATGTTGCCTCAGGTGATTCCATTTGTGTTGTAAAAATTTCAAACAATTTTAAAAAAAAAGAAAAAAAAAACTTTTTGAAAAATAGTGAGGGTCGGTAGTAAAAAAAAAAACGAAAAACAATTACCACACTGTGAAAAAACTATAGACTGAACTACCAGAATATGGTAAAATTTACCGGGTCTCTGGCTCTGTGGCAACCCTAAAAATCTCGATAATTTTTATCGAAGTACCTTGAATATTATTTCGGTGAATTCATTACCAATTCATTATAATCACGTGTAATAAAGCCATCATATAGCTTTATTACATGTGATAAAATTTGGTAAATGTCGTAAAATTTGGTAATTTTATCATGTTACCTTAGAGCATGATATAAAAACCATTTATTCGGTAAAATTTATTTTCCAGTCTTGTATTTTTTACTAAATGCGTGATAATAAGAACTATAATTTTGAAAACCAAAATTTCCTTTAAACTGTTGCCATGTGAACGGAGAAAATTACTAAATAGTTTAAATACTGTATATTTCGGTTTTATTAACCAAAATTACGATATTTTGCATATTTTAATTTTATTAACCAGAATAATGAATTTTTAATGTTATTACCATACAATACTATAATTTTTCCAGAATTTTTTCGCCATGCACTTTTTATAGTTTGAATATTTTGTTCTGAACGTACTAATTTTAAATTTTTATAAAATTTCCGAGCCTTTAAGTTGCAATTTAACTAATGAAAAAATTTTGGAAAATACTTTTCTTTACCATTGAAGAATGAGAAAAATAATTTAGGATAAAATTATTATTTATCGCAAATTTATGTCAATTTGCATTTACTTGCTATTGCAGTGCTTATATTTCCACACGAAAGTTTTTATAACTTAATTTGTTACATTTTTTCATAAAGTTTTATCAAAATGGGACATAATAAAACAGTAACCATCGGTCAACATGATGCGAAATGATAAAAACACATGAAAAAACAACCAGGTCTCTATTAGGTTATATAATCAAGAATTATATAATAAAATTTTATAATCTCAATAATTAAAACATATTATAATTTAATTAATAATAATTAAATTAATAATTAAAACATATTATAAATAAATTATTAATAATTAAATTAATAATTGAAATTTATATGATTCAGTGTATTTAAACTTCTAAACTTCTTCCTGACAATGACATGTAAAATACATAATAAATAGAAGATGTTATCAACAGTTATTTTTTCCTTACAAGTTTTATTATAGCAGTAAGTTATTTCTTAGGGGAAAAAAAACAGACTTTACTATTTTTTTTTCAAAAACATTTCCTATTTGAAAAGTAATTTCCGTACTAGCAGTCATTTTTTTTACTTAGCGTAATTTTTGTTAAAAAAATATACCTTTCGTAAGTTTTTCATTAAGGAATCTGTTTGTAAAACCATTCATATTGTTTCTTTAAGCCTTGATTAACATCACAACTGCTTTAAATCCCTTATTTTAGGACTCTGTGATTTTATAAGACTTTAATTTCATAAGTACATAAAATAACGTTAAAAAAACATAAATATTCTCTCAAAAAAGACGTATGAACGTTTTGGTACTATAATGAAGCACTTTCTTCTGTGCTGAAACAAAGAATATGAGAAAAAGATCGATAAATTACAAACAAACAGGATAAACTACAAGCAAACAAGTAGCATTAAGAGAAGAACCAATGGGATAAGGGAACAAAATCGGACCTAAGCTCTTTGATTTTGCTCCTCTACAATGTAAAAAAATTCAGGATCAAATTACAATAAAAATTACCGGCACTCGAAGTACCAGTACTTTTTACCGTAAAATCCATTTTTACCGGAGCAAGTTACGGAACAGAAAAATATGATATATCGTAATTTTCGCTGTAACTATTACCGCAAAATCACGGAATCACTCTAAATATATAAATATTACTGTAAAAAAATTACGGTAGAATATTCTAAAGTAAATATAGATTTTACTGTGAAAAAGATTTTTCTGGATGACGCTGACGTACCCAAAGTACCGGGACTTTATACTATCGGGATTTTTTCCGGAATTTTTCACCTGGAAATCCGGATCCGGAAAATTTTACAGTGTATTGTATTGTTTTGAGTTCTGTTAAGTAATATATATTGTATCTGCTGAAAACTTTACTAAAAAGTATCACTTAAACTAAATAAATTAATTTGAAAAAAATTTCGAAAACTGATATTTACTAATAAAAGATAGTTTAGAAAACGTTATAATGGCAAAATCTTGGTAATTCTTATTGATTTGTATTTTTAGATTTCATCACATCCAAACGTATGGTGGATTTTTTCTATAGAATATGTCGCGCATTAATTTTGTAGTAAAGTTTGGAATGTTCGTTTTGTTGTGGATCATAATTTTGTGTTTCGTGCATGTTAAATTACGATCGTCTTCTGAATAAAGGCAACGTTCAATGCCGTAAATTAGGTTTATGGTCATATTTGCAAGAATATGATAACTGTCAAAACATCTTGACAAAATAGTTATCTTATACTTAATATATTGCTCTTAGAAGGAACTTTTTTTTGCTCGCAATATTCGGAATTGTCTATTAACTTTTCAATTTTTATATAGAGATTCGAATTCAAGGAATAATTATGAATAATGATCTTTTAACATTTCTATATTTCTCTAGTTTAATAAATAGTTTCATGAGTAAAAAATAAAATCGTTAAATCGTTGTTGTACATTTATGCCATATTTGTTTCCAAAGTAGCCATAAATGTATTGTTGGGAAGTGAACTATCTTTATAGTGCTACGCTGCGTTAAAAAGTATGGCTAAAACTACTATAACTATAGTCCCATTTACCGTATTTCTTGCTCTATGGGAAAATTAAAAAGCTCGTTAGTTTTTTCCGATGTCCTTTGGAAATAATTTTTGTAAAAGTAACATTAAAGTATGGTTTTATAATATATGGTAAAATTAGATAAATATGCAAAAATTTGATAATTTTATCATTGTGCCTTAGAGCATGGCATAAAATCCATTTATTTCGTAAAGTTTACTTTTCAGTTGTGTATTTTTTTACTAAATGTGTGGAAATAAGATCTAAAGTTTTGAAAATCAGAATTTCCAGTAAACCGTTACCATATGAACTTATACTTCATATCGTAGTTTTATTCGGAATTTCATACCGTATACTTCATTGGTCAATATTTCTTATTATTTTCTCTTATCTTTCTTGTAACTTCTCCTGCTTCAATATTCCATCACGTGTTTTGACACTAACAAAGGTGCTTCATTACAGCAAGGAAACAAGTACATCACTGTTTCATGACAGATTTTAGATTTTTTTCATATTTCATTTTATAAATTTTATTATACATAACAAAGAATTAAGTACTCCTTATTTTTATTTAATTTTTACTTCAAAAACATTTAGTCTTTAAAAGAATGGTTTAAAAGATAATCTTTAAACTGGAAAAGATTCTATTCTTTAAATCATAAATAACACACATCCTATTTACCATAGTTCCTTTACAAAATTCTTCCATCAATCTTTTCCGGGATTACTTATTTTCTTATTCAAATATACTAACAGAACGAAGGAAGTTACTTACTTACAACCCGTCCCCAACTCCTCCAGAACTCCCCGTAATCTCTTATCGGCATGTGGCTTCTCCAAGCGGATCATTTCTTGTACATCAGACAATCCCTCCTCCTGTACACAAAGGAATTAATAAGTTAAACGTCAACAAGCTAAGGAACTTTTAGATATCAGAGAGTATCTGCTCTGAATTCTGATGAAGCTTTCAACAAGTCTAGACGTGTTAAGGAAAACTATTTATTTCTCTAGGAGCACATCGAATTATATCTAGTGTGACAGACAATAATTAATTTGGAGAATAAATAGTTTCAAAGTTTGGTTTAATGAAATAGATACCTTTTTTAAATTGCTTGTGACAAATTTCAAAACAGTAATTTAAGGTTACGATCGCATTAAAATACATTCTATCAGAAGATATTTAATCTGCAAGGATTATATGAAAGATTTATGTAGATATTTTAATTAAAATATATATAGATAGTCAACTGGGATTGATATTGTAAGGCAATAAGACTGGAATTTTTTTTGTACACATTAAAAATTAATCTGGATTACTTAAAAAAAAATGATATGCGTTTTGGAAAATTTACTGATTCAAAATTCCAGTTATTTCTTTCGATTGAAAATAATTGCTGAAAACATTTCAATTGAAAATAATAAGTTGAACGTCAACAGGCTAAGAAACTTTTAGAAATCGGTGAGTATCTGCTCTGAATTCTGATGAAACTATCAACAACTCTAGACGCGTTTCAGAAAACTATTTATTTCTCTTTGATGCCATCGATTATATTTAGTGTCCCACGCAATAATTTATTTCTCTAGAAAATAGTTTCAAAGCTTTGTTTAATTAAATAGTTTCCTTTTTTAAGCTCTGACAAATTTCAAGAGGGTAATTTAAGGTAACGATCGTATTGAAACACAGTCTATCAGATGATATTTAATCTGTAAGGAATACATGAAAGATCTATGTAGATATTTTATTTAAAATATGGATAGATAGTTAACTGGGATTGATATTGTGATGTAACAAGACTGGAAATTCGCTTTTATTCAGTTAAGTTTTATAAGTTAATGTAAATTTTTATAAGTTAATGTAGCTTACATGAAAACAACTAATATGTATTTTGGGAAAACTCCTGATTAGCAATTCAACTTATTACTTTCGATTGAAAATAATAATTTAATAGAACTTGAGACTCAGCAGTGATGTTTTTTCTTACAATAATTATTTAACTGAACTTACAGTGTTTTAGTTTTGATAATAAGTTAGTAATCAAACTTGAAACGTTTCATTATTGAGAATAAGTATTTGATTACACTTGCAATGTTTTATTTTTGATAATAAGTTAGTAATCAAACTTGCAACGTTTTATTTTTGAAAACAAATATTTGATAACGCTTGCAATGTTTTATTTTTCAAAATAATCATTTAATTAAAATTGCTATGTTTTTCTTCTGACAAAAAATATTTAATTAAACTTACAATGTTTCATTCCTGACAATAATTATTCAATCAAACTAGCAATGATTTATTTTTGACAATAATAATTTAATTAAAATTGCAATGTTTCATTTCTGAAAATAAATATTTAATAAGACCGTACCAATGTTTTGTTTCTGACTGTAAATATTTCGAGAGACTTGTAATGAAAAATAATGTTTTGTGTCTGAGAAAAATTGTATAAGGAAAATTGTAATACTACTATGTTTTATTTCAGACAATTAAGCAGATTTTTGGAAGAACATGTTAAGTGATATTCTAGAAAATATGAGAAACTAAGTCTTAGAATGAGAAATATGTACAAATACCTCATTTTCTATTCGAAAAATTTTTACGAGAATAAATTAATATAACACGTGAAAATGCTACATAAGTGCCTTAATAGTCTTACAACATGAATGGTATGGTAAATATTTTTCCAAGATGAATGGGTTAACATTTTTACTGCACAAATGATATAGTAAGTATTTTTATTACATATCCACTAGAAGAATACGATTTCAACTTAAGTGGGAATACCAGTGTGATTTTCATAAAAGAGGCATTTTTTTGCTAAGTAAAGATTTTTGGTAATCAATAACAAAGCGTACAACGTATAATCGCTTAATATAATATGGATTTTACTTACCAATTTATCTCCTATTTTTGACAACACATTAGAACTGTACATTCTTCGTCGATGATCTTGCCATATGCTTCTAACCCACACGCATGGTTTGTTATCTCCATAAGAAATGTAATAATACTGCCTGCAACACATTTTACGCTTATTGTATATTTTTTTATAACATAAAATTTTATCAGTACAAATAATATAAAGCTTATGAATATAAAGAGCTATTTAGAAAAAAAAAGAAAATCTCTTCTTGTAAAAAGCTTAAAAATGCATAATTATAATATGATTATAAAGAACTTGTCTTTATAAAGAACTATTTGGAAAGAAATAATCCCTTCAAGTAAAAATATCTTAAAAAATATGATTTTTATAAACATGATTATAATATGATTATAAAGAGCTTATGATTATGAAGAACTATTTATAAAGAAATAATCACTTCTTGTAAAAAGCTTAAAATTTAGGATTATAATAAAATGATTGCAAAGAATTATTCAGAAAGAAACAATAAGTTCTTGCAAAAAGCTTTAAAAAATATAATTATAATAAACATAGCTATAATACGGTTATAAAGAACTTATGATTATAATAAATATGATTATAATACGATTATAAAGAACTTATGATTATAAAAAAACTTTCTGGAAAGGAACATTCACTTCTAGTAAAAAACTTTAAAATAAGATTATAATAAAAATGATTATAAAGAACTATTTTGGTAGAAAAATTAATCTCTTGTTAAATGCTTAAAAAACATAAAAAGAAAAAGAAATAATACATTTGATAAAGATATGTAATGAAACTATAAAATTTTTTATTTTGTTATCATTCAATATTTAAAAAAATAAGAAATTTGTCATGACGAATATTAGAAACACATCAAAGTGTCATTCGACAATCAAGCTGGCTTTGATATTTGTCATTTCGTCTTCTACACTAGTGGTTGGAAAGATTAGTATAGCATTTTATTTCTTCTTTTTATAAATAGTATACTTAAAAAAATTATATTTCGTCTTTTTTTGCTTCATTTTTTAATAGGATTCTGAATCTATACATACATTAGGAATGATAATTGCGGGACATCTTGTGCAAGAATTATACTTTAAAGTGAAACTGATACACTGACACTTGTATATGCTGATACTTACATACTTATATATACTGATACTTATATACTTATCTATACTGATACTTATATACTTAGATATATGGGAATTTATGTACCTATATATACTGATACTTATATTTGATACTGATTACAATACTATTGTAGACTTATTATATACAAACTGATGTAAAAATATTTTGTAGCTTCCATGATACAAATATTTCCATTTTTGAAGTTTAAGATATTTAAATTGTTTTCATAATGAAACAGTTAAATATGGAAAAAATGTACTTTTATCATTTTTGTTTAAAATCAAACTATACGTTATTTCTCACTAAGAGACAAGAAAGATAGATTTGCAAAGACTTGAAATTGACTTTTAAGTTTTCAGCACGCATGAGGTTCTAGAAACATCGAAATTACTTTCTCTATTTTCAGGGGGAAATTAAAAATCAGGAGCTTGTCAGAGAATCCTGTGATTGTGAGCGAAACTCTTCAGCTTTTGCCTTGGAGCTCGTAAATCGATTATAAAAGAGTTCGTCGGCGAGAAAGTGCAATTTCATGTTTAATACAAATGGAAAATATAAGTTAGGGAAATTAAGCTTCTTTATCTTAGAATTGCTTGGGTGTAAAGTTCAAACATGACTCACTAATTTTAGATTCATAAAAGTAATTATTTTTAGTACTTGTAGTCAAATTTATTCATTCAATCCGAAATCGAAGATGATGAGGTGTATAAATTTTCAAAAGAAATAAGGAATATCATAGTTTAAGTGCATAGCATTTTGAGTACCCGGAAACAACAAAAAATTAGCAGAATAACGAAATTTTATTGTAGTGCATTGAAAAAAAATATGGTAAAATTCCTTGTGTTTCTGTCTCCATGGAAAAATCAAGAAACTCGGTTTTATAATGTGCGATAAATTTGGTAAATGGTGTAACATTTGGTAATTTTATCATATGTTAAACTATGGCAGAAAAACCATTTATTTGATGGAATTCATTTCTTAAATTTGTATTTTTTTCTATATGTATGGGTAGACAGAACTATAATTTTGAAAACCGAAATTCCCGGTGAACCGTAACAGAAAAACAGAATATAATCCATATAAACAGAAAAATTAACAAATGAATGGCTTAAATACCGTATATATTGGTTTTATTAATCAGAATTATGTTTATTTTTAATTTATTTATTTTTTACCACAAATTTCATTTCCATACAGTACTTTCTTCTCCATATCTATATGAAGTTTTAAAAAAATGGTGTCAAAATTCAAAAAATAATTATATTAAAGCAATTATGTATCATTTAATTGCATTTCTTTGTTTCAATTTTCATAATAATTTTAGTTAACAGGGAAATCTTGTGATAGTAGAAATTTGATTTTATTATATCTGCTTTATTGTGTAACATGTTAGGAAACATAGATATTCTTTTGAAATAAACTTTGACTTCGGAAAAATCTTTCGAAAAAAAAATCTCGAGCAAAATATTACATATACGTGAGTTTTTTATCTACATAAATTTGCGTGCACATAAAATATATACTATACTCATATTGCAGAGACAATTTTTGAGGTTTAGTAATGCTTATATTTAACACTATCTGAATAATCGTACGTTGCAAGGGGAAAAAATAAAATAATTAATTGATCGGTAATAAAAAAAGAAAGCAGAAATCATGTATAAAGTAGTTAAATACTACAATTCCAAAGGAAATTTGCGCAATACAGCAGAAATTCTATTAGAAAATTGAAACCAATTGAAACTTTTAAAGAAAAAAAAATTAAAATAATGAAAAATATAAAAATGACAACCGAAGTTGACATCGCCAGGGGATACCAGCTCCGGAAGTTATAAAAAACACAAAACCTTTTCTATCGACAAATGTCTAAATTTGCTCTCTCTGTACCCAAAAGGTTTTGTAAAAAGTCCAGGAAAAGACAAAAGAAATACAAAACACACAAAAAAAAAAATACAAAAGTAAATTACATAAACTAATTACAAAAGGAAAACATCGTTGAAAACATTGCAATTAATCAGTATTAATCAACATTACGAAACTTATGATTTTCTGAAATTACTCTAATTTTCTCATGTCTCATTAGATAATTTCAATTTTATGTTATTAGTTCTTGTTGAGCTTCCATTATTTAAATTTATAGAGGTTTAGAAGCGTAAGTATCAAATATGAGAATGATTGATTAAATATGATCGCGTGATTTTATATCTCTGTTAAGATATTATTTAGGTGGCCTCATCACCATTTGTCACGAAAATATTTACGTTAAATTTTCTTTTGACAACCTGAAATAAGAAAGCAAAGAAAAATAATTCACAAAACCGTGCGATGAAACTAATTCTTGATTGCTTAGAACTGTAAGCTAGAATAATACTCATGTAATAAAATATTTATCAAATTCTATGGAAAACTCCTTCCTTGGGATGTTGAACGCGAGCCAGTGGTCAGAGGGAGTTTCAATGTAGAGAGTTAGGTTCACAGTTTCTTCTTCCTATCTACATCAAATTTAGTGTAGATTTGTATAAGGTTCATTCATTCATATACACATACACGCACATATATAAACACTTAACTTTATCTATATAGATTGTCTCTAACAGTCGTGATTGTTTTTATGTCATGCCAAATTAATATGATNTAAATTGTTTACGCAATGAAACAGTTAAATATGGGAAAAATGTACTTCTATAATTTTTGTTTAAAATCAAGCTATACGTTATTTCTTCCTAAAAGACAAGAAAGATAGATTTACAAAGACTTGAATTTAACTTTTAAGTTTTCAGCATGCATGAGGTTTTAGAAACATCGAAATTACTTTCTCAATTTTCAGGAGGAAATTAAAAATTCGGAGCTTGTCAGAGTTCGCAAAATCCTGTGATTGTGAGCGAAACTCTTCAGCTTTTGCCTTGGAGCTCGTAAATCGATTATAAAAGAGTTCGTCGGCGAGAAAGTGCAATTTCATGTTTAATACAAATGGAAAATATAAGTTAGGGAAATTAAGCTTCTTTATCTTAGAATTGCTTGGGTGTAAAGTTCAAACATGACTCACTAATTTTAGATTCATAAAAGTAATTATTTTTAGTACTTTTAGACAAGTTTATTCAGTCAATCCGAAATCGAAGATGATGAGGTGTATAAATTTTCAATAGAAATAAGGAATATCATGGTTTAAGTGCATAGCATTTTGAGTACCCGGAAACAGCAAAAAATTAGCAGAATAACGAAATTTTATTGTAGTGCATTGAAAAAAAATATGGTCAAAACTACCAAAATATGGAAAGATCAAGAAACTCGGTTTTATAATGTGCGATAAATTTGGTAAATGGCGTAACATTTGGTAATTTTATCATATGCTAAAATATGGCAGAAAAACCATTTATTTGATGGAATTCATTTCTTAAATTTATATTTTTTTCTAAATGTATGGGTAGACAGAACTATAACTTTGAAAACCAAAATTCCCGGTGAACCGTAACAGAAAAACAGAATATAATCCATATAAACAGAAAAATTAAGATGTGAGGCTATGTAAATTTTCTTGTTACAAGTTCTTGCGACTTCAGTCAACTTTATCATCTCAAAATCTGAGACGTCCATGCCAGAAATCTTTTTAACTTATCTATAATATCTATAATTATTAAGCATATCCACTACTAACAAACGTAAAGAAAAACATAATGAAACGAAAATATTTAAATTATGGTTGGTTGGTTGATGTCGTATCCTCTATTGAATCATATTTCATGGTGTGCTTGAATAGTTTTTGTTATTTCTATGGCATTAAATGAATAAAAATCCTCTTCTGTGGAGTAGTTTAAGAGGTGAAGGCCTGCAGCGATGCAGGGCAGTTAAAAACATGATATGGTGTCAGTTCCACATTAAGACAGTTGCCACAGTTTTGATATTTTCTAGTCCCATCTGTAGAAATTTTCATGTTTTTATGATGCTTTGTTCTTAGTCTGATGAGAGTAGTGGCTGTCTTCCTATCGATGTCAAGATTAATTATTTGATCGTGGGCTTTGATTTTTAAAGTGGAATAGTCTTGACTTTGCAAAAGCATTTGCATCTGCCAACGTGGTTGGGATTGTATTTTGAATGAGATCTCTGGAATTTTTAGCCAAGGAATCAGCTATTTCATTGAACTCTAGGTTCACATGGGCGGGAATCCACTGCAGGAAGCATTTTTCCGAAGACGCTGAAGTTGTCCAAGTTGTTCTATGATATTCAAGATTAGGCTTGCAATATGAATAAACAAATTGAATCAAATTTGACTAATGAATATTTTTAGTTAAACAAACAAGTTTTTACCTGTCTTTGGATATTGGTTTTAGGGGTGGTGTTGTTGATTGTATCGGACAAGAAGCTTCGCCGTAGGAAGAGCCATCACCTGAATCAGATCCAGAGTCCAACTCCTCCTCATCGCCACGTATCATTCGGCTGGAATCCAACATATTGCCAGCATTTCCTAAAAGATTGAGAAATAAATAAAGTTATGTATACGTTTTTCATGTGTAACACAAGCCTGGAGGAAAGCACGTATATTACCTAAAGTGACTTCGAAATATATCGGTTTTTCTCCGATTTTTCGGTCAATCATAGTTGCTTCGAGCAGACAGCCAAACAGAAAAAACTCGTCATTTCGCCCGTAAGACCCCTGAAAAAAATTAGAAGCAAACCAATAAGCAGTTTTAATAATGTTTGGAATTTACATTATCATTTTATATTTCGAATTTCAAAAGAATTTAAGATTGAACCGGGGCAAAATATAGGCATTTTTACCCATTGGCAAAATTGGTCTTGCTTCGGATTTTATGGCGTGCGCACTTTNACTCACAAGAAGAATACGAATTTATTTGACGATTTTTGATTTATATCACGAATTTATTTGTTTTATTCAAATGGCTTAGTATTTACAAAAAAGATGTAATTTTTTAAAAAAATAAATTGTTATATGGATTTGAATGATTGTTTTGAATTCTTAGAATTTTGTGCATTTGCAATGTACCTAAGTTAGTTGCGAGGTTGGTTTGCGAAGCAAACCATAAAGGATTGCGTAGCAATTTTCGGGGGTTTGCGAGCGTTAGCGATCAGGGGGCGCAGCCCACTAGTTTACATTAATATTTTATATTTTGAATTTCTACACACACAACACGGTTCCCAGCAGATCACCGAAGTCAAGCATCACTGGCTACGGTCAGTGTGCGGGTGGGTGACCACTTGGATCAGCCTGCGTAGGGACCGAGGGTGTGCGGTATTGGTCCTCGTTAAACTGTGCTACCGTAAAGTGCTCGACTTCGCGCGCAGGTCGTCGGGCTACCGAAGCGGGGGTGCCATCCCCTCCGCAGAGGATCAAAATTGTGATGGCATGTCTTCGGATCATCCTCCGGGATGTTTCCCAGACCGTCGCCAATAGCCCATTGTGCAGCTCTAGTGCGACGTAAATTAACAACAACAACATTTCTAAAGAATTTAAGATTGAACTGTAACCGTGGCAAAATATAGGCATTTTTACCCATTGGCAAAATGGGTCTTGTTTCAGATTTTATGGCGTGCGCACTTTATTTGGGCGTCATCACACTTTTTAACCGTGTTCAAGAGTAATAGTGCGCATGCGTCGTCATTGCATGCGTTGCTATGGCGACCGCTGTTGTTTGATAATTCTTTTAGAATTCTTTTTCTTTTCACCAGCAGTTATTTTTAATGTATTTACAGAATAATTTAAAGTATTTTTATATTCTTTTTATTATTAACTTATAATTTCTGTCTTGACGGTGATTTTATTACAAATATGAATACTGAAAAATGAAAAGTATTTTGTGACCAGTCCGACGACAAACATCAATGGAGACAGTTTTTGCAATCCATGATTTGAGATGCTTTGGCGTTTATCGGAGTCAAACCAGAAAAAAAAGCGTTTGACCAATGGGTAGTGATCGTAATAAAGGGATCACGATTTCTTTTTGTATTGTGTTCAGTTGAGTATTTTTTTTTTGATTGACAATTATTTTTACCCACCTTTCACATACTTCTTCCCCTTCCATATTATTTCGTACTTAAAACCATCTAAGACTTGAGATGTTTCGAATAAATTGCTAAGGATTATAATTTTCTTTAGACTAAGAAAACATTTAATAATGTAATATAGAACATTATATTTTGCGCGATAATCTTAATCTAAACTTTCTTAATGACGCAATTGAGAAGAAAGCTGTGTTTAGAAAGCAGAGAAGACAATGTACCTCTGATATGGGGTTCGCCATTTCAATTTCAACGTTGGAGGGTGAAATATCTAAAGAATCTAGAATTTCTGTTTTTACAGCCATCAGGATCCTGCCCCGGTACATAACTCCTTCTCCCAAGCCGTCGTTAAGTGTTGTGTGCTCGTCAAATAAAGAATAATCTCGGGGGGATCCGTATAAATACACATATGATGGGCCAAAAGTAGGAAGAAAACCTATGAAAGATAGGAAAAACAAATCTATGTACACTAAACTACATAACATAATATACAATACTATCTAACGAGTTTGACTTCACGTATAAACAAAAACTTTAATATAGATTTAATATTCACTTTAGAGTTACACATAGATAATCAGGTAGCGCTATAAATTAGATAGCAAAATCAGGTTGCATTTCGGGTAGTTTTTGAGGTAAATTCTAGTGCAAAATGTAATCTCAAGACAAACATAAATTTTTTTGGTATATTTTGCGAAAAAATTATTTTAGTTTAGCGTCAATAGAAGAACTTTTTAGCTTACACATAGATAAATATATTTTATTTTATTACAGGCATTGAGCAGTCAACCCAATTTTTGCGTTTGCGATTTGCCGTATCCTCGTAGTCTTGTAATTTTGAAATCCAACCAGGGAGATAAAAGAACTCTTGGATCAAGCAAGCATTGCGACAAACTAGCCTTCGTGGCATGGAGGACTTCATGATGGAATCAACTCTCATATGCGTTACATGGAGAAGAAAACTACACAAACCTATGGTTATTCCGACGTCAAGGGGTCTCTAAAAATGATCTGTCTGCCACTGAAGATATTTTACTCCAGCAATGTGGTTAGTACGAGCCAGAAGCAAAATTCGCGTAAACCAGCCTCCGCTAGAATTCGAACATGTGGCACCTCATAGGGAGGTGCACGCTCTGATATAAATATTGAACAACCCCCACATTTACTAGGCCAGGGGTGGCGAACCTTTATGCATCAACATGCCATTTTTTCAAAAAATTGTTTAATGAAGTCACAGACGTGCCGTCAAATAACTTTGACTTCGTGATTATTGGGAAAATAATACGCATTACTAGTTACTATCAGCTCAAAACTCTGTATTCACTATGAAAAAAGAATATATTTTGCAATGTCTCAGTTATGCGCGCAATGCAACTTAAAGTAACATGACTCTTGTTGTTGCATATTAGATGACAAACAACTTATATTAGATTGTAAGATGTTAGTTTAAGCAGGACTGTTAATTTTTTTTGCCAGTTATTAATTGTTAGCTTGTTTTTTTATGGTTATTGTTTATTTGACATTAATTGTTAATTTTTTGTAAATAATTGTTTTTTTTAGTGAATTATAATTTTATTTGTTAATATGCTTCATAGTGAACTTTGTGATCGATGGCGTGCCCAGAATATTGTGTCACGTGTCATAAATGGCACGCGTGCCATTGGTTCGCCATCCCTGTACTAGGCTTTTAATATAAAATTACAAAATTGCTTTCTATATTAACCATGCATTTTAGACATCGTCCGAAAGGCTACTAAAGTTCACACAATAAGAAAGATTGAAAGATAAATACTATTAGTGTAAAATTTTTTCAACAGTAACATCCAATTCTTTCAGAAGTTATACATGAAAAATGAACTAGATTAGAGTCAATAGCTGAACCACGGTAGTTTTCGCTTATATATCATAAATACTAAGCGATTCACAAAGCTTTTACGAGAAAAATACCTAATTCCTCTTTCTTTATATCACATGTTTTTGTTATCGCCAAAAAACTACTAAAAGCCACAATGTGACAAATATAGGATATTTTTGAAGTAAACAGCAGTATGAAATGAAGTATCTCATTTATTTCTTAGTGAAACTTTCAAGAAAAAAAAGTAGGAGGATGTCAATAATTTACGGTACAAGTAGTGCAAACCTGATTTCTAATATCTTTATCAGAAACTTTCGGGTTTATTACTGTCAGTGCAATATAAAGACTGGATAGAAAATTGTTTTAGGTTTGATGTAATTGTGCACCTTTTTCTCCTTCGTTGGATATTTTGGAGAGTTCTACGAAGTGTGTGCCGATGACGGCGTCGTTGACTGGATCGTTGTCCCGCAGCTGGATCTTGATTCGTTGGCACAACGGAGGAAACATTTCTGTGAATACTATTTGCTCATTCCACGCAGGACAGCATGTGCCTTTCCTCACTGATGTCTTTCCCTGTGGGAGGAAAAGAAATACATTTAGGTATATGATATTCTTTTCATTATTGTAGAAAATGATCATTTTATAGCTAAACACATTTTGAAAATCAACGAAGAAGGTTATAAAGATAAGAGAAGAGTTTCTTCTCCATTGCTAGATTTTTCGAATAGTGCATGTTTAAATTTTCAACGATGAAAATCATAAATATTGTAATGTAATGCAAATAATGTTAAGCCCTATGCGCCATAGAAATGCAAACATAAAAGCACACATATATTCTATTTATTATTATAAATTCATTTATAATGATTTTTTATTTTCTAAAAACTCACATTTTTATTTTGTTTTTCTTGTATAACTGGTTTTGAACAGCCAAACCAATTTTGAGTTTACAACTATCAATGTTCAACTCTGTAGCTTTGTAATTTTGAGCCCAAAGCAGAAGGCAATGGATGGATCAAGCATTGGGACAAACTAGCCTTAGTGGAGGACTTTTTGATGGAACTAAAACACATTTGCGTTACATGGAAAGGGAAAAACCCCGAAAACCTCACATGGTTAGCCCGATGGCCAGGGGATACCCATGATCCTTCTACTACTGAGGGTATTTTACGTCAACACTGTGGTCGGTGTGAGTCGAGAGCAGAATCTGTATCAACCAGCAACCAATGGGATTTGAACCTGGATCGATCCCCTCCTTGGGAGGCGAATTTTTATCATTTGAGCCACCGCGTCTCTCATGTTCCGATTTTAGTTTATAACCGGCGTTGAACAAGTGATCTAATTCTAATTTTGCGACAATCAATGTTTAACTCCGTAGCCTTGTAATTTTGAACTCGATCCAAAAGACAAGGAAACTCCTAAATGCAATGTTGGGACAATATATCCTGTTTATTGCGACATTTGTGTTGCATAGAGAGGAAAACCACGAAAACTTCCCCCGGCCAGACCGATAGCAAGGGGGCTCTAACCCTATATCCGTCTACAACAGATGATATTTTATTTCAGCACTGCTGTCTGTGGAATCCGGGAGCCGTATTCATATTAAGCAGCCACCGCTGGGGTTTGAACTTGGGTTCCCCTCATTGCCAGGCGAGTGCTTTAATCTCTGAGCCACCGCGGCTTTCACGTTTCTATTTTATTTTTATATTTTATGACCGTCGTTGAACAGCTGACCCAATTTTTGGGCTTATGACGACTAATGTTGAACTACGTAGCCTTGTTATTTTGAACCCAAACCAGAAGACAAGGAAACTCCTGGATCCTGTATTGGGTGAACCTCCCACAGTTAGCTCGACGGCAAGGGGACTCTAACCCATGATCTGTTTACCACTGAGAATATTTCAAGTCAGCAGTGTGGTTGGTGCAGGCCAAATGCGGAATTCGTATCGACCAGCCATCGCTGGAATTCGAACCCGGTTCACCTCATTGGAAGGCGAACGCTCTATCTCGTGAGCCATTGCGGCTCTTACGTTAGGTTTCAGTCTTTACATCTGTTAGTTAGATTTCAGGTACTTAACACCTTCAATGACACTTGTATTTGTTAGGAAACACCCATCAGGACATGCGCGTTGGTTTTAAAGGGCTTGTGTTGTGGTATAGCAATGTGAAATGCTCTTCTAACTGATTGAAATAAATAAAAATTTGATTTTTAATAAATAAAAACCAAGAAAAATTTAAGGAAATCCTTAGTATTTACATAAAACTATGAAATTTTTTTTAGTTTACACTGTCAGTCACCAGTGACTGCCGCATTAAATTACTGACGCCTAATAAGTTAATTTACTGCTTAGAAGCTGAAACTAAGCCCTTAACAAAAATAATTGGCTGAAAAGAAATATTTTGAATCAGCTATCTTTTCATAACATTTAATTATGCACGAATGTAGAAAATGGTTTCGATTATCTTATTTTTTTTTTAACCAATTACAATAAACTGCTTTTAATAAATTCCTTTATTTTTATGCTAGACGGACATTATTTTCAAAGTTTATTTCTTTGCATAGATAAAAAAAACACTGATTTATTTCTGAATGGATCTTTTTGCCTAAAAGTGAAAACAAACTTCAAGCCGAAATAAGACACCCTCAGGATAAGTTGAAATCAAAGCATGAATAAACTCGCTCCTGTATTTTAATGGGAATTCTCCCATAAATTTCCTTTCCTAGAATTCCCATTTAGAAATATATTTTACTAGGAATGCATTTTATTTATGCTCAACTCTTAGGCTTTTCTTGACAAATATTTTATTCTTATTATCGAGAAGATAAACAAATTCATTTGAAGGAAATATGTTTCATAATAATATAAAAAAAAGATTTATTTCTAAGCCGTTACGAATAAAATTGTAGCATTATGTAAGGTATAGATAGAGTTTTCAAATTTATTCATTGATGAAAATTTTGATAAAATCTTATAAATAACCAAACTATAGAAAAAGGAAACAAATTCTATTCATCAGAGAAATTTTCTTCACTTACGACTATTTTTCGTCGAGTGTTTTTTCTGAACATGTGTAAAAAACCTCTTTTTTTCATAAATAATGTTCGTTAAATTAACTGTAACTGTTGTGAGTTTGTCAGTAATGAATGTTAGAACTATGCGGATAAAAAGTGTAGCATAATGTAATTCATGAATATAGTATTTTATTTTATTCAATTATGAAAGATTTAATAAAGTCTAATGAATAACTAATCCATGGGGAATAATAGAATTATCACGTTCAAAATAAAAAAATTTTTACTTTTTATCGCCTTTGCAAAATACAATAAGACGCTTCTTTTTTAATGACGATCAGGGTTTGTAAATAGAAGGCGTTTGTCTTCCATTCATTGGTACTTGAAAAGCTATCTTAACACATTGTTCAGGCTAATTACATGAAATAATGCTTTTTCGCAAATAATATGCTATTTTCATAACTGTTGTGAGCTTTCAATAGTTATTCACGACGCATAGGCCAAGTTAAACCTACTTTTAGTCAGCGTCTTCTATATTAATTCTGTAAATGACGTTAATATGAAGAAAAGAAACAGTTTTGGTAAAATTAAAAATGTTAATGAGTTAATTTTTTTAAAAACTTAAATAGTTATTTCAAACGCTGCATTTTACGTAATTGAGAATTATTCATTGATTTTGATTCATCTTATCGAGGAGAAAAAATCTCGTGAAATTGGCCATTTTTAAAAAAAAGTTCAATATTTAGTTACTTGTCCTTTCTAAAACCCAGATAATTCTTTACGGTTCATAAAATTAAATATTATAGCTTTGATTCAAGTTTAAGATCTTGACAAATCAATGAGTATTTTTTGGGCAAATTTCAATAATTGTGAAAATATTTGTCCATTTTAAATTCTAGACTTTCATTAAGGTAGTATAGGGTAAGCCAATCAGTGAAGTAACATAGAGATTGAACATTTCATATAGATTTAAGAAAAAAAGATTTTAAAAGGTTTTCGTTAGATTGATTGGCAACAGTAGCTTACTACACAACAATAAGAAGACAGTTGACATTGTATTGAATTACTACCAGGTGACATGAAAACTTCTTCTTCTTCTTTCTTTGGAAAATTTTTTGAATTTGTTAGTGTATGTGCAGCACCTTGTTTCGCTGACAAAATTATAAAGTGAGTGTCAGTAGTTATCTGTTTAAAACAGAATTAATTGGATGTAACTTTTATTTTTCTCACCATAAAAAAAAAAAGAAATCATAACATTGTTATCGAAGTTTCGTTCTATTTTTTTACGCATCATACCATAAACAAATACTGAGATTACGGGATATTCATTAACTGGATGAAAAACCATTGAGTGGACAAGTGTTCATTAACTGGGACTTTTCCATTTTTTTTTCATGTACCTTTAATCATATTATGTATCAAAATTCTATTAAAAATACAAAAAATATCTTATATCCAATGACTGAACAGACTCATTCCTTCACTGGAAATAGATTTCCAAGAGAGTGAACTGTGTGTGTGAAATATGATGTTACATGGCTCTAAGATAGATAAATTTGTTTTAAAGCTAGTGCTCTAGACAAATGTTGGAACAATCATAAACAACCATCATCCCACTGCAGGAATTCAGACTGATTTATGATAGCACAACATTAAAAAAAAACCAAATTGTTTTGATAGTATATTCCTGAGAACCATCATGGAAATGTATAATTGAAACCTTCATGGACTACCATGGATCATCATGGAATGTTAGTCCATGAGAATCAAACTTCTCCTGATGGTTAACCATAGTAGTATTAAAGTAACACTTTCCATTATGGAATGAGGGGAGTTTGTAGGCATATCAAAAACCATGAACGCAAAATGGAAAATATTGGATGATGGTGACTATCAAATGTTGTTATTACCATCATGAATCACTCTGAAACCAACATAAACCATCGAAATATTTTGATGGGACCATCAAAAATTTTGACTTGGAAAGGCAGGCAGAGAGGACCGTTACTAGAATTGGCACTTTTTAAAGAAAAACTGAAAATTTTCTTCTTTAGAAGATTTGATTGATGGGAATCCAGAAATTGACTTTCTTTGCTCTTGAGCAATGTGAAAAATGCTCTCTGCAATGTAATGTTATGCAATGTTATGATCAGTAATTGGAAGAAAGTAGATCAGAAAATTATTGAGATGAAAAGTAGGTGAAGTTTAAGATGACACCCAGTGATAAATCAGTTTGACTTGGAGTAAATATAAAAGACAAATCTTGAAGAAGCTGATATTCGATAGTAGTTTCAAGAACTTTAGAAGTGCATTAGCAAAATTCTTTTTAAAAAATATGAAGTTAGGAAATGTGTGGCCCAAATGTGTGGCTAACTGAGAACGGATTTTATATAAAGACAAAATTAAATAGTTAGTATGTCTAGAATCAAGTTAGCATGTCTTATATACCAGTGAATTGATGTTTAATAATCGTAGTGGTGATTCCGCCACAAGTTATTAAAAAGTCATAATATAATCAAAATATCAAGAGCTCATTCACTTGGTCATTTTACAACCTCATATTTGTATCTCCAAGACCTTAAGAATATACTTTGTAAATTCCCTCTAATTGTTTGACGTAATTTCTAATTTACAACAAATATGTTGACACTATCATTTACCAAAAATTGCAGTTTTTAAAAATATTATGAAGTGCAGGATGCTACGTGAAAGCGTAAAATCTGAATTCGAAATTATCAACATTTTCAAAAGAATATATATTTTTTACTTTACTTGCACAACAGAAGCTTAGATTATCCAAAGTAAATAGCTCTATTCACCCCTTACCTTCCTCAAAATCATTTTAGAAATGATTTATCGTCATTAAAGGAATTTTGAAAAAGCATAAATATTTCAGAATACTGAGAATTTAATTTTGAGCCATACTGAGCAAGGGTAGTTGAATCTCCAAGAATATTTGAGTATCATATTACTGTATAAAGTACTGACTCCTTGATTGACAGCAAAAGAATCATTTTTACTGTGAAATATTATACCGTAATCTTTACAATAATATTTATTTATTTAGAGCAATTCCGTGATTTTACGGTAACTATTACCGTAAAAATTAATCCGTAACATGTTTCGGTAAAAATGCATTTTTCGGTAAAAAAAAATACCGGCATCCTCAGTGCCAGTATTTGATCCAGAATTTTTTTACTTTGTCCTCTTGCTGTTTCAACAAATCAAAAGAAAAGCTTAAATTGTTCATAAAATAACTTTTGGTTACAGAGAGTTTCAGAAGCTCTGGTAATGAATATTTCACTGTATTCGTAACTGTCATTTGAAACAGAACATGCATTTACCGTTAAGCCAGCAAAAGAAACTTGAACGTATGGATCAACAAAATCTCTCATTTCTCCTGTGAAAGCCTTTTTAACATTAGCTACAATTCCAGCGTTCATCCGCGGTAGTCCATCAGCCCTGTAGATTTTAACGATGAAGCGTGCATGTTGGCGTTCGGCAGGAACACCCTCAGGAAGTAGCAAATTTCTAAAACAAAATTGTTTGAATCAAAGTAAAAATTAATCTAAGAGCCGAATTTATAATATAACCGAAAATTGTTCTTTTTTCTTTTTCTTTTTTTCAACGCTTCTGTCTAATAAATATATATTCAGTTATATTTCTAACGTTCAAAATCTATTTTGTTCTTCATTCATAAATGCTGAAAATACTTTTTTCCTTGAAAATGTGTTCATGAAACAGATGGCATGGTAAAGAGAGAATAAAGAAAGTTTACTATAATGGAGAATAAATTTTTTGTTTCATTTATCATTATTCATTATTGTTTCATTTTACTTGATTTCACTTAATTCGGATGTAGGGATTACAAATATGAGAATTAGTCTTACTCCTAAAGCTACAGTTTTTTTAAATGACATTTTTAGTTCATATTTTGTTGAAATTTACTAGTTTAAAACGTTATATACACCGAAGAGCCATTACATTATCACCACCCTCCATCTATAACAATGGACTTGCCCATGTTTTCATGGTTTCTCGCCCAGGAACAATGTTTTCATGGGGCACATTAGGAACCATAATCCTCATAGAACAATCCCTGACGTCTGTAAGCTACTTGAACATAGTTGCAGACCAGGTTCACCCATTCATGGCAACANGGGTAGCGTGGAAGCACGAATTTGGTTTTCCAAGTAGGACCACAAGTGCTCTATTGGATTGAGGTCAGGGGAATTTGGGGGCCAAGACATGACTTGAAAGTCACTATAATGTTCCTCGACGATTTGACCCTTATGACATGGTGCATTATCCTGTTGGTAAACACCATTCCCCGCAGGCAAAACTATTGCCATGAATGGGTGAACCTGGTCTGCAACTATGCTCAAGTAGCTTACAGACGTCAGGGATTGTTCTATGAGGATTATGGGTCCTAATGTGCCCCATGAAAACATTGTTCCTGGGTGAGAAACCATGAAAACCTGGGCGAGCCCATTGCTATAGATGGAGGGTGGTCACAATGTAATGGCTCTTCGATGTATATTCAGTTATATTTCTAACGTACAAAATCTATTTTGTTCTCCATTCATAAATGCTGAAAATACTTTTGTCCTTGAAAATGTGTTCATGAAGCAGATGGTTCGGTAATGTTTATTATAATGGAGAATAAATTTTCTGTTTCATTTATATAAATACTTCATTTTACTTAATTTGGATGTAGGGATTACAAATCTGTAATTAATTTTACTCCTACACTCTACATTTTTACTCCTACACTCTACAATTTTTTCTCTACAATTTAACTCTACAATTTTTTCTCTACAATTTAACTCTACAATTTTTGAATGACATTTTTAGTTTAATTTTGTTGAAATTTACTAGTTTAAAAAGTTATATATATCAGCTGATCCCGTAAATATTGCGGCAAACTTCTAGTGGAGAAAAGGTACGTCATCAGGATAAATGCTGTAAGGAACCCACTCCCATAAATGCCATCATACGCAACTTGGGATGCGCTTCTTTGGTATGACGTGTTCAGAAGTACACGAAAAAACAGTTCATAATAAAGGAAGAGCCCCTAGTGACGTATTGGATTCCTATGTAATATTAATCCTGATGAAATAACCTAACTCTCATAGAAGATTGTCACAGCATTTGCGCGACTCTCTGTTATATATAATGTTTTGCTTTTAAACTTGCATATTACGACCAAATATAGGCGAAAAATGCAATTAAAAAAAACCCCTGCAGTTTGTAGAAGGAAACTGACTGCCGATCTGAAATGAGCTATAGGAAAATATCTAAGATCATTTAAAAAAATCTCAAGCAATGGAAAAAAAACTTTCCTCCTCCTCTTTCTTTTTTTTTTTTTTTTTTTTTTTTTTTTTTTTTTTTTTTTTTTTTTTTTTTGAAATAATAATTCTAAATTACTTAAGTTTTAATCACGTTCGTTTGAAGTTATGTTTTAGTTTTTATTCACTAAAATCAACTGAATTTAGTACCATATAATGTTATAATTAATGACGTTTTTGTTTTAAATGGTAGTTAGCATACTTCGGGGTTAATGTAATTATGCACGGATCTCATTTACTTTATTTGCTTATCTACTTAATATACGAGAAAGCCCTCGAATAAATTGTTTCGGTGGTCATTTATAACTATTAAAACATATGAGCTTTAGATGAAGTAAAAGACTTCCAGAAAAGTATAATATGTTCTGAATGAAATATTTTTATTTTTATGCATGCTTTATACAAAACAGTAAGAAAACTAGTGATGAAATAAATTAAGCTTTAAGTGTTTATAATTAACTAAAATATGTGTTATGAAAAACGAATGCCTAATTTTTTAAATATATATTTTTATATTTTTACGTGACTTACATCGTTAATGAAAAAACAATTGCTTGTTTCATTGATAACTATAATGAACTTGCAATATTTTTTTAATGATATTATCTATAAATATGATGGAAAACATAATTTTCTAAAGTAAGTTGTGCTGAGATCAATCAAAACGACCAGAATAGGGCTAGAATGGGGCGACCAGAATAACGACCAGAAGCACTAAACATAAGTTCAGTGCTTCTGGTTTTATGGGAACATCAAAACTCATAATTTTTGAAGAAGTGCTTTGGTATTGACTTATAAAATTAACAATGAAACAATAGTTTTACTGTCATGTGGCTTGGCAGTAAATGCGGTAAATACTGTCGATGGTCATAACATTTTTTAGTTAACATAAATTTAATTTTTTGAAATGTGAACAAATTTCAGTTAAATAGACACAAATGTCATTGGATGAATATTATTGTAACATGAGTCAGAAAAATAAATAAAAAGCAGAAACTTATTTTCCTACTCCTCTATATTATAAAAAAGAAAATTCGGCGTGGCGAACAAAAAATATAAATAACGATTTCAAAATATTTTGTAGAGAGAGATAATGTTTCTCTTTTAAGCATAATACACTACATAGGAAATATTTTTGCTGAAATATGTTTCGAAGCTATTTTTTTTTAAAGAATGTAAAAAAAAGTTTGCAAAAGTATGCATTAAGGTAATTTTATATTCAATTTCGTCCAGTATCTGGTTTTAGCCTGGTAAAATTTGCCTATTCATACCTTTTTTTTGAAAAACTTTTATAAAGAACCGTCAACATAAGTATTATTCCTAAGAAAATGCCTCGCATGGAAATTTTTACATGTATCTGATAATATCCTGATATTATGGTTAAAAAAAATGCAATACCAATATGTTCGTAAATATGATTTATGGAGATGCTGTGTTAATATTTTCTTACGAAAGCTTATAATGACTCTTGTTTGAGATACCATACGATTTTAAACATAAAAAAAGAATATGAATTGATTTGAAAAAAAAAATACTTTGGAGTAACCACTTTCTTTCTAAGCCTCTTTTAAAAATTAAGGGAAAAAATGCAACAAACTAATAAAAGAGTTTTTAAGTTTGTTGATTTAAAGTAAGAGCCTTCTTCAGATGGAACAAAAATTTTACTTCCTCACTGAGAAAATAGTATGGTCAAAATTACCAGAATATGGTAAAATTTAAACCTCGATATGGTGAACCTCGATTCTGGCTCCATGTGGACAACAAATTAGTAATTTTTACCGTAGTGCTTTGGTAAAGATTTCGGTAAAATTAACAATAAAGAATGGCTTTATAATATATGATGATATAATTTGGTAATTTTATTATGATATCTTAGAGCCTGGCATAAAACCGTTTATCCGGTTACCAAATGAATGGTTGAAATGCCGAACATTTTGGTTTTTGATGACAAAATTATGCGTTTTTTTAGTAGAAAATGTCATTACCATAGCACCGCACGTACAACTCGGCAATTTTATCAGAATTTTTTTCACTATGTAGGATACTTATTCGTATAATTTTCCAAAGATTAACTCGGAGAATGCATGTAAATTCCCTTTTTGGTTACGACTAATGAGAAATCATTAAAATAATAAGCAAAAACATGATCTTTTAAAGAATATTAATTTTTAACAACATGAAAACATTTAAGTCAACAATTATTTGTGATTTTACAATAAAAAGAGAAAAATTATTCTTGATTTTAGACTGAAAATAAAATTCATCGGATTATATACTATATATATATATATATATACACACACACAAATAATAATAATAAAATAATAGAAAATAGAAAACCATTAGTGGGAAAAAACCAAAAGTCTTCCTCAGGACACAGCTTTTGGTATAATTTAATGCGATATTTCTGAATACAGAACAATTATTCTAAGATAGAAATTAATCTTTATAATGTGTCGATATCGCTAAAAAATATATATAAATACTACACTGTACATGAACACACACACATATATATATATA